>NW_009648955.1:4760930-4825500 GCF_000708025.1 Charadrius vociferus
GGGAAAGAACCAAAGACATTAATGAGAATACAAAGATAATAGATTATATTTTAATTGCTTTTCTTTGCCTTTTGAAAAAAAATAATTGTTCTGGAAAACAGAAGCTGTGCTTGTGTATTTTGCTGAATTTAAGTTGTGGAAAGTACATTTTCTGGTGACTCTGGCCTGCCATAAACCATATTGCTTATGTAAATAATTTTGTCTCAAAAGCTTATTTTTCTTTCATAAACATAATGCCTTCTGACTGATTAAAAATACATATTTTAAAACCTTATCAGAAAAAAGGTCAGTCACACAGTGATGTGATTTTACTTGTAGAGATTCCACTTAGTATAATGTCTGATGAAAGAAATTCAGTTTAACCTTTTGAATGACTTTGGGAGCCTGAAGAAATGTCATGACGCTGTTTCCTTTAGGCGTTGTCATCTTCAGACTCTTTCATATCCCATCTCAGCTGCCTATTCTCCCTGTAACAGTTGCTCCAAAGAAATATGACTGCCTTCCTTCAAACCCTTTGGTGCCATTAAAAAAAATTATTGAGCTTTAAGAAGCTCTTGCTTCTGTTTGTCTTCATGTTTTGTCCAGCTTTGCTTGTAACTCATCTACTTCTCTGTCTTCCCTGCTGAGCATGATGGCCATGTATTTTTGGTAGATAGAGCGTGCCTAACTGCAAGGAAAACAAGGGTACAGAGAAAAGAAATTGGCTTTCAAGAAAGCCTTGCACTTCTTCTCCAGGTGACTACAACCCCGTTGCTTACAGGTTTTGCAGCTTGACATTTTAAAAGGTCTCTGTTCACATTTTGTTCACTGTTGCAGTTTTATAACAGGTTGTACCAACAGAGCAAATGTTGCCTGAAACGGAGTAGCCCCTCATCCAGGCTTTGCTAGAAATGAATGTGGTTGCAGCAACTAATCAAACAAGGCCTTCTCCTTTCTCCTGTTTACCAAGAGGGCTTCTTCATAGGTGTAGTCCTTGCAGGAACTGCAGTGCTGTCTGCTGGAAGCCTCCAATTTTGTGTGAAAACATTCTGCTTACCGAAAGCACCAGCAGTGCCTTTAATGGCTAAATGAGTGCCCTGTAAGGTCCAAATTATCTTGACAATACACGCTGATTTGTACTAGCCGAGCATCCAGCTCTTCAGCAGCGTAACACAAGGGTACCAGACAGCCTTGCTATCCCTGAGCAATGAAAACCAGACCATTGCTGTGTCCCTCCCATGCCTCTGAAGCACGAGGGGCTTCAGTGACTGTGAAAGTGACCACACAGGTGAGGTCATATCCCTTCTTATAGCTGCGGTGCTAGAGCAGTAATTTTTAGCCCATGGTTGGAAATCCCTGGAGGGTTGTGGAGTGCTTCCAGCAGTATGCTAGAACTAACCAAGAGAACTACCATTAGCAGTTGGCATACATCTATCTTCTGGGCTTATGCACCTTTCTGGAAATCAGATAGGGGTCCGCGATGAATAAAACCACAGGCTGAAATCCACTCCCCCACAGCTAGCTGGCAGACCCCCCCCCCCCTTTTTTTTTTTTTAATGTTTCCAGCTTTCTGGTGTATTAGTAACATATTTCCTCCTTTGTGCATGGGTGAAAAGTGAACTCTGACAGCAGGGAAAATGAAATCCACCAAGTCATTTCAAACTCTGTCAGGTGGAAACAGAAGTGCTAGGCACTTTCCAAGGGCTGGCAGCACTGCCCAACTCACTCACATTGCAGGATGGGACCTCACTGACTGGCTGGTTTAAGGGACCACTTGCTCTGGTTAACTCTGAATTTACAAGTCCTGAGGTGCCGCTGAATGACCAGTGATTTAAGTGCGACTACAGAGTTGGTCTGCTCAAACCCTTGAGCAGCTGGGGGTGTAAATGCTGGTGACTCCTTTCCAGCACTGCCCACAGCAGTCCTCCATAGGGTGGCTTCTCCCATGCACCAGCAGTAGTCATGCATTCCCTAGGGTGGGCAGGAAGGAGGAGCGCTGCTTGGGGGGTGGGAAGACACCTTCACATTTAGGCTGTCCAAGAGAAAAGAGCATCAGCCCTCTGATTCCTGCCCCGGATGCCTGACCCTTCCTCACTCAAGGAAACTGTGGGTGTTCAGATTCTCCCCAAGACCTCTCCTGGTTCCCCCCCGGTTTCCTACAGACTGCCCCAAGGCACCCTGATGTTCAAAGGGACACTGAGCATAACTTTATGACCACATTTGTAGCCATTGTAGCCATTTCCTTCAAATACTCTAAGCACTAAATTGCATATTGCTCCCGCAGATGGGGGACAAATGGTACTGCTGAAAGTATCGCTGACGTCGCTGCTGAATTTGGCCCAGAGACTTCCAAGAAAATTTTGTCTGCCTACTCCAAGCTACATTTAGCACAAGCCAGTCATTTGTGACTGTAGCTTATAAATACTCTTAACTACTGGCATATACAATGGGAAATATAATACATCTCATCCAAGGGCCAAGTGTTCGTTATTTATTACAGTCATTATTCATTTCCATTGTAGTTGCTAATGGGGCTTTAACGCTTGCTGGACCATTAGCCCAGCTAAGGGTCCCAGATTTCCTTGGTGTAGCTGTAATCTGTTCTATCTGATATGTGGTTCCTGGCTGGTACGTACACAAAGGGGAACTGGGCATCACAAAAGGAAATTCACACTTATTATTATGTCCCACAGTTCATTATAATGTCATAGTTCATTCATTTTTTTCTGTTTTCGTCATTGAGTTCCTTGTAGCCAGACGAGGATCATTAACTTCTGAATGAAATATTTTAATTAAGCTGATCTGTGCTGTGCCTTCTAACTCTTCAGATAGCATTGCCAAATTAGGAAGGCACAATCACTTCTGTGTTTGTGTTTAATAAATATTTCAGCGCTGCTCGATAAGGCTGACACTACTGCACTAAGGACACTTGGAGCCATGTCCTACTGACTCACGGCTCTGTCTCTTCCCTTCAGAAGGTGGCGTGTGAGACTGAATCACACCACTCAAGCTGTGTATACATGGGGTTGAGCAAGGAGACTGTCGGCATGACAGGCATGTCCCTTGTTAATCTGATGAAGTGAAAAAGTGAGTGATAATTAATCATCTTCATTTACTGCCCCCAAAAACAGCCAGTTGCATCCTGCCCATGAAAGGAGAATTGCTGTGAGCTTAGCTCCTCTTCCCTTCTCTGAAAGTTCAAAAGATAAGGGAAATGCCTTTTGGCATGAATGTAATGGGAAACGGGACAGCTACAAACTGATATATGTTTTCCAATAGCAGCTCCTGCCTACTTTACTTCTAGCCAGGGATTCATGAGAATTCATTGCCTCCTGAGGTCTGCTGCTTCATCTGCCTGTGGGACCATGTATGGAACAGGCAGAGAGATGGATCTGACTAAGAAAAGCCAAAACAAAAGAGCAGAGGACTGTTCTCCTCTGTAGGCTTGCAAATAACTGCTCCAAAAGAAATGTGATGGTGCAACAGAGTTGGGATGGAGCAGTTGCGTTGAGCTTGAAATGCTTACAGGTTGTTGCAGCCGTGCCTGAAGGCAAGAATCCTCAATTCCCTGGTTGTACAGAACAATTTTACAGCTGACACCCAGCCATCCTGATCTGTCAGCATCTTTAACCCATTTTGCACAGTGGTAGGGATCTAGGGGGAGCGTACAATGATGGGGGCCAAGCCTTCGCTTCCAACCATAGTGCACAGTTAGGGCTTGTTCGATTCAGGGTTGGCAACCAAGTTAGACTCAGATCATGGCCAGAACATGAGTGGGACCAGAGAGAATGGGCACAAGCCTGATGACAATAATGAAACATCAAGTTGTTTTCAAAATGAAGTGCAGACATGACCGATATCTCCTATCCACTGCGTCCAGGCCAGTCGTTCATCTTTTGTGTAAAACATCCATACATCTTGAAAAGAGCCCAGATAAAACTTTGGCAGAGTACCTTGCTGACCCTAGAAAACAGGAGTAACACTCTGGGACTTGACGTATCTCCCAGCAGTGCAATGGGAAGTCTTTCACTACTGTCACTCCATGGAAAGGCAGAAGGAGCATCCACTCCAGGGAGCAGTGGTGCTGTAGCTGCACTGATCTGAGCCACCATCATACAGCCGGTTCTCACTGCTGCTCAACAGTGGACACACTGAATTTTACCCATTCTGTCAATACTAGTGTTTCCCAAGTGCTGCCATTGTGCCCTAAGAGGTACAGGCCATGGAGGCCGGTGCTGTATCTTCCCTAGAGACTTCACATCCTTATGCCATCACACCCCTGTGGAAGTCAATGAATTGCTTATAACTGTCTTCAGGGGGAGTAGAATTAGGGACCTGCAATCACAGGACAGAAAGTGACCTCATAGATTATCAAATCCAGTCATCTGCAATCACAAGCAACTACATCCCTTAAGTGATGTCAGACTCCACCCTGAAATCAGACAGGTTTCTTTGCCATCTGTTCTAGAATCCAGAACCCGTTTAATTAGAAGAGAAAGTCTCTAGTTACTCAATGATCATTTTGTACCTTCACTTAATCGTCTTTCCAATTCTCCCCACAGACCAGAAGTTCAGGTATCTTGCTACTCACATTTCCACTCAAGACTTATTTGCGGTGCAATAATGCAGGCATGGTTTCTCATCAGCACTTGCAGAAATGGAGACCTGATTAAACCTCACTTGAAAGTCAGGCCCCGAGGTCCTAATCCACAAACTGGCATGTACCAGGGGTGGAAGCTTGTTTACCAGCTCTCTGAAATGCCTCTTCACATTGACATTCGCTTAGTGTCTTTGTCACCCTGGCTCTGATTTTTTTTTTTTCTCTCTCCAGTGAATCATTTATGCACTTTGCTGCTATCAAAGAAAAGTCTTCATTTTCAGCACACTGTCAGGAGAAATTCCTTTGAAAAATCTTACTTAGGCAAGCCTGTCAAATGAAAGCAAAAATACCTAGCATCGTCCCTGCTTCTCAGGTTTATAAAAAAGAAAGACCTGTTTATGTAATTTTGTCCATCTTTCTGCTGCTACAGGACCACCTATTTATTAGTATTTTCTCCAGGGACAATTCAATAGATTTTCATGGTGATGTTTCCAACACATTTCTCTGGGGGGAAAAATTACTCTATAAGCTGTGGTGGTCTGCTCTTTCTCTGCATCGTGTAGTTGACAGTTATGATGTTTCCTTCCTAGGTAATATCTATTGCATACTTTATTCCTCTTTAGTCTTTGTCATCTAGCAACTGCCTATATAACTTTACTAACCTTCCCACAGGAGCCAGTACGTGCTATGCATAGGCTGTCATAACCATACCTAAGCTTGGGAAGTAATAAAATTGGCCTGGTTTTATTGGATTTCTCACTGGTTTCATAGCTCTTCTTTGAACTCGTGACTACTTATCAAAATCTTTTTTTTTTTTTTCAAAGAAAGAGTGATCTTAGCTAAAGAGTGGTTGCATTAAGAGCATCACTCTGCCGGAGCAATTACACGTGGTTATTTTCTGTGTGGAGAGGTCGTATGAGAGAGTGAGCCCATTACTGTGAAAGAGAGAAAATACCCTGTCTTCCAGCATAATGTCCCTGCTGAAGAAGCCCAAAATAGTATTAATCTTTATTTGTCTCTAAACTTCATTGTAGGTTAATATCCCCTGAGCCTTGTCACTGCTTGGTCTCTTGGTACTACTGCCGCTTCACGGACTGCTCCTTCTGGTGGGATGTTTTTATTATGCATAACTGAACCTCCTTGAGTAATTGCATTCTGCCTGTGAGTCTGTTTCTCTTGATTAGTGAAGAACGTGGACTGGAAAGGACCGTGTGGGTCACTGAGTGCAATCCTTAGCAATTTCAGGCAATTGTGCCATAGACATAGAGTGCTGAATGGTCCCAGAACAGGAGCTTGTGCCTTTCCATACATGTCTCCCAAACACCCTCCAGCTCCCTGGAAAAGGAATGTTTAACTGCAAAGACCCACGATTGTTAGTGTGACTGAGGCCTGGCTATAAAAAATGCAGTGTTGGACACTGGCAAAAGCAGTGCTGGACAACTATGCTGTCCTCCAAAACACTAAGCTAAAAAGTTCATGGGGGTTCATGGACTGAATGCTCAAAACACAGGGCTGCACAGAGTGCTCATAGCCAAAACAGGACAGCAGGGATGTTTTTTGGTGACTGCTGGTCATACCAGCCTGTGCATCCATCTTGACTCTGGGGGCATTTAGAAAAGGAAGAAAAAACCCAACTTGATTAATCCTTTACAAAACATGCAGCGATGCCAGGGGGTCACTGGAGGTCCTCCAGGATGTGGGGTCCTGTGGTATCAACATACCATAGGCTCACTGTGGCTTCCAAATGGCTTTTCTGGTACTCATGCTGTGGCCTTGCTGCTGTCTCCAGCAAATAAGGAAATCCAGCACTGGGAAAATAAGTTATATTGCTATAAAATCACTACGTACAGTCACACTTAAAAAATGCTCTTGACTATCTGCGGTATAAAAAGCATACTTCTTACAAAATACTAATGCATTTCAGACTTGATGAGCCTTCCCTGTGCAGATGGGTCTAGGATGCAGGAACAAGGTTAATACAGGTAAAATTAGACCTTGACAGCCCTTATACCCTCCTCATCCCAAAAACTTCTTGGTCATGGTGACTCTGTAAACCCTTCTCTGGTGGGTCTTTGTCCTTTCTCTGACCGCTTCAGTGACATTTCCTATCCTTCTCATATATGTCTGTCCTCTTCTGGGCTGGTGGGACTGGGTTCGCTTGGAGATGATGGGCAGAATGGCCTCTGCCTACTTAAGGTGCCCCAGGCACCATGCTGCAAAACATCCTCTGCATCTGCTCAGCTTTCTCCTGCCTCCTTCATCCACTTTCCCTGCCCTGGTGCAGAAACAGGCTCCCAGACCTTCCCCCTTTGCTGGGGGGGGGAGACCAGCAAAGACCAGACCCTGGCTGGGTGTTTGCATTCAGCCATATGAAGACCCTCCTGCCCGCACCGCCTGGTTCTGGCTTTGTTGTGCCGGGTGTTTCCAGCAGTGACTCCCACAGTTTCAGCTATTTCAGCTCATGCAGGAACATTTTGGCCTCTGCAAAAGACCCAAACAAAGCACCACCAGCTTAAGAAGGCTGTACCCAGCCGCTGGCAAAACAGTATCTTTGCTTTGTGGTTCATTTTTACTGCCCTCCTCATAACAAATGTAAACCTTAGTTGTGTGTATTTGATTAAACTCCAAGGGAGGCGAGGAGGCGATGGCTCCCCACACTTCAGAGCATTTGCAGTGGGTTGTTTAACTTCTGCAGTTTCTTTAGCAGAAACACCACATAGTGTCAGCCAGCAATTTAATGCTTTGTACCCTAGCGTCCCCCATTGCCAGTGAGAGCAACCTTTCAGAAAAATCACTTTGTTTGAGTCTTTCTAACTTACTAAGAACACAAAGTGACTTGTGTCACGGCCTCGCCCTGCCCACCCCAAACCCAATCTAAACACAGGAATGCTGAGTCTGGGGAAATGAAGGAAAAAACAAGCAACACTAAATAATCACTCTCTATTTTCCCTTTCCATCCTCCAGCTAAGTGCTCTGACCCTCAGAGGAGGGTCATCTGGCTGTGCTACTTTTCTTATTTCTGGAGTTGCTGTTCCATCTTGTTATAAAGCCAGGCAGCAAGGGAGGGAAGAAGACAGGGTTTTTGACTGAGCCTAAGTAATTTGGGAGAAGAGGAAACAAAACCTTGGGAAACAAAGATAACCTATAATGACACAAAACTATTTCTGAACATCTGGTAAGCTCAGGAAAGGCAGACCTTCCAAATTAGGAACCAAATCCTGAGGCATTTGGGGCCAGTTAATGATGCTTTTGTACTCCCACTCCATGAAGATTAAAACAATTATGGATCAGAAATAGTGCATTTATTTACTACCATTTTTAATGATAACGTCCATCACCTTGTTTGGTTTAAAACGCTGTTTAATTTGGTTGATTATGTTGTTCTAAGCCTGCGATATCCTAAGGTTTAACAACCTCACCATATCTTCACACTTTTATATCTATAATGAATTTTTGCATGCGAATAAAATACCAGTGCTTCAGCTTCCAGAAACCTCTGAGGCAAACATTTTATTACATCATGAAATTAATTTTTATTGCCCTTCTGTTCTGTGAAGCAGAAACACAAAGCAATATAAAAAAAAAATCAACCAAAGTGGCCTTTTCAGCAGCTTTGCAGCCAGAATTTCTTTGCTAATCTCCAAGGCAATATGCTCTTCAGATCGATGATCAAAACCGAGGGGGTAACGACACATTGTACGGACTGAGTCTACTGAAAAAACTCTCTGCTGTGAGGGAGCATTAACCATTATGGGGCCTCACGGACCATCTTGCTGACTTGCTCAGAATCACGACGGCGTTTCTGCCTCATAAGCTAGTGGGAGATGTAGACGTTAGCGTCTGCTTTTGCACATGGACGGAGTGAGAGCTGACCAGACACTGCATTACTTTTTGGACCAGCAGACTCTGAGTCCTGCTGTAACATCTGCTGCAATTTTGTGGTCTGACAGCTGCAGCGTAAATGCTGAATTATTGGGTTTAAAAGAACTGCTTGTGCTTTATCCTCCCCGTTTGCAGGAGGGCAGGAGGTATCAGCCAGAGAAACATATACACAGCCACCAGGGCAGTGCTGGCATTTCATAGGCAGCGTTCAGGGGATGCTGTAGCTCTTGAGGATGTCCAGAGGCTGCAGCCAGGATGCAGCGTGGACAGATGGGTCAGACAACCAGCTGGATGCTCCCAGGAGGTGATGTCCTGCAGCTGCGGCAGACCAGGAACTGCTGGACTCCCAGATGTGGGCATGTACCACCAGGTGAACGGGCTGTTTATGTAGCTATTTGCCCCTATTTATGTAGCTATTTGCTGTAGACCATGGCTAGGCAGGCAACAGAGACCGTGTGTTTGCTGTGTCTGAACAATTAGATGTCTCCGGATGCAAATGGGAGCTCTGCACGTCCTGAGCTGTAAACAGGGTGATTTGTGTGTGCTCACGCATGTCCTGTCACCGTTTGTTTAATGCTTCAGTTCCACTAGCTTTTTCCCTTTTAGTTTGTATTTTAATGTGCAGGCACTTGCTGAAGTGTATCCACTTAGTGAGCATCTGGCCTTGCTGGGGTTTTAAGCTGAACACACATTTTAACGATGTCTGACTTCTCAGTTGGCACCGAGAAAATGAATAGACCCAATACCCTTCCCTTCCCTCCCGCGCAAGGTCGGCCGGTCCTTCTTCCCTAGTAGATCCTATTCTGTGTGTCCCACCTGGGCCTGGGGGTCGCAGCAGTCGGTCCCAGACAGCACCTTGCCCTACAGCGCATGGTGCTTCCTAACCCTGCAGGAGCCCTGGAGCTCACTGGTGGCCTTTGGACATTATGAGCTTCTAAGGCCAATTGATTGAACATGGGAAGTCTGACTCTTCTTTAATTCACTTGGTACTTTTATTTTTTTCAGTGCACCTTCAAAGGCTCACCTTAAATTAAGGATTTACTTAAGGATTTAAATTAAGTGAAGACCTAATTAGACCAATTACACCTTACCAGGCAAGTCACAGGGCTGAGGTAATTTGCTTTGTTGGGTTAGTATTTGGGCCAGTTATGTGGAGTAAAGTGGCATTAATGAACAAACACAAGATCCTGTGAAAGTCCATCAGGGAGCCTTCATTAGACAATCAAAATCTCCCTCTCTTTGCTCAGTGTGATGTACCCCGTACCACAACCTGGCCTTTAGCTCTTTCCTCACAGATCCCTAAAGGATTAAATAATTCAAACTTTTACAGCCTTCTGCTCACCATCATGAGCCTATGATCCAGAGATGACCCCAAAACACTCGGACTTCACACACTGTGATGGGGTAAGTGATACAGGAGCAAACTCCTGCATCTCTGGCCAGTGCTGCCAACAGCAACTCCCAGCTAGCCAGAATGGTTCAGCACACCCATTTCCAGGTCTGTTTTATTCTTTTTCCCAAGCTGGTGGCTTCCTCTCAATGAGCCCTGGAGGAGGACTTGCTGCTCCTCACCCCAGCATCACTGCCCAGCTGGGGGGACCAGACCATATGGGTGTTTGCCACACATCTGGGCACACATGGACTTTGAGCTCCACCACCTTCATGGCCCAGTTTCAAACTCTGCTTCCCAGGGATGCTCATGCATGCAGCCTGGAAACGCTGCCTTTACAAGGCTTTGTGCTGATAAAAGCCCATCATATGAATATGCAAGAAAGCAAGCACCAAGGGAGGTTGCTGGCCTAATTCATTAAAATCTGAGTGACTGCATCTGGGAACATTCTGGCAGAGCTCATCTAGCTCTCGAACGTGTTAATCCTTCCAGTGCAGCCATTAGGCAGGGGGTTAGAGGGACGCTGATGATTTGTTTTATCGCTATTTAACAGTTAGATGAACTTTGGCAATGTAACACGGACTTAGAGACTTACTGCGTGCAGTTTAATGGACCCAGCTGAAAGGCCTTCAGATGGGAGCATGGTCTGGCTGACCCCTGATGCAGACACATAGCTTTCTCTGCTGCCAGAGATGCCCTCTTTTATTCTGTCCTACATCGCTGGAGAGGACCCTGATAAGCAGTCTCCTCACTCAGGGAAGGGACCCTGTCCTGTGCCTGCAATTAGCTGAGAAGATTCTGGGCCAAAACAAGCATTATCGATAGGCTGCATTGTCACTATTTGAAGTGCACTTTAAAGGCAGGGTGAAGGAATGAAAATCCTGGTCATGCGTGGCCCAGGATGGCTCCTATAGATGGATGATGTAGGAGTCTTTATAGACGCAGTGCAGGACAATCCTTGGAGGAGTTTGGAGGGGACTGAGCTCTAGGCAAGTGACAGCTCTGGGAATGGGAGTTAGTTGCCCTGATACGATGCATTAAGTGCTTTTACAGACATCTTCAGGAGGTGAGAGCTTTCAGAGTGCAAGACAGACATTTCCAGTTCACCTGTATGAAGGCCTTTTCAGCATCAGCAAGGGAGATGAAAAAGATACTTTTGATTCAAACACAAGATGAAGGAGGTTAACGAGGAACTGTAGCAGGAAGGCATGCATATGTAAATAAGTGAGCAGAGCAAACAGACCTCCAGGTACTAGAGGCTTTCAACTCTTGAGAATTTCATCCTTACCCTTTGCACAAGTGGGTCATAGAAAGTTGCTGATGGGGTCAGCTTTCAGCTTGATATAACTCAATATAATTGATTCTAATGGGTTTGTTAGGTCATAAAAGGTGATTTCCTTTAGGTCTTCATCCTGTGCTCCCTGGTAGTATTTCCAAAACCCTGGATAAGTAAAAAGTGCATAGTGAAGTGATTCCTAATACTCCAGACCTTAATGAGACTGCTCTCTGTCATTTTTACAATATGATAATGAACAAGCACTCCAATTCTGTCTACTTCTTTTCCCTAGTATACAAAAGTGGGGATATATGACATTGTAGCTACACAATATTAAAAGAGAAGCACAGGAACTCTAGAAATTTCCAGCGTATACATTTCTTCAGTATGTTCATCTAAAGGAGACTCTGTCTACAAGGGGGATACCTCTGCTGACAGCTCAGGCGAGCCCAAACCCACCCTTTCATTGCAAACACAGTCATGCAAAGAGCCTTTCTTCACCCGAACTGCAGGGCTGACAGGTGAGAGGGACACCAACCCTAACCCGGTGCAGTGTGTTGGCACTGGATCACCTGCCTGATCAGGGGCTTCTGTGGGGATGGGGCATGGACAGGACCAATTGCTGCAGCCCCCTCCACCATCAGTGTCCTGCTTCTAATTCTCCCAAGGCCAGTGTTGACCCTTTGGGTCAAAAAATAGTCCTTCCTTCCTCCTCAGTCAGATGCACTGCAATGGGAGGGAAAGGGCACAGGTCACAGTGCTCTGTGTGCTCAAACCACACTTAAGGTCACTCTCCATCTCACATCACAGACAGGGCCAGGGGGACACAGGACTTGTTCGTGTCTGCAAGCCATGGAGGGTGAGCTGAGATTTTTTGCAGGCATGCCTCCACACACACAAATTCCAGCTGTGAATCCTCTGGTGTTTTATTTCAGGCTATTGCCATACATTGGAAAGCAATCTGCTAAGATGTGGGATGAGTACGTGCATTCCCTATCCTAAAACTACTTATTCATTGTTGGTTCTCCTTGTGATGCCTCACAGTATTTTTCTTCTAATGTAGGTCAACCTGTTCATTTGCCTGTATGACCTCTATTGCTTTGGGCGCATTTTGGCCAGATGTCATCTTACTGGTAAGTATCTGCATGCATTCAAGTGCAGTTCTCTACCTGGTGAGATCCAAAAGTAATTTTTTGAAAACTTTTTTATCATAAGTATAAATACCAAACGGATCATCAAAAAGCCCCAAATAAAATGTAAAGCAAACTTGTCTCACATTTCTGCATGGTCCCAACTGAAGATCCTTGGCTTTGTCAGCCACCAAGCAGAAGAAAGTGTCCAAGTGCATTTGAAACAGAGACACAGTAGCGAGCAGGTCCACCAGCAAATCAACAAGCAGAACAAATTCAGGACAGGTGGCACCTCGCAGAGACTAGGACCTCTTTAGAGGAAGGGGGATGCTGGTGGGGTTGTAAGACTGGTGGGATAAGAGCAAGGCTTCAACATCCATTACCACTTTGAAGAGAAGATGAGCTAGTGCCTCAAGGAGGGACATCTCTGGTGCAAGCTCAGAGGATCAATGTCAGGATGATGGTCTTAGGGGATTCTGGATCCCCTATTGCATGGAGGAGCAGAGGCAGAGACCAGCCTGGCAAGGGAACAGCATCCTACAAGCACTAAGTGTTACCTCACATGACCAACCCCCTAGGTTTAATCAATGTCACGCAGCAGTCCTCTCAAAGTATCAAGGGATTAGTTTAAAAGCCATGAGGTATTTTCCAGGGAGGTTATGACATTTATTATACGCTATCTCTCTGCCTGTTAGGCTGATCCACAGGTGTTAAAAGAGAGAAGTGAAGCTAAAAATAGTACTCAGTTCACAGACTGCATGGAAATGCAGCTCTGTCCGCACCTCCCTTGGAGCTAGCAGTGCTCTCCTGGTGCTCTCCTGTGGTGCCCAATGCCTCCCTGGAAACAGCAGTGCTGCCTATCTGTGGGGGGATTATTGAGCTGTCTGCTCAATAACACAAACTATCCCTCACTGCCTTACGGGGACCCATTTCACAGCAGCATCCTCCAAAGTCAGAGCAGCCTTGCAGAAGTTCTCATGGGGTTGCAGCCTGTCTCTGATGGCTCTCTCCATACCCTGAGAGAGGCACACAAATAGACCACAGCCCATCCTTGCTAACCCTCCTCATATTATCTCCTCACAGCTGAGCGTTGCCTGAGTATGTGTTGTGCATCTGTCACCATCTTCATGGGCTACTGCCACAAGCTTTCCCACCATCCCTTTTACTTTACTTATTCCAAGGAACAAAGCTTTTCCTTCTAATTCTGCTCTACAGGGCATCATAAGGAAAGGTGTCAACTGAGCAAATCTCTGGATTTTTTTCTCTTAGTGAAGTACTCAGACCGAGGGGAACGTTCCCATGAATCTTCCTCTGGAGTACGCAAACCTGTGAATGTGAAAGTATATGCTTGAGGACAAATATTGTTTCCCCCTGCATTCCTTGCATAGTTTTCTAATTGTAGAGCATGCCATGTTTTCTCCCAAAAAAATAGTTAGTATTCCAAAATTTTAACTTACTCCATTTTTATTTTTTTTAATTGAAAGTGCATTGAATATACCACATTGTTTGGAAATGTCTTACAACCCTTGTGCAACACATAAAATCTCTATCTGAATCCCCACAACCTGTCTTTATTCTATCCCTACTCAGGGAATGGTGGAAAAGGTGTTGTCTTCTGCGCAAGCATCTAGTCCAAGGTCCTGGGAGTGGGAGAAGCAGAGGGTAAGCACTCAGAAGGAGTGGAGGAAGGGCTACCAGTGTCCACGGTGGTCTTAGGCCAAAAGTTTTCCTTCTCATTGCAGAAAGCCAGCCTGACCTTCCAGGGCTCAGAAAGATTTTTCCTCATTGGTCTTTCTGGCTCAGGGGTTGTCACTCAACTGTGCAGGTTCCTCAGGCATCACCTCATCATCCCTCTGCTTTCTGACCTGGGGCATCACGCTCATCTCCACAAGAGCTTGCCCAGCAGGGCTGGCAGCCTGCAGTGAGCTGCTGGTGGGGATATACCTTCACACATAGACAGCCCCGCGGCCCCAGGTCCAGAGCTACACAGACCTCTCAGGCAGTGGTCCTTCTCCTCTGCTGGGCACCCAGGAATTTTTGTGTTTTCCTGTGCCTGTGGTCAGTGCTGGCTGGCCAAGCACTACATTGACAGCGAAAGGACTGGGGGGCAAGCTCCTGCCCACATCACCACCAGATTTCCGACCCCTCTGCCACATTCAAACTCTGTCACATTCAACCTCTGCCACATCCGCTCAAGCTGTGAATGGAAATATTTACTCTGCCTGTCGGTAACACTGACCACGAAGACCAGGGCGGCTGCCTGTATTTTCCTTGTACCCCTTAAGAGTTTTTTGCAGATTGAATTGACTTGTAAGATGAGAAGGGATGACTGAGTTCGGCAAGGGAGTGATGGCTGTAAGGAGTCCTGAAGGCTGGGATAGAGGGGATGTAGCCGAGCTACCGATAACAGCATCAGGTGAGCCCGAGGGTGGTGATAGTGGTGGCGTGCTGAGTGTGGGGGACAGAGGTGACAGCTACACCTTCCTGACCAACAGCCACTGCCCAGTAAGTCCTTGCCCGTCTTCTCACAGGCATCCTGTATCCCACAGCGGGAGGTATCCCAGAGGCAAGAGCCATGTGGTGCGGCGGAGAAATGTCTACCCAGAGCAGCGAGCTGACTTTTCCAACAATGCCGCCTTGTTGGGATGTGGTGGTCTCCGAGGAGGGAGAGGAGATTAACGGTGAATAGCAATGCTGTGTGCTCCTGGGGCAATTCTTCCGGGTCATTTAATGCATACAAACAAAACCCATAGCAAAGTTAAAGGCAGCCCCGTAGTCCGGCCACAGCTATGAAGGCAGAAGGTTTAGGAATTGGTTTGCTTCCAGAGCTGCTAAAGGTTCAGTGAAATTAACTATAGTATGTTGATGTGAAGATTTATGGGAGGATCAAGGAGATATGAAAATGAAAGAGTCAACAATATCAGAGTATGACATGAGATAGTGAAGTATTTTATTTCCATTGCTTTCAGTATTATCTCTTGGTTGGCAGGAAATAATCTGAGCAGGGAGACTGCATAGCAGAGGTACGGAAAATAGATGTGATCATTTTCCACAGACGCAATGAGCACCACTCTAGATATTTTGTAACTTGCTAGTGTTTTATGTCATTTCTTCAGACATCTGTGCATTAGAGTGACTGAGAACTGCAAATGATGTATAGTTAAGATATCCCCCTATAATTAAGCTGAAATAATGCTGGATTATTCTAGCGTAATTATAGGGGGCTATTTTAACTATTAGCTCATTAAAAAGCTATGATGCAAATCTCGTTTTGAAAGAGACGAAAAAATGAGTGTATCTGAACAAAATGTCAGTGGTCCTCTGCTGAGACCAGATGGAGAGGTATAACTATACTCAATTTATCAGTCAATATATTTAATTATAGCCAGGCTTGGATGGAGCCTGCAATGGCCTTTTATTATGTTTAGTGTTTGCAGACGGACGTGGTGAGTCAGAAACGCTTGGGAAGAGAATGCAGTACCTATGCATAAGGGTGGATTTTGGCTGAAATTGGCCCAGGTTTCACATGAACCCCTGCCACAGGCTCCTCTCTAGATGGGAGCCATCCTTTCTCCCACCTTGCAATTCAGGTGTGGCGCACAGGGTCACAGAAGCTGTCACTGCAAGGCTAAAATCCATGAACTGGTGTTTTGTTCCTGCGACAAGACCAGCCCCAGGAAGTGTGCAAGCGGTCGCAGCTGGCACAAGCCCTGCCGGAGCACAAGGCGCTCGTCTGTGTCTAATCTGCTTGGGGTCAACATTGGTCAAGTGTTATGGAGCAGCGACATTGCCTGGTTTTGGGTAACAAAAGCGAAGCAGTATGCTTGGCTAGTCCGGTCACTGACAAAGGGCATCCTGGAAGGGGCCTGCCTGAACTCACGTGCTCTCTTTCAGCGGCCAAAAAAGTTATTCGCCATCTCTTTATCTCCCCATGTCCCCTGAAGGACCCCAATGGGGCCAAGGCACCCTGGGCAGCTAGAGGGAAGAGGTGCCGCCTGGCTCCCTGCATTCATTCAAGCCCCTCCTCAGCTGTGCTAACCAGAAAAAACCTGTCCTGGGATGAAACCCTGATTCCTCTGCACTTGTAGAGATAGGCGGTTCTCTTGCCGGCTCCTACATATAGGGTGGGATACAGCTGGGGCACAGCGTAAGCAACCAACTCCATTGAAACTCCATGTTTTGGGCTTTCTGACACCTCCAGGATCCTTCCCTCTGACTCTGTGCATGGAAGGGTCAGTCCCTGGCATCACTGTTTTTCCGTCCCAATTCAGCCACTGCTGCTGCCTCGCTCAGGGTAATTAAGAAAACAGTTTGCTTTGCAAATAGGGTCGGGTGTGCCTGCGCTGCCCGAAGGGGCATCTCATCTCTCTGGCATCCGACAGCAAGCAGCAGGGCAAAATAATAGAGCTGAGGCTAAATAAGAAAAATGACTTCTTGCCCTCGAGCATTATGGCAACAAATGGTGAAGAACATGCCCTTGGGGAACGGCGAAATGAATGAGATGAATGTGTAATGTCCAATAACTACATGTCGAATCAAAGAGCAGACTCCTAAAGCATGAAGTTAGCAGGGTCTGGTGAATGCAAGAAGCAAAGAGTCAGTTGGGAAATTTATTGTTGTGCGGGATGGCACCGTATGTAAATCTTGCTGGAGAGCTCTTTGCGGTTGCTGTTGGCTTTTGAAGGGGCAGGTAATGAGTGTAAGACTGTTTTATAGGAAAATAATGAAGGAGGAAAATCAGCAGAAAGGCAGAAATAGAAGCTGAAGCAAAACCGAAGTCCTACCCAAGTCTCTTTGTGGCCCAGGCCTCAGCTCCGAGGGCTGAAGATGAGGAAATGGGGTATTTCTGGTGGAGACGGAGGGGGAGGCAGACTAGGAGTGGGGATGGAGCTGCCTCCAGCCTTACATTGGTATTCCACCTTTTCCACTCAGCTTTCCCCCATAGATGCCTGCTCAGCCCAGGAGCAGTGGTGCAGGGCAGCACCTCAGGGAGCACCTGTAAGGGGCCAGGGGCCATTGCACAGCGTATTTTTACACTTGACTGAAGAATTCACAGCTACACGTTATTGGGAAAGGATGTTCCTGAGTTTGGCCCAAAGGTGTGTCTTTATATATTTTAATTTTGTTAAAGGTGGGCTGAAAACTCAGAACGTGCCCCAGGTGAGCCGGCAGAAAGCGTTTGCGTTTGCATTAAAGACACGAGTGACTGGAAATGGTGTACGTGCAGCTCTCCTCTGGCTTGTACCAACTTGACAGCGCAACGCCGCATCCCGAGACTGCAGAAGGTGGCGAGTGAGCGATGTGGTTATGTGAGCAAGCGAGAGATGTGGTTACGTGCATCAAGGTCTGGAAAGAGCTTCACAGGACATTGCTGCATGCCACTCCCGGGGACCACGGCTCCAGGCTGCCATGTCCTTGCCGCTGAGGAGATGGTCTACAGGCGAGGGGGTTTGGGCACCTTGAGGGACTGTCACTGGTGAGACCAGCACCCAATGCCTCGAGAGCCACTGGGTGGCGTATGAACACTTACATACATAAAAGAGCAGGATCCGTGGAAAAAAACAAGGCAGAAATATATGTAGATAAATACGTGGCCTCTCTTTGGACCAGGGCGAGAGCTGGTGAAACCAACCCGGTGTACATTAGGAAAGTGGTTATATGTCATGCCTCCTTAAACAAATAAAGGTCCAGATGATCAAGTATCAAGGAGTAAAGTTCAGGGGCTGTAAAAGCAATTAGCTAATGAAAAATCACAACACAGCCTCAGCTTTGCCATGCAGGGCACGAACAGGGGACCATAGGGGCGACGGCGGCTGCAAAGGCCCTCGGCAGACAGCTGCCCAAAATCATTCCAGGTGCTTAAATGCCATGCTGGCAACAGGAGTTTCTCTTGTTTGCACCTTACTCATCTGGACACTGTTCACGCCACAGCTGTGGTTATTGTGGTCGTGCAGTCCCACCTGGCGCCGATGTGGCAGGAGGGCTGCGGGTCCCCGGGCACAGCCCCGCTCAGCTCCGCTGCTCAATATTTTCCTTTCCTATAGGGACAGCTTCTCCCGGGCTGTCACCTTTGCCCACGGGGGCTGAGGACAGCTGGCTCGCCAGCAGTTGGCCCCGCAAGCCAGCTAAATCCAGGAAAGGGATTTCAGCAGGAGTCAGGAGCCAGAAATACTTTATCTCAGCACTCTCCGGACTCCTCACATTTTTCTCCCCTGTCTCGTTTGTCCCTGCCTGATCTATAACCCTTGCTGCATTTCACAGGCTCCTTTCCCTCCAATTGTTTAATGCGATTAAGAAAATACTTGTGATGTTTCTATCTCAGTTTTGCTCATTGCCTGCAATTTCCCCTACAGGAAAGCAAGCTCTCACAGCCTGGTGCAGCTGGGCTGGTGAATATTGCAATGGAGAGCTGCCTGGAGGAGTTACTTGTTCCCTGGCAGGATAAGGCCCCAAAGCAACAGAGAACAGGGGACACTACCTAGCTGTGACGAGCGTCTTGAGACACATTTTATCTCCTCTTACCAACTGTCAATACAAATGAACAAGAAGCTTGCTCTGAGGATGTTTTATTTATGTGATGCTGGGGTTGGGACAGGAAAGGGGGGAACAGCGCTAAGATACTATTTTCAACTATGTCAGATCAGCATTTGCTCTGAAGGCAGCAGCATCGCTGTGAAAGCTGCTTTTTAGCACCTCCGAGAGCCCCTGTATTTATTATATGGGAGCCACTGACATGCTTTCATGCTCTTCAGGCATCAGCACAAGCACCTCACCAGTGGCAAAGGGCAGGAAAGTGGAGTTGTCAGCCAGGTCCGGGCTGTGTTTGCTTGTGTATTAGCCATGCTTGGTTGTCCACCTTCCCTCCTTTGTGTGAGGTATATCTGCTTTCAGCTACTAGTCGTTCATTGCTCACCACCCACCACCAAGTCGCTGGCAGGCTGTGGCTGTCCCCTGCCTGTGGCCATTGCAGGGGGGAGAGGGCATTGCAGGGGAAGAGGGAAATGGGTAAGCAGAGGAGGGTGGTGACCGCCTGGAAGCATACCGGCTCTCCTCTGCCAGCTGAAGGAACAATTTTTCATCCATCCTGGAGGAAAGAAGGAAAGTGGAGGTGAAGACTCCTCTGCAGCATGTCTATCCCCCAGCAAACCATGGCAAGGGTGTACTGCCCGGCCATGGAAGGTTCAGAGTCCCCCTGTGAGAGGGAGATCCTTCCTCCAAGGAGCTGAAGTCCTCACTGCCTGTCACTGGTTTGAGCTCCATGAAGGGACGGTGCTCTGCGACATTCAGGAATCCTGACAGAGCAATCATTTGATGCTGTTGCTGTTTTTCAAAGGGATGCCTGGGAAGGGGCCAGGCTACTGGGAGATGGCTGCCCTTCCAGAGCAATGGCCTAACATGTGAGCCCTGATGGAAGAACAACGTTCCTGCTGGGAGGGGAATATCTAGTCCCTGGGAAAAGGGCTAGGAGGGCTTCTGCACTGTAGTCCCATTCCTTCAGAGGCACAAAGGTGCTGTCTTCCCTGTCCTGCAAATGGGAAGCTGAGGCAAAGTTTGATTTTCAGCCATTGCTGAGGAAGCCCGTGGTAGAACAGCGACTGGGGCCTGTGTCTAAAGTTAATGCTCCCAGTATCTCCTCTTCACTGCAGGCTCTCATCAAGATCCCTGTGGTTTTGGGAAAAGTCATTTCATCTGGATTGAGATCAGGAAGCGTCATGATGGATTTTGACTAATAAATGGCAGCAAAATAAGAAAGGAGAAAGCAAAGCCTGGCCCTGGAGCAGACAGATATTCACGCATGTCCTTATCTGTAAAGGTTTCCTCAGCATTTAGCATGGGTGTAAACTATCTCCTCTGAATGGCACCCAAAACGCCAGCTGGCTCTGGCAGACTGCAGGAGGCACACGAGTGAAGTCTAATGAAAGCCCAGGCACAGCATCCCAAAAGTGACAGTCGCTCCAGTCTCACGTAGGATCATGAGCTGCTGATTCCTCCCAGGCTAGCAGAGGGTGGTGTGATTTTGGAGGGCTGCTTCGGTGTTGGGGGGGTCACTGTCTAGCTGAGCACCCACCCCGATTGACTCCTTCCCCGCAGCCTGCCCGTGGCTGCAGGGTTGATCATGCTATATGATCTTGAGTCAGCAGGAGAAGAAAAGATCATTACTTCTTGCCTTTTTTTTTTTTTATTCCTTTCAGGATAATAGTCCTCCCCTCCCCAATTTTGTTATTCACACGAGATCATGCAGTCCTGGACACTCTGTCCTCAAAGACAAAATGAAAAAAAAAAAAAAAAAAAGCAGAAATAATGATATAAGTCAGAGAATCCTACAGTTAATGAGCAAGACTGCGTGCTTTGCCTCCCCCTGCACTGCCCAAGAAAGTGCCGATAAAACTAGATAGATATGTGACTTGATGCTGGTGCCTGAATACATTAGTCAATTTTAATCTTTTCATTTTGCAATAATTATGGCATCGACTGTGCCCTTTCTGTCTGAGGGAAAGTTTATAATGCTTGGAAGCACCTGCACGAGAAAAATGGGTTTTATTGATGTCTTTTCAGATGATGCTTTGGCACAACATTGCTTAGGGCCCTGGTGCCTCCAGAGGATGCATTCCCACCCAGCACCAGCCTAGGGCTCCCGGCATCTTGCAGCTGGGTTTGTGGGAGAGCAGGGCTGGCCTGGCTGTGGTGCTCACAGAAAACGAGGTCCCTCCTCCACTCACAACGTGAGCACATGGCTTTGTTTTCCCCATGCATTTGAATGTCTCCCCGCTCCCATTTTTGGGGGGAATGCTGGGATGGCGAACGTGGCTTCAGGAAAAGGTGCTCTCCAGAGGTCCTGGGGCCCGGGAATGGGCACCATTTTAGGTGAACTGGTAGGAAATCTGAGTGGCTTCGTGTGCACCCTTAATGGCTCATCTGAACTGGGCACTGTCCCCGTTTACCTATATTTCTACTGTGCCACACAGCACTAGCCCTCCACCTTTGAAGACTGAGATCCGCAGCTCCAGGACTGTGGAAGGAGATGACGGTGACACCGGAGTTTCTATTTGCGTGTATCACGAAACACGCAGCACAGCCTCCTATTTAAATAGCAAATTTTTGCCGAGGCACGAATGCCTCCTACGAGGCTCGGGGTGCCCTCAGCTTGCACTGAAGCGACTCGCAGCTGAGGGCACTTGCCACCTCCCAGGAGGTGCTGAGCGGTGGGTAGCACGGCATCGGGAAAAGCAGGACGGGGCAGCAGAGGCGGCGCTGGTCCATGCCAGAGGGCGTTGTAAGTGCTGGATGATGGAAGTGTGGTATAGCACCTGTTTCGCAAGGTCTGGCTGAAATTGATGCTATTAGTCTCCTGCTTTCACGAGTGCTAAACGCACCCACACAATGTAAAAGCGGCATTTCACCGATCGAAGTCATCTTCGTCTCTTTTGCATCCACTTTGCTGTTATTCATGCTTCACAGCTGGATCAACGTGTGACACATTGCACTCCATCATTTTTCTTGCTTTGGATTACAAGTATTTTTAATGTTTACCTGCTTGGAGAAATAACACACTTTACCTAGTGATAAATGTACTTTATATTTATTCAGAAGGCCAGCTTAGATTATGAATCCAGCACTGATGAATAAATTAACTACGTGATGGATCAAAGTAAAGCAATATACTTCGGGTGTTGGTTACACCAGGGTGCCTTAGCAGGTCAGTCCATCAAAGATGTTGTATTATTTATTTTATTTTAACATTTCTTGATTTCAAAACAATAAAATGTTGCTCATGGGTAAACTTACTAAACAAAGGAGACTGCCAATAGGCCTGACAACGTTTCCTTGGTAACATTTCTTAGCTTTTACCCCAGTGATTGATATCCAAGGATAGCCATTTGCTCTCTGCAGAGGAGCAGGAGAATATGGCTCAATGATTCTCATCCTGGCTCCTGAAAGCAGAGAGAGGAGAAGCAATCCATTATAGCTGATGTGGCTTTACTCATTATTTAAAAACAAAACAAAACCAAAAACAACAACAACAACAAAAAAAAACACAAACCAAAAAAAACCCCAACAACAACCAAGGAAAAAAAAGGAGACAAATTGCGCTTGGAACCTGATCCAAAAAACTTGCTGTACTTGACAGAAAAACTCTTTGACTTCACAGGGCTTTGGACCAGACTCCTGATGTGTGTTTAAGATTGACTGTAATCTGAACACATTTCTTTGCTGTGCTTTTTACTTTCCTCGATTAAAACCCTTTTGTGCTAGCAGTGTTTCTTTCTCTGTTTGTGCTACCCAGCCCCAGTGTTCATGGGGAGCCCTCAATACCACCTACCCTGGGAAATAAGCAGCCATGGCAGGCTGGGTCCTGCTTTGATGCCGCAGTAAGATACCCCCAGATTTAACACAACTGAGGAAAACTGCATTTGCAAGTCCAATCAGAGCTAGTCAAAAAGTGGTTTTAGGTATGTGAGGGAGACAGTCTGGACAAGTCACTCTCCACAGATGAAAACCCCTGCGTTTCTCTCACCCCCAATTGCCTTCCTATCCCTCTCCAGCAGCTTTGCAAGTATCCTCACTATTTATTTGCAGAAATACCCAAACAGTGCCACTCGTGCCAAAGCCCTTTGCAGTCACCCAAATGACAACACTCATGCAGTGATTGCGACTGCTAACAAATGTGCCCGCCTGCCAGTGCTACAGTGGCACTGCCAGCTTCAGTCAATAACGGCTCCGTGTCAAACACCAAAATCCATATCAAATTAGTCCTGAAGACCCAAGAGACAGCTTTCCCTCGTGCTTTGCGGTGGCTTTGGATGAACGGAGGGAAGAAGACTTTGGGTGACTTTGCAGCTCCTCATCACAACCCAGGGATCGGGAGAGAGAGCTGGGACAGCAGTGGTGCTCACCGGCAGGGATGTTTTGTTCCCCCATTTGCTTTTTCTTGGCCATGCCCCCAGTGCAGTCCCATTTGCAGGGAGCTTGAAGGAAGCTGTCATGCTGGTTCTGTGCTGTTTGTCATGTCCTCCCCAGGTTTTTCTTCCTTGCTAAGGATTTTTTCCCATCTTTCCCTTTTTTAGGTTTTGAAGTGAAGGTAGTTACAGTCCTGCCCCAAAAAGAGGGGCTGCCAGCTTCAGCTGGGCAGCAGCAATGTGCTCCTTCCACAGGGTTATGGGAAGAAATGGGATATGGTTGTCTGAACACCTCAGAGATCATTACAGCCAAGCAAAAAGAGGCAAATTCACAAAACAATACATCTGGGTTTTTGGATGGTTGGATACCTGAGAGGTTCATCCTTCCTTTCTTTCCTGAAATTTATCCCTTGTGCTTCTATACCCCAGTTTTAGCTTCCTCCAAGCCTCCCCCAACCAAATCTCACTTTCTGCTCGTGTCTTCTAAACCTGCCACAGTACACGCAGCCCTTCCCCATCTTTTCTTTCCCTCTGCCACAGGACCCCTCGCTCCTTTGCAGCCCCCCAAACACCACTGGTGACCCCAAGGTCCTTGGTCACTGGCAGGAGAGAAGCAGAGGCCAGTGTGGCCAGCTAATGGCCTTTCTCCTTAGCCCAAACACTAACTGCCATGGAGGAGGTGGCCCCTTGCAGCTCTGGTGGCTGCTGCGGTCCGAGGTGTATGCGGCAGCCGGGAGGCTGGGGGAAGGACTGATGGACGGGCGAAGGACAAGCAGCGGGATCACAGCACGCCTCACTTCTGTCAGGGAAGGGGCCCAATCGATGAACACACAACAAATCAATGCTGTTGGGTTTTTTTTTGGTAATGTGATCTTTTCCATTAGGATGCTCACCACTGCTCCATTAATAGTTCACATTCAACTGCCAGTGCTGGGTGGTACCCAAGGCCTGAGGAAATGCAAAATTAAAAAAATATGGACTGTAATTGATCCAGCAAGTTGTATAATCATATGATACAAGTGGGAGATTTTATTTTTGTCAGCCGAGTACCTTATTTTCTGAAGCCTGAGATAGATTCACACACTACAGAAGCATTATATTGCTTATAAAATTATCCAGTCCTTTTTATAATCCAGCATCAGTACAGCCTGTCCCAAATAACTCTTTTTAAGATGCACTCCACAGGCGTACTGTGTACATAATTATTTCTCTTTGTTCTTCTCCACTATTTGTTTCATCCAGTGTCTCCCTCTATCAAGTGATGGATCATCTGTACCTGCAGAGATAAATAAAGCCTGTTAGTCCTTTAAGGACACTCTCCATGTCCCAGCTTCAGCAGTCCTGTTGCTGTTTCTCTTTCCTAAATAGAGACATTTTGGTGGATGGCTTTTGAGGGTTTAGGGTACAAGGTTGTGCCTGTGGCAGAAGGGAGGGGGGGTCTGTGCACCCTCTTCCTTCCCTGTGCAGAAGGAGAGAGGCGGCTGAGGGGCTGCACCCTGCAGAGGCAAGGAAGGGCCAAGATGCCTTGGCACACAGAGATTTGTGCAGGGATTTCCTCTCCAGGGAGAGGGGATGCTTTCTGCTCAGAGGGAGGATATATTTTTCCCAGGATCTGGGAACGCGTGGCTTGGTGGGCTGAGCTCTGGGACATGCTGCTGGGCAGCCAGACTGGTCCTGCCCACGGACCCCCACCATCCCGCCTGGCACCTGGGAGAGAAATCTCGCTGGGGTGACAGGCACATGAGCTTCGGGGTCATCTCCTTCCCCTTTCATTGAAGTGATCACCGAGCACCCTAGCAGTGGGGGCTGAACCTCTCAAGCGGGGTTTTGTGGGAATTCAAACAAGAATATGGCAACTCCCAGACCAGGGAAGGTCAGAGCCCTGGGGAGGACAAAACAAAAAGCAAAGCAGTGGAAATAATTCCCCCCTTCCTGGCCAAACGGTCCTTCCCTGTAGGCTTGCTTTGAGGCTGGCAGCTTTCCGGAGCCTCCTGTGTCTCTCATCTACAGCTGATGTCTCTGTCTACCTACCTCCATCCCCTCCGGAGCCCACCTGTGCTCTCCACCCTCCCCAGGACCAAGTCCCTGGTGTCACTGCCAGTCCCTACTGCCAGCTCTCTGCCATACTCCTTGCCTCACCTTACACTCCGGGTGTTTCCCCAGCTAAGTTGCTCTCGGAAAAGCCCATTTTTTTTCCCTCCTGACCCCAACTACAACCACCAGAAGAACAAACCAAGCAGCCTTCTGCTCTGCCACTCAGCTGCCCCTTTCAGCATAGAGCATAACGTGCACAGTCAAGTGCAGACAAATGCATTGCAAAAGCTACAACACCCACTGCAGACAGTGTCTATCCGCTTACAGCACTAAAATGAAACTTTATCCACATGCCACAAAAAAAGGAGGAGGTCGCTGAAACCTTCAGACTCTGCAGATCCAGGCAAGCATCCTTGTATCGTTAGGTCCACGCTTCATGGCTGTACCTGCTCTTATATAGATGGGAGGGATCTAGGAAAATGAGCCTCTAGGGGCAAGGTAACATCTTCAGAGATGTTCAGGATCACTGGCTTGCTCCAAGCCCAGCTAGAACTGATGTGGTCTTGTCCCATGGGTTTATAAATTATTGCTGCCACTAGTTTTGAAGGTAATGTGCAGCCACTCTCCAGAGAAGGCAACTCAGTCTTCAGTGACCTAGTCCTAAACATTGCAAAGCAGAGAAGAGCCTCAAGAACAGGCGATATCCCAGGAAGAATGTCCTTATTGCATTTGGACACTTGTCCAGGGCTTTGCTGGCCTGGAAAGTGGGGGGATTTCTAGCTTAAGCAGAAGGTCAGACTGACTGTTCAGAGTGAGGAAATCGAAGTTAGGCAGCCCCTATTCATATCTGGGAAAAAGGATATATGCTCTCAGCCTTGTGTGTACAGCCTGAATTAGTGAAGCAAGTACACTGTAAATCACCCTCTTCCATGCAGCACTGTTTTCCTCCAAACAATGGAAAGCAGAAACTGGAAACATGCTGGTGTGATAAGGGGCTTGGAGGAGAGGCAAGGTCAGATGTACTTTTGTGGCTGTCTTCCTGGCTGTAGACATACACTCCTCACTTCTCTAAAAGCCAAGGAAGGACTCGGATACTTTAAAAAGCTGTATTAGCTGTGTCAGACCCTTGCCCTTTCCACCTGGATGCATGTGGCATGTAACTAAGGAAACTAAACATGCTGCAGATGCCTTGGTTTGAAATGTCTCTGCTGAGAGCTGGTTGAAACACAGGACTTCTATTCTGCAAGAAATCCTGACATTTGCAAAAGTTTGTTTCGGCAGAAAAATGAGTCATTTTCCCCCTGAAAAAGAAAATCTGTGGGGAGGGAAGAAAAGGGAAAAAGAATTGCTTGGAAAAATCAAACCATTCCTATTCTTTATTTTTTGAAACAGAGGAACAGCTGCCTCCGTCTCCTGAGGATCCCCCCAGCCATGAGCCGAGCAGCCTCAAATCCCAGCGAGCAGCTGCCTGTGCTGGAGCTCCCGTGGCTTTGGGCTTCCCGCGGCAGCGCTGATCCCAGCTGGGGCCGGGAGACGCCGTGCTTGCGGCAGCGTCACCTCGAGCTGGTGGGGAACCAACCCCGCCGCAAGCAACCTGCTTCCGCAGCCCAACTGTGGTTTTATCTCCCTCTTGGATTTTGGGCAAAAGTTTGTTTTGCTGGAAAATTCCTCATGGGTCTTTCTTGATACGTTTGCATGTTACACAGTCACTCCCAAGTTTGCTACTTTAAAAACCAATAGTATTATTTATCTGAAGGGAGGAAAAAAAACCTATCAACACAAACTGTCACATGGTTGTGTCAAAGCCGTGAGCCTCATTCCTCATCTGCCGAAACAGGCCACTGTGACAGCACTTGCGTATGCTGAAAGGGATTGTACTGAGATGCTGGAAAAAACAACCTGTTAAGATGACTGGCTCACTGCTCTGCCCGAAATGGCAACATTTGAACACACAATACGCTCAAAGATGATTAAGCCGGGGAAGTGTAATGATATGTGAAACCAATTTTTATTAATACCAGACTGAAACGCAGAGTCTTGTATGAGGGAGAGAAATCTCCATGCTCCTAGTAATGGAGATCAGAGCCTTAATGATCATTACACTACTAAAACTGTACACTAATACCACAGCAGGTCACGGGGGTCAGAGCAAATGCTTCTTTCTTTGTATTACATGCTTTTATGTCTTCATTTAGTCCACCAATTCTCTCATTATTTCCTCCTCATCTGCTATTCACAGGCGTAATTTCTTTGGCTGACATTCCCCTCCTCTCTCACTAAGAGACAATCGATATTACATCATCTGCCTCGCCACAATGCCTCATACGCCACGAGATATGTTGGAGCGGGTTCCTCCGGGACTTGTTTTCCAGCCCTGCTCTGCCTGAATCAGTAAGGAAAGGAGGATGCTCTGCAAAGCCCCTCGGTGTGGCTGGAGCACAGCCCGGGCAGCAGAGTGGTCACTGCTTCAACCTCGTCGTCTGGGAGGCGATGCTTGCCTGTGAGAAATCCATATGCTGCCATTTGCTCTTGTAGCCTGCCTTAATAAGCCGTTAATGAGGAAAATAACAGAACAAATTAATTGAGCCCATCCATTAATTAAAAAGGTCGATGGAGTTACTGGGGATTTACCCCGGTGTATTTAAAGCAGGATCCTTTCCTGTTTGTCCCCCAGAAAAAAATAAATCTGATGATCGTGTATTAGTCCTTACAGCCTCAGTACAAGAGGAGCAAAACCTGCCTGTCTCTGCTCGGTAAATACTTATCATTGGAGCCGCACGACTGTTGTCACGGCTCAGTCCTCTTGGCTGTGTCACAGTAAATCACTGGGTGATTAAAGCCAGCTAATTTCCTACAGTGCTGTTTGGTTTTGTGGTGTCTTCTGCTCTTTCACATGCTGCTGTCTTGTAACAGGGTCATACGAAACAGGGACCTTTTATCATTTTGAAATATATTGTCAGCTGGTTCAGGAGGGAGAACTCACCGTGTTTTTCTTACGCTGTTTTTTTTTTTCCTTTTCATTTTGTTTCCTGATTCAATACTGCCTGCCTTCCCTTACTCTTAACTAGCCAGCATTTCCTACTCCTGGGCTGTCTGCAAAGGAAAGCTATCTAACTCTGAAATTTAATAAAAGCCTCTTAAGTGATTTGGGAGTGCGTAGGAGAGAGAGAGATCTTTAAAAGCAAACATTACTGCTTGGGTGTACATGTAGCTTAACAGGATTTTCTTCTTTGTGAATCTGAGCTCTTAATAAGACAATCTGAGATTAAGGAAGAATGGGAAGATTTTATTTATTTAAGTATTCATCTAAACATGTTTTGGCTGTTTTCAGTGAAAAGTGTGTCAAAAGATAACCCACATCCTAATAACATTAAGTTGGGATTGCAATTTTTTTCAGCAATTTATTGCAGAACACCATTTCCCCATCCTCTCTGCCATTTTGCCTATAATTTCACTTTTTCCTTTACCCAGTCTCTCTTCCAAATTTCTTTCATCCCTCTCTTATTTTTTTTTTTAATTCTCTAAGACCAGGCTGCTTCTTTCTAGAGGATGACTGAGAGGAGTGTGAAAATGAGTCGCCCAAGTCTTCTTACTCACGGTTTCCTCTGTGTTTGCCCTGCATTACTGGGACAGACCAAAGCTGTACAGATGAAAAGAAGCCCACAAGCGACTCTGAGCAAGCTCCTGTTTAGGATCCTTTAGTGTGCTGTATGTGTTTTTCCTAAAACAGGATGCTCTAAACCAGCAGCCCCTGTAAAAAGATAAGCAATTTAATTATAGCAATGAGATAAAAGCAGAAATGGCTCTCAGACAAAACCTCTGACGATTAGATCAGAAGTGATGTGAAAGGACACCCACTGAGGAAGAAGGAACTCAGCACTGATAACGTGAGGCACTACCGCACGGACCTCGGAATATCATTTCCTAGTTTTTTCCAAAAATAAAAAGCCTGGGAGCTCATATCAAAGCGACTCATGGCTCTGTGCGGCAGGTGTTTCTTCCCCTTTTCAGGCCCTCCCTTGCATCCAAGCCTGATCATGTTCTGATATAGTGTAGACGAAGTGTAAAAGAATAGTGGAAAATGCCATATTTAAAAATACAATTACCGCAGCATGTCAAAACTAGAGACAATTGCAAAGAACATCAGAAGGGTCTTGACACAGCAAGATAACTGAGCAACATTATGGCAAACGAAATGGAGTGTAAAAACTCCAGGAGGCAATGCAGAATAGAAGAAATAATTGACTGTAGTCACTCTGAGGAAAGAATGTATTGGTATCATCAATGGCAGCAAAATTAAAGTGTCTGGTCAGTGGCGGTCCAAAAAGTAGTTGGAGAGATGCTGAACTGTAGATGGAAAGTGTTATTGGGTAATGCTGATATGATGATGCAAATAAATGGTGCGATCAGTCTTTAGATGCAGCATATGTATGTGGTCATTCTACTTTGGAAACGAAGTAGCAGCAAACAGAAGAGATTTCAAGAATGTTGGTAGAAAGGAAGAAGCATGGACAGATTTCCAAAGAGACTGAAAACACTTGACGCAGAGTGGAGATAACAATGAGAGAAAAGAAAAGAGAGAAGAGACACAGGAGAGCTCTTATTCAGCTGTCCTCAAGCCTAAATACAGGAAAAGGGAGCACTCAAAGAAGTTAAAACCAAGCTTAAAAACATCCCTAACCCATCACACAGCTCACCTTGGGAATTCATTTGCCTTGTGGCTATCCCAGAGTTTTCTTGCTGGGGGGCCACGTGGTCCACATGCTAAGCTCAGTGAAGAAGCCGCTTGTGCAGGGGTTTTCTGTTGCTACCTCACCTATGCGATGACATCCATCCCAGTCCTGCATCGCTGAGCCCAGGGCGCAGCATTTGTCCCACTGCAGCCCCACGGCACAGCGCTGGACCTCCCCTGGAGGAGCCGTACCCGTGGCAGCCTTTGCCTGCGAGAGCTCAGCCCCACTGCAGGTTTGAACCTGGATGGGCAAGGACACTGTGGCACAAACCTTCTGGGTGAGGCACTGCAAAGTTTTTAGAGCCTGAAGGAAAGTCAGGCTGTGAGCGCTCTGAGTCCTCTTTCAGTGGGACTGTTTCGGGAGACAGCCCCCAACCTGGGCCCTGGCTCTCGCGATGCCTCTGAGGTGGCTCAGGTGGAGGTGACACCGCTGATGTCGCATTGCGTGGCAGCCAGCAAGTCTTCTCGCCGCATGAAGGCTGCAAGCTGATTACCTCTCCAGCAATTGCCAGCATTATCACAGGGGTAGTAATTTTTGTAGCTCATTTTTTGATGAGCTACAGAAGCCCAGGGCACAATCTGCCAGCAGTGACAAGCCAGGCTGTGACCTCCTGAGAGCAGAGTGGTTGCAGGCGTGTGACAAGGTGGAGACACTCAGTTCTCTGGTGTTTGGTGCAGTGCCAGCACTGGGTGTTTCTTCCTAGTGCCCAAATGAGTTTGGTGCCTTTTTTCCTCAAGTTGTGCACCCACATTAGCAAGGAGACTTTTACTTCTTAAAAAGTAAAAAAAAAAAAGAAGAAAAAGTAATGTCTGTGTCCTAAACCCTATGTGTAAAAAAGGAATGGAGAGAGGGGATGCTTCATTGTCAGCAAGGGGCTTAGGAGAAGGAGGTTGTGTTCACTCTGCTATAAATTTCTAGCAATCCCTAAGACACATGCCAGTTCCTACTGGGATTTGCTTGTAGATCACAAACTGCATTTTAAGATGTGACCCTAAATTTCTTTGAGTGTGTCCATACCATCAAGCTGGGTTTTCTATTTGGCGTTGGACCCCTGGTCTCCCAGTCACCCACACCATCAGTTTGCACAGCAGCTTTGTACTGGAGCAGATGAAGTAGTGCCCACAGGGTGGAAAACCCAGGCAAGAAAACAGGATAATCTGTGTTGGGATCCACTCTCCCACTGCAAGTACAGTAGAGATAGGAGCCACCCTTGTCCCCAGGGATGCCCCAGTAGACCTGGGGCATGGTCTGTTCTGTTACAGTTAGAGAAATGATGGAACAGCTCCTGCAATGTGGCCCGTGCCTGATGGTGCACACTGTGGTTGCATTGTTTCCTCAAAGCACTCAAGACCCCAACAACGTGACCAAACCAGCGTGTACTGCACCAGCAGCCACAGCAGCCACAGGAACTGAGGGCTCCGTCTCTGCTCCTGGGGTCCCACCTGCATCACGGAGGTGACACCAGAGCTGATGGAGCTGTATCACAGCACAGGGTGCTACAGGGAGAAATGCAGTGAGATATCAGATGCTGAAACACAGCTCCTGTGTGAGGACCGAGGCCAGAGAGAGGTGTTGCACTGATGGGCAGTGTGCAGAGGGCAGGTGTCACCTGGACACATGTCCCAAAGTGGTCAAGGTGATGCTGTGGGAGGAAGGGGGAGGACAAAATCTCTGCCGCCTCCTTCTTAGCAGATCTGCCACCCTGCAGTTTTCTAGCCACAGTTTTGCTATCTGCCTCTCTCTTGAGGAGCAGATAACTCACCTCCCTGCCTGCCTCCTCCACCGCAGATATTCCACTCCCTGATGCAATTAATTCGCTGGTCTCCATTTCACAGGCTTCAGATGCACTTAGGCAGTTGCCTCAACTTTGAGCAGTTGCCTTAACTTCAGTGAAACCATTTGCAAAAGTAAGAACCACTCAAGTGAAGAAGAGTTTACCTATAATTTGCAGCAATTGCTCACATTTCAACTCTGGACTGTGCAGCTTTTTGAGCCAAAAAGATTTAGACGCTCTATATGCAGGATTGTTGCATTCTCCTAAAGCAATGAATGATTCATTCCAGTCGTGACTGAAAAGCTTAGGGCTTGCCTACAGTTGGAAATTTACCAAAATAGTTATTCTGGAAGAAGTCTTGGGGTAGCGGCTCTTCTTCTGGAATTAAAATGCCCACACAGCGTTTGATAACGACGACGTTATTCTGGAAGAGCTGTTATGCTACATTTGCAAGTGTTGACTTCCTCGTGTCAGAGGCTGCCAAGCGGGTTATCCAAGCTGTGGGATTTAAAACAAGGAGGTAAGAAAGGGTTTGTTTCGATGTCTGAGCATAATAGTAGATCTGATCTGCAACTGTGTTTTTGAGAGACCTATAAAACTAAATGGGTGGAAACAACATAGCAGATTATTAGCACCAAGGTCCTCCACTGAACTGGAGGCGTAACAGTGCAATGGAACTTATTTTATGACCTAATTTCTAGTTTAAGTTTTCCATCAGAGATTGCCTGGGACATAAGGACGCATTGCTATATTTTAGTCATATTTCTTCCTGGTTTCATGTTACAGTTGCTAGCAGAGAGAAAGATTTGGTTTGGGCCTTGCTACTTCTCAACACCCTCATTTCACCCCATGCCCCCTAAAACTGATGCAGTGCAGAGCCAGAATACCATCAGGCCGATGTGCTGCTTCTCCGGGAACATGAAATCTGGCAAGTCCCTCAGATGCTTTATTTCCCAGCTTTTTCCCATAGTGCTAGTTGGGGAACTGAATCCAAAACCAGCAAGGCTTGTCTTCCCTGCAAATGTGTTTCTGTGGGCCACTTGTGTTGATGTGGACTATCCAGAGGGCTGCTGCCTGGTTGCACCATGTGCTGTGTGGTCTTCATGGGCACTGGGTTTCTCATGCTGGGACTTCCTTCAGGCTAGGTGAGGACCACACACATGAAATGTTGCTCCAAAGAAAAAGCTGTGCAACATCCCCATACCTGAGGGTACTGCCTCTAGCTCCCTGCCTCCCAGCCATGTGGAGACCTGCAAGGCTTATGGTGTTACACACACCAAAACACGAGGCGTTAAGTTCAGTGGGAAGTAATTCTGACCAAATTCTTTGGGTTTGGGGCATGTGTGTGTGTATAGGAGTACTTTGTGGATTTGTTAATGCCTGAAGATGCAGCTGCTAGGCTGTCTCTGCTGTTAAAAGGGCTCCCACCCCTGGGACGCCTCTTGCCTTGTGGGAGAAAAGCCTTCAGCACAACAAAGAAGGTGAGGCTGAGCATTCCTGATATTTCCACAGTAACTAATAAGACAAAATAAAGCTTTTAGATCCTCAAGATATATTAAAAAAAAAGTGCCAGAAGGCACAATTCCTGCCTTTCCCAGCCCTTTCCAGTTACCTCTAAAAGCCATCTGCTGGCAGCGCCATGGCCAGATTCTAGTCTCCAAGTGCTCTCCCCTTCCATTTGGTGGACACACCAGGGCACACACTGACTGAGGAAAGAATGAGAAAGAAATAAACCACTTTACTACCTGTGCAATAGCCTTCATTGTCTGGTTCTTAAAATATCCCTGTGGCATAATATATGCCATAAAGGCAGTTTAGGCTCTTAATGGATAAACAAACATAAACAGCAATGCACAGGCAGGACTTCAGACCATCCACAAACAGTTCATTTTCAGGCATTGTAAACTGGCAGGAACACATTAAAATCTATGCATATTGCTGGAGAAAGTATAACTGGGAAGGGAGCCTAGAACATCTCACATGTTTCTACCCCAAGACATTCTGGGCAAAGATTACCAAAGCAATGACTAAAAATTACATCCAGGCTTGGGAGACCTGTTTTCCATCCTCCAGGGTGGCGACGGGGACATGAAATCTCCATGAGCGGAGAAAGGGGTGCAATGAAGGTCTCAAATTCCTAAAGCTTGAGTACCACTCTGCCTACAATTTATGCTCCAAAGATATTACGCAGGAGACATGAGGAGCAGCAAAAACCTCCAAGAATGACCAAGCTTGTGGCTCCAGGCTGCACGGGGGATTTCCACGGGGCAGAGAGTGGGGCTGGGAGCAGGGCCGGCTCCATCTTCCCCCAGGCAGCTGCAGCTACAGCAATGCAGCACGTGAGGAGGACACTAAGGTCTGCACAAAGCATGCCATGATATTAAAACACAATGGCGGCAGGTGGGCTCTGTACCCACAACCCAGATGCTGAGGTGGAAACGAAATCCAGCATTTTCCAAAGCCTTCCGGCAGCGCCGCATCCCCAGGTGCCGTGCATGGTACGTTGCTTCATAGTGACTCAAAGTAGCCCTGATGCTCACCAGCCCTTTCTGCAAAGTGTAATTACTTTCCGTCTCCTCTGTCTCATGAGGGCTGGCGGCAGGGCTGTGGCTTTTGAAATGCAGAGCTGTGCCTGGCCTGCAAACAGAGGGCCAAACGCAGCCCCGGAGTACTCAGGGAAAACTGTGTTCATTTTAATGAAACACCACGGTTAGATTTGGTCATGGGACTCTTTTAACAGCCAAACTGCAGGGACCACTTTTACTCCTGCTTTGTTGTAAGGTCTCAGGAGTCACTACTGCGCATCATGAGGAAAACATGCCTTCCTCAGCAGATGAAGGCTAGGAGGGCTTTATTTTCCAGATATATTTCAGCTGATTGGATTTATCTGTAAGCCAGATATGAGCGTGGCAAGAGAGAATTTGAGAGAGAAAATGAGATGCATTTCACGGGTAGATTGTAAAAATGGAGATTTAACTTTTTATGCATGTCTTCATTCCAGGAGCCTGAATTATTGGAGTTAGTATTTTCCTAATCACCACTATTCTCTGTGTACCCTCCTTCAGAGCGTTGCATTCCCTGGAAAACTGATGCTGGCTCATGAATAGGCAATTACTTGTTTCCTCCTTCCCGCCTGGAGGAGGAAAAGGAGGAATGTGCCCCAAGGATGCCTTTCCACTTCTGGAAAATAGTAGCTTGCAAGTGCAAATGGTGCTTTTTTTTGTTTTTTGGGGTTTTTTTTTGGTTTTTATCCTTCAGGAGAATCTAGGTAGAAAAGACTTCATAAAACAACCTAGTACAGGCTTGTCTGCAGAGTTAGGAGTGAGATGTGTGCAGGCTGATTTGAGGGTTTTCATCAGCAGTCAGGGATTCATCAGGTCTCAGGAGAAGATCATTTGACCTGAAGGATATCCCTGGCCGTACGTTTAGAGTGACTAACCCATGGCTTACTAGAAGAGCGCGATGAAGTATTAGTGGGTGATGAAGATGCTCTGAAGGGCTGGAAGATACAAATGGATTTCTCTCTGGTTAATAACCTGAGTAAAGCACCCAGGTCCTGCCCAAAGAAGTCTGTGGGAGAGATGGGGTGGACGAAGAGGGGTTTAAAACCACTCGTGCCAGGAAGAATTTATTGACATGGCAAGAAAAAAGCCTGTAGCCTCCTGAGCTGAGCTAGCAGTCAGCAGGGTAGCCCACGGCATCGGCATCAGAAGGCTGGTCAGTCAGCACAGTGAGAGAGCACATAGGCTAAGCATTAACGGGGAATAATGGCCAGATCCTGGGGACTGTATGGGGGTCCAATTGCTGTGCTTGCTGGCTCACAAGGGCATGGTGCTGGGGGCTTACTCCGCTTTCATGCAGCAGGCTGGGGCAGAGGAGCATCTCTGCTCCTCACCAGCAGCAAGGCTGCACAGGGGCTAGCTGTTTCCAACCTGCTGCAAAGCATCTTGCCTTGGGAGTTATGATTTCCCTCGGATGGGTGCTTTTAGTTGTGTTTTCTGTGCAGCCAGCTAGCCAATCTGTGGGAACAATATTTTCTTTCTATTTGCAGGAGATTGTATACCTGGAGGTTTGAGTCCAACTTGCTTTGGTATTCCAATAACAAGATATTAAAGCTGTTACATTTGTTATGTTAACAAGCTGTGGTGTTTGTTTTAGTTTAAGGCTTACATTTTCTATAGTTCAGCATGAAGCTCACTGTACTTTATAAAAAATTTAAAAAAAGCAGTCGGCTCTCAGTGCTCTGTTTATGTATTTCTCTTTCAATCCTTTATTAAAGTGTTATTAAAAAATAGGAAGTTACATAAAGGAACCTGTATCTCTTTATTGTAAGTGTGCTGAATGGGATTACCAACTCAATGAACCTTTAAAATACATTTACTGACCCGTTTACCTTCCTGAAATTGATGTATGCTTTATATCCAAGCTTAATTTAATTTCCATATTAACACTATTATCTGTAAATACAAAGGGCATGAAGTCTCCCTTTAAGAGAGAGAAATAGATCGAATTGCATGAAATGGTAGCAGATGTTATTTTTCTCCAAGAAATTCATTTAAATGAATTGCATAAAAACCTGCAGAAAGAATTGGGGAACTGAGCCTATGTTTCTTCTAGAAAAATCAGTTTGTGGCAGTTGTGTTCTGGAAGCATGGTCTATTATAAAATAATTGAAAACTCCAGTTTCTGTAGTAAGGGGCCCATTTTTAAATACAATTGATTTGCTGGTGATGTACCCAACAGACTGAAGAACAGTTGAAAGCAAAGTAATTTTCCCAACATGCAGAGTCCTGCCCCGAACTCAGAGGCCATTTGCTGTCAGATGACTTTCAAGAATTTTTAAATCTATCCTTGACATTGCAAGGGAAAAAGATGACTGCCCCAAGCACTCAGCCATAGCTTTATCAGCAGGTTGAAGACTGCATTTCCACAGCAGATTTTCTTTTTCCCTGAACAACTAATATATTTTTCGATGCCACCCGCACAGATACATCCTGTGGTGGCTTTGCCGAGATGTCACCTCTGCTCAGGTGAATATTCATCAGGCTCCAATTTTCCTATGCCTGTCTGGTCTCAAACCACAATGATTGCTTTTTGTGCCTGAAATGGGTTTTCACAATGATGCATGCAACCTGGAAGAGCAGCAGCTCTTTGTACAGTCAGCTCTTCCCTCTCCCATCCCACAGCTGCCAAGTATCGCAAATACGACTGCACCTCCAAGATCAATTAGTGGAATAAGAAAGAAAGAAAAGAAAGAAAGATCTGGTCCGCAGGTCAAAAAAAGAGGGGAGAAAGGGCAGCAAATCAAAGCAATGAAGATATACATTGATCTTCTTTCCCTTTCCACCATTGCTTCTATAATTTAATCTTACATTCAACCTGACAGGGAGGAAAAAGGCAGGAGAGTTGTATGGTTGAGCAAAAGCGACCTGATAACCCATCTGTAGAGCACTAGAGAAGAGATCCCATCATCCTGCTCCCTGCTACCGGACTGCTTCCAGTCTGTGTCCCAGCTCTCACTGCCTGGCACATCTCCGCTTGTTCACTTTAAAAATCTCATCACCCTAAGCAGAAGCAGAGTACACTCCAGGAATATCCTCCCTGTCACTGCTAAAAGAGACTGATGAGAAATTCACCCCTTCTTGCCTAAGATCGCTTTCCCATCCTCTTATCATTACAGGCAGATCCAGCCCATAAGCTCAGCTGTGTCAGCTTAGTGTTTTCTTCTTAACATCGGCACTTGTCAGGGAAATAGAAACTGCAGATTTCCCGGTGCTTACCATGGGAGAGACTCCTCCAGTAACCCGGCGAGGCCCCGCAGGGGAGTCTCAGCATGGTAAGCAGGGGTTAGCCCACAGCAATTGCCCTCCCTATGGGCAGGAAATGATGGCAAAGAACTTAGTCCCACAGGGCTAGGATGTACCAATCCGCCCCCCCCCGCCCCGACCCCAGCATTTCCAAAAGACAACAAAGTAGAACTAAATAACCCATTCCCTGCAATGAAATCAATATGCAGTGGGAGTGATCCTCAACGGCAATTCAACAGAGCTCTGTTGGCCTCAGTAAAGCTTCTCAGATCTGACCCTTCAATTTTTTTTTTAATGTATGCTTCTTACTATTTATAAAGGTAGAGTCACTTTAGCACTATAAATTACTCCATAAAAGCCTATAAGGAGAATTAAATTCTTTCAGTAAATCAGGGCAAGAGTTGTTCTGTGGATGTGCCCAGTTGGAGGCATGTATTTAACAGGACTGAGATGATCCCCAATTTGGAGGCTATCAAAGGGCATGGGAAGAGGAATCGTGTCCATGAGGCCTGGTGCAGAGCTAAGCACATCCGTTTCCATTCCCTGGGTCTGCCCATGCTGCCCTGGACCAGTGCAGCCCCACCAGGACCTACCTGCCACCCTCCTGAGACCCTGTCCTTAACCTGCAAGTGGCAGAGGAACTTTGAAAGCTTCCCCAAAGAAAAAAATGCTAATTTTGCAGCAGCTGTATCAGCCACTGCTGCAAAGTTGGTGCTCGTTCCCCTGGCATAGTGACTGAGTTAAAGTATGACTAGAGAAATACACAGAAGAAAAACACCTACCAAAGACTATTAAATACAAAAATGGGAAGTTCCCTCCTGACCATGCTCTCTGGGCATCTCCTATCGGCCTCTGTCAGGAGACCAGAAAACATCAGTGGTCCTTTCCCTCCCCAAAACCTATCTCTGCACATGTGCGGGTGTCTCCAGCTCACCCTGGTTCCCAGCACTCAGACTTATTAGCGAAGTCCTCCAACAAATCTGAGGGGAAGGGAGATGCACAGGGCAAGGGATGGCTGCCTGAGGCTGTGCCTTTCGCTGCAGCCTGAGACATCTCCAGATGCCATTGAAGGGAGGTGGTGGGTGACCAAAACCTCGGCAGTGTGGTTTTAGCAGAGCTGGTGGGGACTGAGGGACAATGGTGAGGGGGTCTTGGAGTTGAAGCTGAAGTGAAGGGGGTTTTTCTCCACCCGGAAAGGGCTGCCTGGTACCTCCAGTATCCTGGGGATAAGCAAGACACAAGGGATTCCTTTTTTGTCCCTTGGCAGTGCTCTTCCCTGAAGACCTGCCCCTCCTCTGCTTTCTGGTTATGGCTTTTGGACAGGCTGGGGAAACTTGCTCCCAAGGCCAAGATAGCTGGTCACCTCTGCTCTACACGGGAGGTGAGGAGCAAGTTCCACCTCTGGAGGGAAGACCATGGGAGAAGCAACCCAACAGGATCATCACAGGAAGGCACTGCCCCTATGGTCACCAGCAAGGGAGGCTCCTATAAGGACTGGGGAGAGATTTCCCATTCCTACCTCTGAGATTTGTAAAATCATCAAGAGCTTGCTCTGGGGGCAGAACTGCCAAAAACCTGCCAATCAAACATCCAGTAAATGCAGCTCCTGCTCTTCTTGTCTCAGCTGCTCAGGAATAGAGGAGTACAGGGAGCATCACTTAGGTCCCATTAAGGGCACAGCTGGCAGGGAATATCTTGTCAACCCTGATAGTTTGAAAGTGCAATGGATCAGCTCAGGAGACGTCAGGCCTTCAGAGCATGTAAAGCACTGTCTGCATCAGGTTGTTGCATAGTAGCAGCAGTTGCATACAAGGGGGCAAGAGGTTAGGGATATAGTTTCTGTTTTTAAAAAGTGATATACTTCAACAAGTCTGCCCAGAAATATGTGGGGTAGCATGAAATTGTGAATTGTCATTTATTTTTCCAATGTGTTTTGAACATAGTCCATGAAACACAGCTTTGGAGTTTAGCAGAGCTTTAAAAGCATTTTATTATATGTGAAAATAAAGATACATCTTTAGCATCTTGTCTCATATTCAGAGGAGATGGCATCAACCTTGACTTTCCTTCCAGCAGCACCTCCCTCCCTAATGGCACATTCTCTTTGTTCACATTTTAAAACTGAAGTGCTAAGCAGCAGTCAGAGCCCAGCAGAAGCAGCCGTTCAGCAATGGAGCATTTCAATCATAAGGAAAAAAAGCAATAAACAGGCTCAAGGATGTGGATAGAGTGAAAGAGACCAAAAGGAAAAAAATAATGTCTTAGTATAATTGAAAATAGGTTTACTGCTTTCTTCTCCTTGAAACTGGATTATCACATTTCAGAAATAATATTTTCAGACCCATTTCTCATTATATTTTCCAGTCTTCTGGCTAGGAAATATGCCTGAACTTCAAGGTAAAGACTTGGAGGCAATATATATCTCATGTTACAGGAGATACAAGTTAATTTGTCTTGTTCTCTGGCTCCTGAAGCTCAGGAGTGTTAAATGGGAGAGAAAGCAGTATTCCCAACTAAAACTGGATGCCTAGTATCTGATTTTCAAAAGCTTCTGAGTTCCTCGAAGGCTCAGATCAAAATACCTCCTCCAGCAAAGCCTGGCTTTAAAAATGTGAGTGATCTCATTGACAGGATTCATCAGTGACTTCTGTGATTTGTTGGATTAAGGCCTTCATATGCTTACTGTGCTACAAACTTCAATGCTACTACATGCTTCCGAAAATTAGGAATTGCTCTCTTTTCAAGCAGAGATGTGGGGAATCAGTATATGGCCAGATCTGTTATGGAGGAAAACAATGTTCTCAAAGTCAGTGGTGCTACAAGGACTGATCAGACTTTCTGACTGCGGGTTGTTCTGCACCTGCACAACATTGAATTAACTTTTAGCTCCAAAAACATGGTGTTCTTACAAAAAAACAAAAGAAAAAAGGGATCCCAGGGTTTCACGGAGTTTGTCTAAGCCTGCAGGGCTGGTGAGGTACAAGAGAGTGGCTCTGCTGCATGTTCCCCAGGTGGCATGACCAGAGCTGGCTTAGTGCTGGACAGAGAGGGCGGCACAGAGAGTACGGCAACCTAATCTGTCTCTGCTTGGAAATACGGGAAGGGGCTGCCCTGGGCTGGGCACCCAACTTGCCACTTGCCCTGCAGTCTTCTCCTGCCACCATGAGCAGAGCTGGGCAGGTCGAGTGGAGGAGGCAGCAGCCTGTGCGGCAATACCCACTGCCAGCCCACATCCCTTGGAGCAGGAGCAGGGAGCCCTGCTATGCGGGGTCCTCCAGCCCTGTCCCAGCCTGACCCTTCCTCCTTCCTCTGCCAAGAGGCCTGGCCTGCTACTCCCTAGGAGGGGATGGCACTGATGCCATCAAATGTTGGGGGAGATAGGAAAAACAGTGCTTTTCTCCACTCCCAGCTCCCTGAGAACCTCAGATTCCTTTCAGCATCTCTCCACCACAACAGTCCCCCTGAAACACCTTGCAAGGTCTTGTAAACATGTGCTTCTCCCTTCCCTGTGATCACTCTGACTGTCTCTTTGCCACAGGCATCACCACCCAGAGCCCACTGACTCTCCCCCAGGTTCCCCATCCCCTTTCCAATATTCCCAGACTTCCCTGTTTCATTTTAACACTAGCATCAAACCACATTTTTCGTACTCATTGAAAAGTTACGGCTGGTTTGGGTAAAATCCATTATTTGAGCTGCTTGAGAAGAAATGCTCTGCAAATATTTCGTTTTTCCTGATTTGCAACCCAAGCAATTCTGCGTTGAGTTTAGGGCTTGGAATAAAAATCTGACAGTGCTCAGTGTGGTCCTCAGTCAAAGGCAATTTCGGCTTCTGACTGGAAAGTGAAAATTCAGTATAGCCTCCGTGTGAACTTATAAACTGCCACAAGCTTAGAGAGGAGCTTTACGGACCATTCAATCCACCTGGCTGCTGAGATAGATAAATGTATAATTTTACAACATTTCCAAGCAAGACGAGGTTTGTCTGTTTTGCCTGCGAACCTCTTACGCAGCTTCAGCAGTAACACAAAGTCCCGAACTGGTGAAAGCTGTTGCTGAAGGAATGGCCTTGTGCCAGTTTGTACCATCTGAGATGAGCTCTGTCCAGTATATATAATAGCAATTACAGTGCAGGGTGCGCTGTACATCTGACAAACTGAGCTGTGGCATAATCAATAAACTTAATTACCTATCACAGCCTGCCCACGTAGTACACAATTTTAATTCAATTATAACTCCCCAAAAATGATACATAGCAGAGCAGATATATTTATCACTGAGGTCTAAATCAGCTGTGCGTGTCAAGGCTGACACTTAAAAATGAAGACGTTTATAGTTTCTGGAGCCCAAAGAAACCCACATAAAAAAGCACATTCTTTTCTTCTCAAAATAACTAAAACCGATCTGTCACTGATGGAGGATTCTTTGCCCAGAAAATGAGTCCAGAACCACAGTATGTAGCACATTGCCTCCCCTGAGCCCTGAGCATGAAAACTGACCCTCCCGCATACACACTGCAGAGGGGAAAATTGCAGAATCATCTCCAATGAAGCAGCCTACAGATTCCCCCCCGTCTCCAGCTCCCCATCCTCCAGGACGCAGCAAGTCGGGAAGATGCCTCCTAATCCAAGCAGGCCAGAAACAGTCCCCAGCATGCCTAGCACAATATTAAAACCCAGAAACCTTGGTCACAGCTATCCCAAGTGCAAAAACTTTCCTCCTGTGCCCTCACCCGAGGGTTTCTGGTTTTCATCTTTAGCAATCTCACTCATCTGTACATCTGCCCCTGCAGGTAAGCAAGTTTCAACAACTGCCTCCGTTTTTAATGTTCACATAGCCTTTACCATGAGGTGTGATTTCATCAATCCCTTCTCTTTTCTCTCCCTGCCTTTCTCTCACCAACATCAGGAACAGCTTTTCCTATCTCCTGCATGACCTGAGATGTGGAGAGGGGGGTGGGTTAGATGCTCTTTCTCTAAATATATCTTTCCTATGACAAATACACCTCACACCCTGAGGAATTAAAAATGACTAGCTGGCAAGGAGCATAAAGCTAATAGAAGAAAAATTTATCACGAACAAAAGCCAGGGGATTTGCTGCACAACTTAAAACCGACGGGGCGTCCTGGTCACTGAGGCAAGTCCTTTGCTATTGTAGGCACCATGTCCTGTAATCATATTCACAAATGTATTCATGGCCTGTTCATACCCTTTTGTTCTTGTGCAAGTGCTGTCCTTCAGCATAACAGCTGTTTTCCTTCCCTGGTGTCTACCCCCAATATGTTTATAGGCAGCAATCAGATCCTTTGTTTTGCTAGCTTTAACAAGGCGAGCTCCTCCTCCTTCTTCTGAGTGAGGCTGCCTGTTCCCTGTAGCACATCCCTGGGTCTGTTCCAGTTGATTTTGTCTTTTGTGGATGTGGGATACCAGGTTGGCATGGACAGACTGAGGTCTTACTGGTGCCTTCTACACCAGCATGAATCGTTCCCTTTCTCTTGTGCAAAATACATGGCTTCTGAATTGCTTCGACTGTTTGGGTTTTTGTTTGGTTGGTTGCTTGTTTTTTTTTTTACAACAGCACTAGGTGGTTACAATCACTGTTAAGTCAGGTTTGACAGACATCAGCCCATGCCATGTCTCCAGACACCTTCCATCCCAGCCCTTGCCTACGTCCTTCCAGAGGCTGTTTGTCTGGCATCTTGCAAGAATGGGCCCATGCCCAAATTAAAAATTTTACCTTGCTTCTTTCTTCACCCTTATGCAAAGCTTATTTTAAAATCCATTTGGGGTCTCTTGTCTGGAATTGGATCTCATTTGCTGGTCCCAGTTGTGTCTGTCTAGTGCCAGCGACTGTAATGCTGGATGCGCAGGAGCCTGCAGCCATCCTGGAAGGAGCCATGGCCACCCCACAGAGGTGGGAATCCAGCATGGCCTCTCCAACCAGCACTGTCTTTTGCTCCTAGTGTCTTAAACCAAAGCAATTCTTCATCCAGGTCCTACTCCTATAGGCTCGCTAAGGCTCATGCAGCCCTATTCCTCCATCTGTCTCTGCGGAGAAGTGCCTTTCCTACACGGGACATCTGTATCTCGTTTCTTCCTGCTCCCACTCCCGACATGGCTGTGGGAACGGGGGAACCCCAGCAGCCGTTTCAGCTGGAGGCCTCCCAGTTAGGCTTATGAGAAACTTGGTCTAGCATGCCAGGAGCTGGGACAGCCAAAGGGCCCGTGAATAAATGAAGCCGAGAGGCTCATTCCCTACAATCTCCATCTCTCCAGGACAGACGTGCCAAACATCTGCCCTGTTGGCTCACTGTGTCGGGGCAGTTTATGTGCCTTTATAAATTGGCCTTATCTTCATCAAGGAAAAAGACTGTACTCCTGCTATGTATCAGCTGTGGCTGAGGCCATCAAGACAGTTGGTAGAATTAAAACAAGCCACTAGGGCAAGATATAATTTTCTCCTTCCCCATTCTGTTAATTTTGACACATAAACAGACATGAAAGCTACAGATTGTCTTGGCTTCACTAGGGTTTTGCCTCATCAGTACTAGACATAGTGGCTGATGTAAGCAAACAGCATACCTTTCTCTCCCTTGCAAATCCTCTGCTTCTGCAGAATCTGAACTGTCATTTAAAAAAAAAAAAAAGAAAAAAGAAAAAAAAAGTTTCCAGCCTTTTTGATTACAAATTAACCCCCAAATGTGAGCAGAGCGTCGCTGATGCTGTGCAGGCTTCCTGCCGCTCCTGGCAGCCTGAAACAATGGCTCCGAGATGTGTGAAATCTGCTGCCCTTGTTAATGCACTGGCAGCGCCAGCGCCAATACTCGGTGATAACCCCAAGCCTGACAGCATTATAATTTCATATTATCAGGAGGGGTGTGTGTTGAAGAGGAGCTGGAAGCCTCCGGAGCATAGGGAATCCTCGCGGGGCTGGGAAGGCAAAGGGAAGAAAGAGAGCAGGGGTAGGTGTCTGAGGGATCGGCATTGCCACCTCTTCTCTTGCCTGGCTCCCCTGGGGGCTGTCCATCTGGAGGTGCTCTCCTGTCTGGTCACACATGGTCACTGAAGGGGACCTAGTGCTAACAGATATTTTATGTGGTTGCCCTGTTACTTTGCCTGCCCCTGCTCCCCCATTCCTCTGACACCAGCAGGACATGGTTGCACCTCCAAGGTTAGGACAAAGATCGATATTTATAGAATACCCCACAGAGAGGGGTCCAAAGACCTTCTGAAAGTGCACCTGATGGCTCAGAGTCAGGGTCTTCCCCATTCTTTGTCACCCAGGACCAATATGCTGCATGCAGACTAAAATCTGGAGATCATCGTGGTCCTTTTCAGACACTCCAGGAGATAGAAGTAAAGACAGAGCAGACATAGAAACCCAGAGAATGCTTCTACATTGCCATTTCTTTCATTTATTCATCTTTCACCTGTGACAGGTAGCAACGAAGGAGATGAAATCTGTGGGAAGATCTCACTGGTAACGGATGAAGTGTATGGGGGTAAGTCCTTCCCTGCACCACACACTGCCCCAGGAGAGGTACAAGGAAGGAAATGAAAGGGGCAAGAAGCACTTTGAGGAGTCTGTAGGAATCAGAGGGAAGTTGGAAAAGGGGATGTGATTACTGCTCTGTTTGGAAAGATTTTGTGCTTGGACAATGTCAGGAAGACTTTTAAACAGAGTAAAAGAAACCAGCAGAAAGAGTTTAAGAGAAGGGCACCGATCAAGGTGAAGGTCTAGGAAATGCATTTTGTCAGAAGGATTTTGGATGGCAGGTTATATGTCAGGGAGGCTGGAGAATGTGAGACAGTGTTATGGAGCCTGGGATGGCTAGTCTGAGATGCTATAGAGCCAGAGGTGTCTGGAGGTGTCTCTCAGCTGACTTTGGACAGGAAGATTCAAAATCCGACCAATTGCAGAAACATATATATGTTGGGGGTGTGATGGGATAGGGAAGAGTTGGATCTACCTACAGGCTAATAGTCTGGTAGCAGATGAAATGGCTGGGAGACATTAACCAGGTTTAAAAGGATTAATGTGAAGAGCCTTCTGCTAATAAAACTAACCTGGCACTTCTCCTCTCAGATGCAATGATATATTTACGGTGATTACGGTGGATGAGCAATGAATGTTCAGTTTTTATATTTTCTCTCCTGACATCTATTCTGATTTGCAAATGATAGACCAGCACTCTACTGATTACAGGATTATATGACTAACTTCCAACAGAAAAAGAGAAATCTGTCTTTTTTTCTGCTTGAGATGGGAGCAAAGTCATCAGCACTGAAGATTTGGCATCAGGGCTCTAGTTTATTTTCAGCTGAATATTGAGAATTCTGGGCAAACTCAGCACAGTCCATCACATTCAGATCTTTTCATGTGAGACTTAGCAAGACTCATGGCACTGACGGAATAGAGGAGAACGCAGGAATTATTAATGCCAGCAGTATTATGTAGTGCTTGGTACCTACCTTCCAGGAATAGTAGGAAACATTGCTGACATGCAGTACAGTTTTATTTATTTTTCACTATTCAATCTGTTTCCAAATTGCATGAATCCCACTTGTTAAGGCTGAGACGTGAGGCAGGACGATCTGGGGAGTGAAGTGGGAGGAATCTGCCTGTGTGCAGATATTCTGCATAAGATGTGCCTCACTGTGATGTCCTGTGTGAGTCCTCGTCCCAGACAGGACTAGCATCTGCTGCTTTATTTGATATGTCTGCATCCTGTCCCGGAAGGATACACATCATTTGGAAATCCTCTGGAGGTCCTGCAGGCAGCTTTACCCCTGTCTCTGACCCTGCATAGCCATTACCTAGTCACCTAGCTTTCCTTTTACTTTTCCATAAAATTACTCTTAATAACATTTTGAAAATCATGGCTGTGCTAAGCTCAATGATACGGGGAACATATGCTGTGATCATATAACAAAACCAGCTCCCTGGTGTGCCATGGGTCTGTGTACCATGATTAGGGTTGGATGCAGGATCACAGCATCCGACTTTTAGCCAGAAAAGTCCCAAGAGCATGGGGTGAACGAACTGGGGACCAGTGGAAATGTAAGGCAGGGGCTGGGGGGCAGAGCAGAAGGGGGAGCTGTCAGCCTTCCCAGTCCTTCTGATAAATTGACGCCGAATATTCAACTCCTTCACGAGCCCAGTGTGGTGATCAGCTTTTATGCAGTTCCTGGAGAACTAAATGTTCCAGGTAAGTGCTATTATTAGGTGTCCTGCAAGCAGAGGAGCAGAACAAGCAAGCAGCCAGCTTTGTAACCTACGGATACTGAATTTGAAAAGTCAGGAAGGACAGAAGTGAGAGGGACTGGGAAAAGGAGATGCTCTTTCTGCACACACAGAAGCTGCCCTGACAAAGACGTGCATATAAAATGGGCAGAGACACAGAGTAACAGCAAGGTTTGAGCTTTGGCTTAAGTGGTTTGACTTTTGGATCTGCAGAGATCAAGCCTCGCAGAAAGAGAAATGCTGTGGGAAGCCACACAGCTGGCTTTTTTCCACCTTGGGAAAGAGAAAAGAGTCACACCTAGGAAACCAGAAAAGGTGCATGGGCGGCAGTGGACAGGGAGTCATTATTCACTGTTTCTCAGAACACAGGACTGACATTTCCCCTAAAACAAGCAGGCAGTGGATCTAACACTCATTGCGTGTGTCTGTTTTTTCACCCAGCTCATTGCTAACTCGCTGAATAGTCTTTAATAGCCATCACATTTAATATGAGATGATCCAGGTACAATCTACTGTGGAAGCGGATGAAGTGCAGCTCCGTGGAGCCTAGAAACCTTTGTCCATGGAGGGAACCCTTTGTGTGTGCCCTGTTTTGTATTCGTAACACACCTTTTGCAGGATGAGCCCTGGTGTTCACCCCTGGAGTGTGTCAGGCTGAGAACGAGTGAGGATGGTAAGGCAAAGAGAGCAATTCTGCTGGGCCTCTGGGGACAGTCGCTCCTGTGCACTTTGAAGCAGCTCCTCTGATGCTCTACACTCACATCAGAGGTTGGCAGAGCTGGACCTAACCCAGGGCCACCTCCTCCCACGCTGCCCATCCGTCCTCAGTCTGCACTGTGTCACTGCTGAGAAACTGGCCTCTGGCAGGACGATTTGGGGTGAGACTGAGCGAGGTTTGATTCCCTGCCTGGAAGACAGCTTGGGAAAAATAAGATTGAGTGAAGGATCCAGACATCCTCTGCCCAATGTCTGCCCTGCCCTGCAGTGGCAAGTTCAGTTCTAAGTGTGGTCCCGAGTTTGGACCTAAGTTTGGTCCTGAGCGGTCCCTAGATATCCTCTAGACCCTCACCCTTGTCTCCTGAGCTGACTGGTGGGTAACATAACTCCCGCACAAGCCGCTGGTTAATCCAGAGGTACAATTTGGCCCTGGAGGAGCACAGCCTGGCGAGTGTGCCACAAACGGGGACAGCTCAAAAGGACCTGGGGAAATTAAAGGAAGGACCCTCCTCCCATCATCGAGCCTTACAGCTGCTGCCGCCTGCTCAGCTGCTGCCCGGACAGCAGGCAGCAATGCCCGCGGGAGTTGGGGAGAGGGAGGGGATGCTCTGCCTGTCCCTAGCTCTGAGGAGGGATAGCATCACCCAGGAGTGTGGAGTCCAGCGTTCAGCATCACTGCGGATTGTGTGCAAAAACTGGACAGGGAGCCTGGCCTCAATGCCTCCTTAGTGCTGGGCTCAGGGGGGAACCCCAAAAAGCTTCTGTAAGAGCACAGAACAAAGCAAAAAACTCTGTCTGTAACCCAAAAGAACAATGTTCCCTGGTCCCCAGGCTCAGGGCTGTACACACACAGAGCCCAGCCGGAGTCCCTGCACCAGAGAGCAGATCCCCATCTTCCTCCTGCTCTCAGGGAAGCTTCCCTGGGGACTGACTAAGCCTAATGGCAGAGAGCAATAATTACTACTGCTTAATCGAGACTGTTTTAGGATAAATTCTACTTAATGAGGATCCATTTTGCATGTAGCAGGTAATTAAAGGACGTTTAAACAGGAAAAAGAGGTGTGAGACTCAACATGGCTTTCTGGAGGGACAGCCCAAAAACAAGGCAAAGACAGGTATTTTGCTGAGTGTTTCCCTCAGCACCTGGAAGGACGAAAAATGCGTCCCTCCACTCCCCCCACCCTCCCTTTCCTGCACCTTCCCAAGATGTGTGTGTGCGTACATGTACGTGTGCGCAGCCGCAGCAGCGAGCTACACCCGGGCTCCACAGGAGACCTCACGCCTCACTTGGCACGGCGCAGTGAAAGGCAGTGCGGTGACCAGAAAAACCGGCAGCCCACCATTTGCATACTCCGGGGATTGCTGCGTGAATCAGAGAGGGATGAAATAACTGTGAATTGAGGGATTATCTCACTCTACAGGACAAACGGAGGAAAAAATAGAAGCCATTTCCAGTTTCATTATCCTTCATATCCCATTTACTGTTGTGCCTTCCTATGCCTCCCTGACGTTTTGTTTGCATTTTCTCCCCAGTATAGGGTGCGCTAGCCGGCAAGCAATGCTCTGACTTTGGGGGAGGAAGGCAATCTGGCTTTGGGACAGGTCTCCAAGCCTTGTGTACACAGCATGGCATCTCTGAGGAAAAAGTGTTCTTCCTCGCCGACACCAACAACAGTAGCTACTGGCAGAGGATGGGAAAAACTTCAGGGAAGGCAGTGGCTTAAACGATACCTAAATAAAAATGACACATTCAGATTTCACTCGCCCTTGGAGCCCCCACATCCTGTCCTGGCACTGTCCTCCTGAGCTTTCCATATCTCTGGAGGCAGCATTTTGAAACCGCAAAAATAGACATGTGGGAATGGGGAATGGCTCAAATAATTTCAATTCCTCTCAGCTCACACTCCTCAGCAATCCCAGAGGCTTCCACCCCCCAGCAGCAAATACCCCTGGAGGGCAGCTCATACCAGCTGTCTCAGGTGTTTGTAGCTGAGGGAAATGGCCAAGATGACCAAGACCTCCGGAAGTGACTGTTTCTCTCTGTCAGCGTGACGAGGGAATGAGAACAACCAGTTTAGATTAGACACTTGGAGAGATTTTCATCTTGCCGAACTTTAAAAGCCTTTATCATAACGGTAACAGTCTGGACTTTCTTTATAGTTGATGGAGAAAAAGCCACTTCTACATGTGATTTGCTGGATCTCTTTTAGACATATTTTTTAGGATGAGATGTGCTTACGCATCAGAAGTGCCTGTTTCTCTTCATTGCCTATAAAGGAGTCAGTATGACTAGCTCAGCTGTTGACGTGTGCACTGTAGGAATCTAAATTTGGGCAGATGAATCCCATTTCCAACTTTCAGACTGCTGAAGTTAGGTAACATGAATTCCACTGTGGGCAAGTGCTAAATATTTGAATAGATGCTATTTTTTAATTCACCCTCTCCTTGCAAGACGATCACATCAGTAGGGTTATCTGTGGGAAGAGGAAGCAATGTGTGTCATTAAAACCAGCAGACATCCAAATTCTGTACCTCTTTCTGGCACAGATTACAATGTGAGCTATAGCATATTCCTTAATCCCTCTGCTTTTTAAGTTTTTCCAATATTAGATTTCAAATGTTAGCTTACAATTTCATTCCTGAACATGTAGACAATACTTTTTAGCACTTCACTGTTCATTTTTTTCCTCATAAGATTTTTATGTGAACATATAATTTTGTGTCCAGATTCATTTCGTTTTGAGTGTTTTGGCTTTTTTTTCCCACTCCTCTGGGAACTGCTATGCATTTCTTTCATAAATCTGAACTCTCAAGCCTGAAGAATTACACTAGTCTTTAATATCAGAGCAGTACTCCTCCACATTTGCTAGTTGTGAGAAGAATATTTCATATTTTCTCTCCCTTCTAATTTTCTTATTTTCGTTGTCTTCAGTGCTTTGCTGATGTGTAGGGCAGTATGTTCTGTTCCAGAAGATGACTTGGGAACAAATGCCTGCCAGAGAAAAGGCTTTTATAATCTATTGTTTGTGTGCCATTGTGCTACTGGGTAGTTTGCCACCTATTTCTGCTTGGCTCACAGTTTCTTCTAGGAAAGTTTCTTTCACTTTGGAGACTTTGGGAGAGAACCATGGAGGGCAACTACTGCTTTCAAAGATACAAACACTCATTCTTTATCCCATATGGCAAAAATGTGACAAGGGATTTCTCGTTAGTCTTAAACGTCGATGAAAGAAGCAACGGATGAGGCTTTAAATCCACCACAAAAGATGCTGTGCTTGTCACCATATTCAGACCATTCTGCCTAAGAGTCTATAAATTTTAAACAGGGGCAAACATCATTGCAAGCACCAGCAGGATGTTCACCACCTCCAAACAAAGGAGCGGGGAAGCACTAACAGTTCCCCAAGGAGCTCACAACTCGCAGTGCAGCCCAGAGAGCGGCGGTGGCTGCTGCACGGCCGGGCTGAAACAGGGAGGGAGGGTACTGGGGCATCTTGCCGAGGTCATGGCTGAACGGCTGGAGAGCATCTGAAGAGCTTGCAACAGCCTTGGAAATGAACAGGAGTATTTTTCTAAAGAATGCACACGAAAGAGCCACAAACATGGAGAAAGTGTAGAACATGCACCCACAAAGACTAAATTTAAAAGATGTGCTTAGCAGGGAACACATGCATAGCATATGGATGCAGCTGACGGAAGAGCTGTTGGACTCCATTCAAGATACCACTCACATAGCAGATGAACCATCATAAATTTAAGCTACACATGTCACATCCTTACTGCTAAGGTTCCCTTTAGTCATGTGTGAATGCAGTTTGGTTGTTAGATTCTGGCTCGCAAGCTAACTTAGTCGCTCCCTGAGCGCATAAGCGTGGTGGGCAGGACAAATAACGTAGAGGGATCCTCAGCTGTTTGTTACCTTTCGCGAGTTATTAGCCTGTGGGCTTTTTGCAGCCCCTACCTTGGCATTTGTTAGTCCTGGCACTCGCTGCCTAATGGGTGTCGTGTGCCGTCCTTCGGCTCTTCAGCTGCTCGCTGACTGACAGGCCAACTTCTTCAACATTTGCTGTGATACATTTTCTTGTATTAAGTTAAGCTCCTCGAGCTGATTAAAAGCCTTCCAAGATTATATCATTGCCAAGCCTTCTACGCACATGCACACACGTACAAAGACAATCATTCTGAAAAGGAAGACAAATAATAAAACCTATTCTGGATCCTTCCAATTAGGACACTAGTAGCTAAATGTCTGTCCTCCGGCCAATTTTCTGTATTACTGAGCCAATCCACATCTCTGATGGATATATAAGAATGCCACGTTATTGTTCTTTGGCGATTACTTTCTGCTATCAAAGTCTTTTAATCCAAAATACAATATACTGACAAAACTGGTAGAACAGGTAAATACTTACGGAGCAAAAAACCAGACCTTCTTCCACTTCTATGCAGCACTGGAGTTGTAAGAGATTCCTCACAGCTGCTTGCAAGGAATTAAAGTTTTACATTTGCGCTGTCCTTTTGGAACCTAATTTTATAAGCAGCTGCCGACAGTCCATTAATTTGAATCCAAGATGCCCTCTGAGTTAGACCAGTGCTAAAGAAAGCATTTGTTTCCATTTCAAAATGTGCTTCATCACATTCCTGATGGCCGTTTGCATATCTGTTTGACTCAAGGCAATAGCAGCATGGTATTTAAGCACCAATTACATTTTGGTAATCCACACAATATTTTAACAGGGAGAGGAAGACTGAATGACCTTAAACCTTGTTAGAATAAGAAAAAACCCAGACTTAAGCATTCACTGGAAGGACTTTTAGGGAAGTCTTGCATATTTCTTGGTAGTGAAGCTTTTTAACATTATGCTTAACACTCAGATTTTGTGGATGTACAAAACTGGAACAAAATTTTCTGGATTTTCAGGTTTCTTTTTCTCTAATGGGTCTAAATGAAATTAAAATACAAACACGTTCTGTCTTTTTCTAAAGTCAGGTTTAAGCAAAATACTGATGTTTGTCACTAATGAATCTATATTATGGTAGCAGCCGGTGATACCACTCTGTGATGGCAGTTTCTTTCAGATTTGGGGCTGTATGGTAGAAACACAGATGCAGAGGCAGTCATATGATTTGGGGCTGTATGGCAGAAACACAGATGCAGAGGCATCTGTGATATGACTTAGAGGATAACCTGCTGTTTGATGATGCTGTAGCTGGTGCAGGATTTGGAGGTTTCTTTGGTGGCAGGTTTTGTTGCTGATGTTACTGTTATTGCCTTGTGGCAAAGACGTAATGAAGAGAAAGGGGATGAATGTGAATGTAAGCTGGACCGGAAAGCATAGGAAAGAAATTTATCACTGAGCCAACTAAGAGCAAGTGTGGGTTTTTTGGGGTTTTTTTTAGATATTATGCAGAGGTGAATATTAGTATCCCTGTGAATACGATATTCCCCAAATCTAAAATGCATCATGGGAAGAAGATGTATCTTTGGAATAGAAAGGTATACTGATGGGCAGAATAATATGGAACAATTCTGCAAGAAATGGCATGGTCAGTGTCATAATTTATTCATCTAAATAGAATTGGTGAAGCTAAGAAATGAAAAACCCTAAATGCAGATGTGCAAAATTTTGACTAAACCATGGCATGCACTTGAAGAGCAGTGGGTTGTGACCAGAAATAAGTTGGAAAGATGACCGGAACAGTTAATATTTTAAATTAACTTCAAGGAGCTAAAATTGCTGAAATGAAAGGCAATGAGAAAGGAAGTGTTGATGGCAAAAGAAATTGAGCTTCTGGACAAGTATTATAAGGATGAAAAGGCCAAAATCTAGAGGTGATGTTGGAGGACTGAGTCAAAGTCCAGTACCACATCTGTGGTACTGGAGAAAGATGGGAAGAAGGCAGAGTTTCACACAGAGGAAAAACAAGCATCAGTTTAGCCATCCTGAGTTTAAGATTACAGCTCTGCAATAAATAAAGTCAGAAATAAAATTAAAGGTGTAGTTTTCATCAGAGTCTGGATTTGCAAAGCTCACCTGAAATTTCTCAGCCGAAAGTAGGTAAAGGGGTGCAAGACTTGAGACTGTAGGAGATGGACCAGAAGGTCAGGTCCTTGTTGGACTCTTGTAAACCACCAGAAGTACAAGGGGACCACAACAAAGTGAAGGAAAGCCGAGAATCGGTAAAGAACTCTGTCACAAAGCCCTCAAAGTGAACAGGCCTTCAAGAGCAAAATGGCAGCAAAGTTTGAAAAGCAAAGGGGCAGAAGACGTAGTAACATGCTAAGGCATTGTATCGGTCTGCATCTAGCTAGTCACAAAGCTTGTTCTTGCATCATATGTGTAGAAACTCTGCACCTCAATAATTTTTAAATTAAATTGACCAAGATGTGGCTATATAAGTTTCATAATGTTTCCATCTGCCTGGAACTTTAGACCTTTGAACCCTTAAAAAGAAGAAAACACCTTGTATTAAATTTCCTAGGCAGCCAAAATGCTCTTCATTTTTTTTCCCCCCTGTAGTTTAAATTTAAATTTATGTTTCTAAATTTACATATTCAAAAACTTAATCTGAAACCTGTTTGGAATTTGGATGTCTCTTTTTATCACATTTCATTTAATTGCAGCTACTTCTCGAATTGAGGCATCACCCCTGCAGCTACTGGATGTCAAAGGACAAAAAAAAATAAATTGCTTGAAAGAAAACTGAAGCCACATTTCTATTCTGCATTTGAGCTGCTGACATTTTCTAGATAACACCAAGAGATGTCAGAATACTGGCTGTTAAAGCAGTCTATGTTTGGAGCCTATTAAGTTGAATTCTGAGAGTGAAGGGAAATGTGAAGACTTCTGGAGGGACTGACATATACCATTACTTGCTTTATTTCAATTTTATAGGGGAAAAAAGGAGTTTTTTTCCTACTTTTTGCCCAAGAGTTCCTCTTAAAATGTGGCAGGTCACCGACAGCCTGCAATTTCACTCTAATTCTTCTGTGTATTCGAAGGTTGCACAATACAGCTCCTGCCCTTCTGATGAGGAAGGGCTGAGAGGAACTCCCATCAGAGCCTCTTACTCTCTCGTTACTGTCAGACGCCACTGCTGACCTGTCTTCCTGTTTGGCACCAATAATTCTGCCTTTTTAATGCTCTTATATTATGTTGCTCAAGGGGTCCAGATTGCCTCTTCTTGTTGAAAAAGCTGTAGCTTGAGGTCTTTAGAGTTACACCAGGGTAAAGGCATCTGGAAGGAGGAGGGGAGCTCTGAGTGACGTGCTCAGATGACTTGTATGTCATGTAAAGCAACCAGCATGATCTTGGTCTTGCTTCCTAAGCACGCTCTTGTCTTCTCACGCATTGGTAAACTTAGAGAGGAAATTGTTTTCCTGTCAGCTGAATTCTCTCTGGATGCTCCTTGGCATGCACAGACAGTCTGGCAGGACATCCGTCCAGAGACCACATTCCCGTCCCTCAGCCTCTTGCTACAGCTCCTCTGTCCCAGGCACAGACCTTCCCCCATCCACTGCACAGGGCACTGAGCCTGATGCATGCTAAGGAAATGCACGAAGGAGTGAAGAGACCACAACTGCAAGCAGCTATTGCTTCCAGAGCCAAGCTGCTTTTCTACAAAGCTAGTATATCATGCTCTTCCACACTCACAGGCTTGGAAAGGATGCATAGGGTTGGGTAGTGTGCATACGGCTGAGTAGGGTGCGTATGGTTGAGGAGGGTGCATAGAGTTGGGCAAAGCTGAGCTTGGACTGACAGGCTCAGATGGATTCCTTCCAGACCTAGCTGGGATGTCTCTGCCAACCTTGACCTTAGGTTAACAGACAGCTGGTGGCATTTAATCAGAGGCACCATTCATGTATACGCTTCATACCAGTGAGTCTCCTGAACTGTGCTGTGCTGGATAACGCAGGTCTACCAGTTGCTTCCTCCAGTTGCTCCTAGAGCCTTTTGTGTCTGCCAGTTTATAGATTATCTTAAATATTATTTCTGACTTCAAAGATAACTGGATGTATTTGAAGGCATTTGAACATCCATCACATCTGAGCGAGAAATACTACAGAACAGCTTCTGCATCTGCTTAGCAGTTGGCCAGAGGTTTTCTACTGAAGCTCCTGCCTCAGTCTACACTACCCTTAGCATTGATGTCCCCCATTTCCCTGCATCTACGTGCTCTCATGACACTATTCTTCTTCAACAGTACTGCTGTTGCCTGCCTCAGAGACAGTAAGGGTGTCTGTCAGCCTGACTGGTGCTGCTACAGGACCACGTAGACCCTTTGCCAAGCTATTGGAAACTTAGAGGAAGCAATCTGAGCAAGCAGAGCTGCATCAAGCAATGCACATCTCGGTCTGGAAGGCTGAATCCAAGCAGAAACAGCCCAAGAAGCTGAAATCCTTTGTGTATGCCTGTGTTACTACTATGTGAAGTAATTTGCAGCTAGTTTCACTCAATTTAGCTTTCCAGCGATGCTTTTCAGGAGCTAATCCAGTGTTTGGATCTTCACGTTATGACTTGTAGTGAAGGGTGTAAGTGGGTGGGGGTAGATAGCTGCTGTCTTTACCAGTGCTTTACCTTAACTCAGCCCCTGGGAAGATGCAAGTGCATTATAAATGGCTCAAGCCTTACTGCAATAGCTCCTAGGACCCCGATTATCTAAGCCAAGGCCAACTCAAAATTCAGTGAAACATGTGCTGCTTCACAGGGAAAACACAAGAGGCTGAATGCTTTTCACCCTAAGTAGTAATGTCTGACTCTTCCCAAGACCCAGCGATTATTAGCTTGTACCAGCGAGCTAGTCAGGAAAATAACGGACTCCCTTCTCCTCTCAGACTGGAATCACGGAGGAGATAGTCCACAAAACTCAGTTCACCTAAGAGGTACAAATGTAATGCAAAGGAGGAATAAGGCCCACACAATTTTAAGGTTTTAACTCTTCTCTTTGTCTGAAGGTAAATGACCGCCTTGAAAATACCAATAGATATTCCAGAGGAGATAAGAGAAAAATATGTAAACATCCCAACTAGTACTGAAGGCCCTGCAGAAGGAAACAGTATTGCTCAGAAAACTGAGATGATATTCCAGAGGACAAAAGAATGAGATAAACCCCTGAATTACTTTCAACCATGCATTCAGGGACATAATTACATTATTTTGCTCAGTCCATTCTTTCTTTCTAATCAGATTAATAAATATATACACCAGGAAACATTAATATTTTGTATATGTGGGAGCTGATTTTATTCCGCATTTTGAAAATCCTTAAGCCTGCTGTTTATTTCGATTATTTATCATTTTGCAAAGAGAATGCAGGCACCCAGAGCTCAAAAAAAGATCAGAGAGTCCAACTCTCCTTAAGGCTATTTTTTTCTCTTTAATCCTCAGGGACCTGATTGAATTTTTCTCTGTTTATTACTATTTTATATTTCTTCTGCACATTCTATTTATTTATTCTGATTTATAAATTATACCACTATGCTAAGGGCAACTGTCCTCTCTGAATCATTCCTCTTCTGCCTGTGACATTTGGGCAAACCTCGTGTCTGCCTTCCGCGTTTCAGCCCTCTGTCCCAAACTACTTTAGGCCACTGCATTGTTTAATTTTTTCCTCACTTGGCGAACCAGCCTGAAACCAACTGCATAATATTCTATTTGACATTAAGCCTCACATATACTTTACAGTCTCTAAGTTCTCTGGGGCAATGGCTGTCTCTTTAAATTATGTATAGCGGGGCCAGCATAATGGGGCCTCAGGCCTTGAGATGGCTCCCTCAGGCACTGCCACAATGCAGCGTATATTTCTAACAGCAGAGGAGATGAACCACCAGAAGAAGTGCCAAATTCTCTGTCCCTTGGTAACTTCGCGTCCCCGCTGGAACACACGCTACAGCTGAACATGAGTTCAAGGCAGGGGTAAGTGATGACATTTAAGGGCTCATGGAGGTCAAAAGAGATGATCCAATGGTCCCTCCCAGCCTTCGATCCATGAATCTATGAATACAGATAACAGCAATTAAAAAGCAGCTCTGTGAAAAGGTCTCCAGAGCCACTGCTGCAGGGACACTGCAAGAGTTTTGCTGGAAGATTTCTTCAGGAGTGAGGCCATGGAGCAACTCCGCTTTCAACGAACAGGCACCACCTCGGGGGGAGAAGATATCTGCCTGGGGCAGTGGAAAGAGATGTCTCTAGAATAACATCATCTTAACTAAGCTGGAGGTATGACGACTCTATTGCTGATTCCGAAGTGGTGCCACAAATAACTGAATCCAATTCTCCATGTGTAATTTTTAGGAGTGAGCAACCAGGAACGGTGAGTGGCATGGATGAATTTTGAATTGTTCACTGACTAGTTATTGACCCTCCTTTAAATTTCTCATTTCTGCTGGCTCTGGGTTCACATTGTAACTTAAAATAAGCTGCAGCTAAAAGGAAAAAAAAATAATATCAGGATATTATTTGCAGGTGTGGTCCAGGCAAGATGAGGACTAGGAATCCCTGACTTCACAGCTACAGAAAGCTTGCTAAGCAAGGCTGAGAATATGCAATATCCCCAGACACCCAGCAGCAGGTCTTTGAGGCAGAGCTGAACCTCACCTTGTTTGAGCCCAGAAGGAGCTCTCCTGTGGAGAAGAGGTAGGAGTCACTACGTGCCCGGCTGTTAACTTCATGCCCTTGCTATACATTCGTAGACCCCTGCCAAAAGGCAGTGGATCATTTATGGACATGGAAAAAAGGAGCTGCATTTTTCAAGCAGCCTACTTACTTAAGCAGCAGGCATCAGCAGTAATTGGCGACAAGAGCAAAAAATAAACTTTGAGCAACCTCACCCTCCCACCAAATCCTTTCCCAAACACTTATTGTTTTGCAAGCAGATAATATTTCTAGTAATGAAGCAACAAAGCAAATACAGTTCAGTGCTCTGTAAACATCAACGCACACAGACCAATACAAGAGCCTTGGAATAAAATTTCAAAAAGCACTTCTTCAGATGCTTCCCAGCAACTGAGTACCTGCCAACAAGAAATCATGACTTTTCAGAAATCGCTTTATAATGCAAAAGCACTGGAAATCGTAGTTACGACTTTCCAACACGAACGATGTTCAGATTCTGCTCGGGTCAAAGACGTAACAGGGAAGGCTAGAAATGCGGGGCTGCTAGCTGGTGGGTCTTGGTTTTGATTCAGCTCCCAGAATGACCCAGCAACAATTCTTCTTTGCTTCTTTACCATGGTCTGCATTATTTTGGCACAGAAATATCCCTCGTTCTCTGGCATGATTTCATGACAAATTGTTTGATCTTCGCCTGCACATTTCTGCGAGGCCTGGCTTGTTTCTCCTGCTGCAGCGTGACACCTTCCTGACTTCTTTCTGTTGGTGTTGGTGTTGCCATTGCTCTGAGGAGCCGACGAAGATGTAAATCTGGGTAATCTCAAGCTGCCCCCAGCAACTGTAAGCTCGCAGGACTCTCGTGATCCAAGTCAGCTCCAGACATCTCAGAAGTGCCGGCAAGATTGAATTTTGCTGCAAAAGAGCAGCAGCTGAGACAAGGGAGGGTCCTGGAGAGTCATGCTTTCCACCTCTACTATGGCAGAGGTGTCAGGGGAGCAAAGGGTTGACGACAACAGTTGCAGGGAAGCCCTTAGGTCTTCACTACTGCCATCAAAAGCCGTGGCCCCACGTGTCCCGATTCCTCCAGCAACAGCCACCAGGCTGGCTCTCCAGGCCATGCACACCAACAAAGGCGGCTGCAGGAGCCTGAACTCTCTCTGGTTTCACCAGCAGTCAGTTGCCATAGGCAACTGCCTATTTTGCCTATACCTAGAGCTGGCCCTGAGCAATATACACAGCAGGATTGCTATGATGAGATTAGCACTCTTTATTATACTATCCCTGCTCTTATCACCAACCCCAGCTCTCACAAATTCAAGATAAGGAAATTTCCCTCATATACTTACCATGGTCTTGAACAGCACTTTAGAGAGAAGCGGTGAATGCCACTGTATTCACATTTACATGGGAAAATTTAGGGAGTCGTTGCTATTCTTGTTTTCAGGTCCTCTGAACCCTTCCATGTCCCAGTTCTGGTCTGGTTGCTTATCAGTTATCCCAGCTTGAGTAGCTTGAGGGTGTCCTCTCTGCACTCAGCTAATGTCAATATGGGACCAAGGCATCATAAACCCCTCAACTGTAGCCCCTAATCTTTTCCATTTGTTAAAAGAAAAAGTACCTTCCTCCTGATTCTTCTAAAACACCCAGGAATAGCCTGTTTCTTAGGCCAGCTTTAGCCTGTGCACCACTTCACTTTTGGGTGACAGCTGGGACCAAGAGCTACATCAAGTAAGCATACCTGTTAGCTTGTAGGAAGGTAAAACAACTCTAAAAATGCTTATTGAAAGCCAAAATAGGACTTAATCTCTAGAGACTCAAACAGGCAACTAAATTACCACCACTTAACGCGTTACCATCCATCAGCTGAGCAGCACAACTGCAGGCACAGATGCATTGCACGACTCTGGCCCGACCAGGGATCACCGTCGGGAAATGGAAGGGACTCTAAATTAGAAATGGTGAGCCTAAACCCTTTCTTGCATATATTTTCCATTTAAGTTCCCCACTCCTTATTGAAATACCTTGTTGATTCTGGGAAATACCTCATTGAATGTAGCCCAGATTGGCAAAGATACTGCTTTTTAACTGGAGTGGGGCACCTAATTCCTTTGAAAGCCTTAGGTTTTAGATCCTTCAATACTTGCATAGCTCTAAAAGTCTGAGCCTCAACTTGGGTTCTGCAGGAAGATACTTAAGTAATGTGAAATCCTGTTGTATTAAACAACAAATACAGGCCTGAATTGACCTGACAGTGACCTTTTAATAATAGAAAATCATCAAAATAAACAAAGCACAATGCAAATGATTTGGTTACAGTAGATTTGATCAAATAAAACAGACAATCTAATTAAGCAGTGATTAGATTAAGTAGAAGTCTCTGTATTGAGTGATGGATAATTAACTGGAATTGTATTTAGTTATTTTTATTGTACTGCAGAACAAGGCACATCTTTGCCTGCCTTTCCTTTCACTGCAATCTTTTAATTAAACAAAATTATTCTGAATGTTTTACACAGCATCTAGGCCTCTAAGTAAACACGGTAAATTGGAAAGGGAAAAGCAGCCCTATACTGAGATTTAGTTGTTGATCGATACTGTTTGGATAAATCTCATCCAACGGAACAGTTACAACCCTGGCTTTTCAGAGCTGCTTGGCATTTATAGCTCCAGCTGAGTGGAATGTGAGCTGCAGGTGCTCAGCCCTTTGGAGAGCCATGCCCTTATTGTTCAAACATAATTTATGCTTGAGAACAAACAAACAAACATATTCAAGGCAACTCCTAATTTCCGCACCTGAGTCGATCAAGATTTATTTTTATCAAGTCAAAGGCACACAAGGGAATGGTGCACAGATGATCAACATCTAAGACAGAAATGGATCTTGCACTTTGAAATCCTTATCAGAAATGGCTGTGGTGACTTTTAAGTGTAGGCAATGTAGAGACAGTCTTTTAAAGTGATTTAATTCCCTCCTTTTAAGAACTGTAATCTGGAAGACTGGTTCAGCTCCCCATCACTACCAGAAAAAAAAACATACTATTGAAGAAGTCCTTTTAAAAACACAGCTTGTCAAATGTTAGCTATCATTTTAATTTTTTATTTTGTTAATTGTACATTTGCCAGAGGCTCTGTGATAGCCTATAAAAACTGTCATAGCAGGCAATCACTAGGTTCACCGTACACATTGGTTGCATATTCACGTGTTCCTCTGCTCAGAATACATAACAGTTAATTTAATGAAATATCTGCTGGCAAAATTTCTCCCCTAGCTGTGCGACTACTGTCTGTCTGTCTGTCCGTCTAGACACTCTTACTGTTCTCATTACCCCGGTATCTCAGTGCATGCAGACCCATGGATATCAGAGGAGGAGTTAATAAGCATTAGCTCTTGCTAGGTCTCTTCAGAGTATGCTTCTGCCAAACTGCAGGGGACAGCAGACGAAAACAGCATGATTCCTGAATGCGATGAGCTGCCTGGCGAGGAAAGCTAGCAGGACAGTGTGGAAGCTCTGGCATCTATTTAGCGGTGCCTCACAATCTGCCTCTGGCCAGGTGGCAGGGCATTCGTGTGTTGGCTTATACGCAGGCGTTTTTCTCGCTTGTGTGCAGAGACGAGCAAAGCTAGTTACTGCAAGCTCTGTGCTAGCGAGGATGCCAAGGAACACCATGTGGAGGCGGGTGAATTCTGGATGAGAGAGTGGGTAAACAGAAAGGCTGAAGTGCCAGGGGTAGCCTCGGGGGCATTCCCTTAGGGAACAAACAGCAACTGAGCTAGAAAGTAAGGCCACGCTACAGCAATTAGCTTCTCCAGCTGATCTATGGTATCAGCTAGACTTTTAAGAGAAAGACCTAGTTGACCAGGTGACATGCATGCCTGTAGCTGCTGTATTTTAAGGCTGTAGTTTTTGGTCCTGAAATGCCAGCCCATGAATGTAGCCATTTACCTGTAAAACCCAGAATCTTTTTTATACTGCAGACATTGTTTTTGCTGGTGCTGACTGCAAGCCACAAAGAGAGAAAACCGCACCTTCTCAGCACTGTTGGTGCTTAAGGCTTGGGCCTTGACACCTGGATGTTATTAAGGAAACTTCTATTGTCCTTCTCATGAGCAGGCTTTTAACTAATTTGACTTGTACTCAGTCTCCATTTACATATGAACAACTACTCTGACCAAAAAGGGCTGTAACCCTGTGAGGAAAATGTGGCCTCTGGCTTGTACAGATGCAGTAGGCCATTTCAGCAGTCATTCTCACAGTTCTCAATCTCTCTCTCCTCACATGGAGTCACTGCGCCTCTAACCTTTCCCACTGAAGTCTGTTCATTGTAACAGGAAAATGGATGGGACTATATGAGAAAGTCTAAGAATATATGTGAATCCTCTGATATATCTAGCATAAAATATTTAACAAGTATTGTTGTTGAAAAAGCTGGGTGTCAGGAAGGCCTGTGTAGCTCCTAAAGAACATGGACAGAATTATATCATCACAGCATGCTATTGCCCATGGACAGAAATCTCAGTTCAGTTCCTCCATCCTTCCCTTCACAAAGCTGCCAAGACAAAGAATTACGTACAAGCCACAGGACTCAAGAGTGTTTTCCAGTGTCCAGCAGCCTAGATGCACTCTGACTCGATCTCATGACAAGACCCAGGCATGTATCTTGTCCTCCTCCCCTACTCCTTTCTCCTCTTGTCTTCCTTTCTAGAAGGCCAGATGTGTAGATGTAGGCAAGAGGGCCTCGCTGCCAGCAAGGAAGAAGGAGTTGCAGAAGATAAAGGAAAGCGCCTCCAGTTTTGGTGAAAGCAAGGAAGAGGCAGAACAGATAGATATGGAATACCATCTCTCCTGACAAATGTCAGTTAAGAGGAAAAGAAGAAGTAATGCCTAATTTTTCTGCTCAGTGGTGATATATGCATGCAGACACCAGCCTAGGAATTGTGGGGGAACTCTAATGAATCTCTCCGAGTTGTGTCTATGGTGCTGATTACTGCTGTTTCCGCAGAAGCCACTTGTATTTGTGATTTGGAGATGTTTTCAGCAGGCAATGAAGTATTAGTCGCTATTTAAAAAATACCACATAATTGCAGAAGATAGCATGTTCCTGTTCCAATTAGAAGTGAATAAGTGTAATACCTGAAGGAACTTTGTGCAGCATCTGTAGGTAAATACCACTCTTTGTAAAGGAATCTACACATAGAAAAATGCATAACAGGCTTGTGAATGGTAAGATTTAGATGTAAACTTCTGAAGTAAAAGAACCACTATCCCAGAGAGACATCTAAGCAGAGTTTGAGATGTTTTTTCTAAAAATATGCAAAATACATTGCTAGCAAATCATGCTCTCCTTTACTGCTTGTATATCAACATGTCAAGCAGAACACTTAACCTGAGAAAAGTTTGTCCTCAGCACTTCATGTTAAATTCACAAAAACAATGCTTCGTCTTCAACCAAAGCCTGCCTTCATACATTTAACTGTGCTCCAACACTGAGGTCAACTAGCATGAATGGCCCGTATTGACTCTTAATTAAAACTCCTACACAGCATAGCTGTTGCAAACTGTTTACTGGGAATGGGACTGTTCCCAGTAAACATCTAAATTAGCGCATTGCAAATGCCGAGATGTGCCCTAACTGCTAGGGTATGTAGGGGAAATATAGGGGCCTCTATTCAACACATACACAGTCTTTTGGCATGTGTAGAGCAGATGGGCAGATTCTGATGATCTGCATGTTGAAGGTGGTTGCTGAAAGTGATGATGCAGTGACTAAATCCATGCTTTTGTAGATTCAGCCCTTAATAATTTATGGAAAGCTCCCATTTCACTCACATCCCAGAAATAGTAGCATCTAATCAGCTTGAACCTATGCTGTGGCAATATGTCAGGCACCTACAGAGTGTCCATGAAGCAGTGAATGAACCTTAAATCCACTGAAAAATCTCACTCATTTGTGAATGGAACTATATCTGGACCCTCAGCAAAAATGCAACCATTTCTGCAGCTTCAATTTGTTCCTGCATTTGGTGAGGTGTTGATAGGCCTACAGGGCCAAGTCCAGGGCTTTGATTAAGCAAATGCAACCCCGCTCTCTTGACAAAACAGCACCTGCCCACTGGAGGTCTGATTCTGACCTAAGATCTTTGTACAGCATGTTTATGTTGCTTTCTTCACATGATTGTAGAGTGCTAAAAGATCTTTGAACAAACCTATTTTACAAAAGGGAATGGAAATATATATGGGGTATGACTGTGGGCTTGCAAACAACAGAAATACCTGAAAAACCCTCTGTTCTGCTATTGATCCAAAGGAGTGCTGGAAACATTACTATGGCAACAATTCTTACCCAGTGGAAGAAGCATGCCATTATCTGTGCATAGGAACAAAACAAGAGGAGGTGTTTTTCAGAACTGTTGCCCACCTCCCCTTGACCACTACAGATGTGCTGACCTTCTGGCATGAGCTCCTGCTGAGGAGCTTTCAATGAGATATGATTT
>NW_009648955.1:4825558-4828663 GCF_000708025.1 Charadrius vociferus
TGAAGGAGCTTTCAATGAGATATGATTTACAGAATTATTCATTGGCCCATGCACAGAGAATAAAGAAATTCTATTGACCAACAGAGTCCTGTCACAGAAAACAGCACTGCATGGAACTCCTGTTTTCTAAGAGTATCAAACATCTTCCTTACCTCACTAACAACCTGGGTTACCAGTATGAATAAAAGAGACAAGGCTGCTCTGGCTTACTGTAAATGTTGTGTATGTCATTTGGCTGTACACCACTTGAACCTTTTGCAAGTACAGTTATTAACTCAGAAAACTACTGAGCAGCTAATCTGGCCATGTTCTTACTGAGAATGAGTTCAGGCTAAAGTACAAATCTGTTGGTGTTGTGGTAATGGTGTTATTTGGCCTATTAATTAGCAACGAGACTAATAAAGTCAGCAAGAAACCATTTTGCATTATATGGCTAAATTGAAAGTCCACATTCCATATAGCCTGAAGGCAGAATCGAGAGCTAATCATATTCCAGGTGTTTGTAACACTTAAGAAGTTCTGTCTGCTGCTATGAGCGGCATCTCTCATCCCCAGCCTCACATATGGGTAATTCTAAGGAGTACTGTGACTCTGCCCACCGTTCCTAACCCTGGGGAGGGGAGTGATACTGGCTACAAGTCCAGGCAGACTGTTCTTCCTGTAAATGGCTGAGGAAAATGATTGCGTGGGAGATGGTGCCAAGCGAGGAAAGAAAAGGAGCAGCCTGGAAGAAAGCTCCCAAATACACACTCCCACTGCAGAAACACTTTATGGCTGTCCTGAGGCTGGGGAGAAGAACAAGCAGCTGCAAGCTCTTTCCAAGCTTCTTGTTTGCCAATCTTCTCTCTGGGCAGCTTGTGGTACAGCCAGCTGTGAGAGCAACACAAGCAGGTGGAACAGCTCTGCCCACTTGGGAGCTCACTACTGCTCCACAGAGCCACTTAACAGCATGAGCCAAGTGGATATCACCCATTGCCATTAGTATTGTTACCCCACTTTTTTAAAAAAAAAAACAAAACAAAACAAGAGAGAAAAATAAGGAGGCCAGAAAAAATAAGAGAGAGCCTGGGCAGAAGACAGACTGTAGAAAGAAATGAAGACTAGCACCAAGTACGCAAAGTACAAGGAAGGAATGGAAAGGATATTGCTACTAATAATGTGGAGAAAATACACAAAATGCCATCCAGCCTTTTACTAGATCCCAGTCTAAAAAGCTGAGTTCCTGCTTGTTCTGTAGAGATGGTAAAGATCTATTTCTTCTAGAGAAGTATGTAGCCCTGCTGTTCCTGGAAATTATTCATCTTTCCTTCACGGAAAATGTCTCCTGTATCCCATCACAAGCAGCCACACTGGCACAGAATATATGTGCACTTGTGTGTATACATTACATGTACATATACACAGATAGGAAAGTGTGTTAAAAATGTCTCAAAAGGAAAACTAGAATATACCCTTGGATTTAACCTATTTGGCCAATCTTTTTCCCTTCCCTTGACCTTTTTCCTAGTTCTAGACTACTTTGGGTCCTGAAGATATAAATAGGAGCACTTATTAAGGATATAATTGTTATTTTGACAACATAAACTTTGACAGCTTCATGAACTTACTGAATAAATGATGGTTCATTACCCATCAAATAGTATTTTCCCACTTTTCCAGCTTTCTCTGCCTTCAACATCTGAGAGTCTCTCAAGTATTTTATAAAAGTAATAATCTCTCTTCTAGCCTTTAGGGAAATAGCTTGATTTGTTCCAGGAATTTTCTCCCATATTTGCTGTTGCACATGTGAGAGCAGGTATCCTGGGAAGAAATTATTACGGAAAGGCTAAGTCAAAGAGATAAGATACATGGGTAGTCTCAAATGCAGGGAAGGCTCTGTTCATTTTCAACTCCCATGAAAGCGAATTTCACACAGCCCAGGTCCAGCTCTGCACTCACAAGCAACTCCCTGTTGGCTGCTGTTCTTTATTCTGGGGAAATGCAATTGCTGATGGAAGTCATGCTCACTGAGGAGGAAGTTCTCGCCCAGATAGCTTGGGACATCTGCAGAGGCTTTCTGGACATCAAAGTAGTGCCTACAAAATGGATTCTGTGTACAATGTGGGAGCACCACTTGCAAACACTTGGTTTGGGTGGTGGGGATGCCCATTGCCAGCAGGCTCTTATATTCTCTGCCTGCTGGCCTGGCGCCCCACTCACAATCAGAACTGTTGTCCAACGTGCCCACTGTACGCCATTGCCAGTTTTCTGCTCTGAACACGGGTGGTGCATTTCTTCAGTTCACACAGCCCCCATTTGCACGGGCGTCTGCCACAGCGGGGGGTTGAAAGGTACTGTGAAAAACCTAGGGAGATATTATTTTTAAGAGAGAGTTGGGGCTGTTCAGCCTGGACAAGAGAAGGCTCCGGGGAGACCTTATTGCGGCCTTCTGGTACCTAAAGGGGACCTACAGGAGAGCTGGGGAAGGACTTTTTACTAGGGCAGGTAGTGATAGGATGAGGGGGAATGGCTTTAAACTGGAAGAAAGTAGATTTAGGTTAAATATTGGGAAGAAATTTTTCACTTTGAGGTGGTCAGGCACTGCAACAGGTTGCCCAGGGAAGTTGTGGAAGCTCCGTCCCTGGAGGTGTTGAAGGCCAGGCTGGATGGGGCTTTGAGGAACCTGGCCTAGTGGGAGGTGTTCCTGTCCATGGCAGGGGGGTTGGAACTTGATGGTCTTCAAGGTCCCTTCCAACCTAAACCATTCTATGAGTCTATTATTCTATGAGAAACCAGAGTCAGCCACAAAGATTTGAATTTAAGTCTGCCTTTTCTGGACTTCGGAGATGCAAAAGCTTTCATTGCGGATGCAAATGTTATTATTCAGGCCCATATTTAGCAGCCAGTCACAAAGTCTGGGTGCCACAAAGTTTGCAACGCATTTTGTTAAAAGGGGGGGAAGAGGGTAGGAAAGGGGGGGACTGCCCTCCGGCATGCGAGTCGGGTATTGCCGGCACAAACTGCTCTCTCTCTGGTTGCCTGCTTCAACCTACGACCTCGGGGCCCCCGGAGCAGGTAGCCCCGGAGACGGGAGCCCCGCCGGGGCCGGGCCGGGAACTCGGCGGG
>NW_009648955.1:4828961-4874275 GCF_000708025.1 Charadrius vociferus
TCCGGGCTTTACCGCCGCCGGGGATGTAGCGATACCCCCGGTGTCACAGTCAGGCCGTGGGGTGTATCGACCCCCCCCCCGGTGCCACAGTCAGGCCGTGGGAAGGTGTCGCGGTGTGTTCAGTGCTGTGTTAAGCCATGCGGCATCAGAAGGGCCCTGCTGGAAGTGGGGAGCGGTGGGGAGATGGGGAAAGCTCCAGGTCTGCTCGGTCACTGTGGCAGCCGAAGGTGTGGGCTCGGGGTACGCGCAAACCCCCTCCCATCAGCCGTCGGAGCGAAGGAACCGCACAGGTTCACCGCTGAAAGGTGTCGCGGTGTGTTCAGTGCTGTGTTAAGCCATGCGGCATCAGAAGGGCCCTGCTGGAAGTGGGGAGCGGTGGGGAGATGGGGAAAGCTCCAGGTCTGCTCGGTCACTGTGGCAGCCGAAGGTGTGGGCTCGGGGTACGCGCAAACCCCCTCCCATCAGCCGTCGGAGCGAAGGAACCGCACAGGTTCACCGCTGATGGGCTGCCAAGTGGAAAGCCAATTGCCCATGGAAAGGTGTCTGTCCCCTTAGCTGCCCCCTGTGGTGTCACTCGGGGGGGATGGAACAGTGCTGCTCCCCGTCCTGCAGCTCGCAGGACCCCCTGAGTACCAAAGCCACAACACTGGGCAAGGGTGAGATGCCTGACTCAGGAGTGAGCGAGTTCCCCGAGGGGTCACAGCCATGACTTTGTGTGCTCTCTGAGAACATTTTTAGTAGGACTTTTGTGGGCTTTTTAAAGTGTTTATCACAATATTCTGCATGTATGCTGTGATGTGGCTTGTAATTAAAACGGTGCATAATGGCAAAGATTTCTGTTCTACATAGGTTTTACAAGGCTTCCAAACGTAGAGAGGAACACAGACTGCCTTTGCTGTGCTGGTACTAATTGCAGCCCCCTGACAGGAATGTAAATGCAGTTCCTTAGCACATTCTTATCTCAGCATGTGTGGGATTTACATATATAACTCCTATTAATGCTAATGGCAGCTATATACATAATTCGTTTTGCATAGGGTTGACACTATATTTTTATCTGAACCTGATGCAACTGGAACCAGCCATCTTATATAAGTAGAAAGATCTGTAGTTTCTTACCGGAAGCTTTCTTAACATTTTGGTTCATTTAAAATGTGTGGAGGAAATGCAAGTAAAGGAAGCAGTGCAAACCTTCATATTGTGACATGGGCATGGAATGTTCATAACATTCATATAAAAATTGTTGTTAGCCAGAGGATTATCCATGATTCTCATCCTGTTTCCCTTAAAGTTTCCTTTTGTTACTTTTCAAAAAAATGTCATTAAATCAGAAATCAAGATTGGTGATTCCTGATTAACTTGTTAATTTAGAACCAAACAGCTTTTAGAGTTTAGATGTGTTTAAAGGTTTATTTGGAGTATTACTACTATGAAAATACAGTATCTTTTTTATTTAGAGCTATAGTCAAAACCAGCCCAAACCACGACGTCAGTTCATCATTATGTATCTCTGACAAAAGAGTCTTGTTCCACATTGTGCTCCTGAAGCCAGAAGCACCTGAAAGGGTATCATGGTTGATAACTTCACCTATAATTAGGAGAAGTTTGCTTTCACTGGTTAGCAAAGTCTCTCAACCTTCTATTAGTAATATCTGAAGTTTTGTGTCTCTTCTTGTTTCTAAAGCTTTTTCTTCTTCCTTTTTAAAAATTTGTGTCTGGATGGGAAATGGCAGCTTCTGGTTTCAGAAATGCTGACACCCTGCTGTGGCTACACTCGGCTTGTCACCGCAAAATTGAACCACAGTATTGCCTACTTTTGAGGTAGAGGTTTGGAGCTTACCATAAGCTGATATGAATTGTCAGAAATCTATTGACTTGAGAATTTACATCATCTGAAGTTGTCGTAGCCCTCCCTCCCATTCATTTTTGCATGTTTACATTTATTCTGCACAAGCAAACAAGCTCAACTCTCGTAGTAACAAGATGAAAACAGGTCTTTGTAGACAAGACTGTATTTAAACTGTAGACAAGGTCCTTAAGTTCTCCTCCTCCTCTTTGTTGTGCTGTAGTGGTTGTCGTTAGACAAGACTGTTGACTGCCCTATTAATTTAAAAGAAGCTAAAAGAAACATGATAGGGTGTCCATGGTGGGGACCATCTTCTAAAGAAGTTGTTATCTTTTAATGCTCATTAGAGATAGAATTTGAGGATACACTAGCCGTTTTAAAGGTTGTCTCTGTTTTCATAGGATTTTAGTCTTATCATTTTTACCCTTATGTTTTGGCTAAGGTTGGATTTTTTATCATTCAACTGGATAGTTATTGTTTAAAGATTGTTGTGCATACACTAGAAGACTGTTCTGACGAGCACAGCTTATATGCTGAAGTAAATGTCAAAACCATAGAGACAGTTAGAGATAACAGAAGAGTAAGATTTTGATGGCTCATTTATAATGTTGGGAAAAAGAGTTCAGTATCAGTGTATCATTGTGGAAAATGCACCGGGCTGCTGTAGTGTAAATCCTTTACAATGGAGGAATAAAGGTTTTATATTTGTGTATCACTGACTGCAAGAGAAATGGATCTGTTCCTTTCAACCTGAGAAATTTAAAGTTTTGGATAGTGTGTGAAAAATGTAAATGTTACTCAGAGATTTAGTAGCAAGAAGTGATATATAAACTTGCATTGCTGCACAGAAATAACATTTTGTAAACATAACTCTTGAATATAAAAAACTGAGAGACAGTGAAAGCAAACTTTACATTGGTAAGTATTTGTTATCAGAAAAAAAATAATCTGAGTAGGCGGGACTGGCAGTGTAGACTTGTAAAAACAGTCATAGTGACTTTCTCTTTGCATTTGGAAGAATTGAAAAGACCTATTGCTTATTTAATGAATAATTTGCAAAGGAGCTTCACTGAGTTAGTTTCTCTATGGAACAGTTACTGTATCTCAGTATCCTTATAAACAAGCATTCAAATTGCATGCTATTAAGAATAAAATATATAATCCAGATTTGAATCCCAGATGGAGATGGGAACCTTTTGCTTTTGTACATTCTGTGAAACCCATTCTGTAACCTCAAAGTACCACTAAAAAATGGAAGGAACCCAATCACAGTGATTAAAACCCCAGTACCTAATTAAAATACTGTACCTGGTTGACTCATCTTTGTGCTGGCTGTCTAAACCTGACCTTGAAGTGTGATGAGGAAAAAATCATGTGGGAAGGCGTACGTTAGCCAGAAAGAACAAGGAAGTGAGTTAACTGAATATTGTTTAATTAATTTTTTTCTTAACTCTTTTCAGGGAAGACCTATAATTTGCATAGAACCTAGACACTGCACTTCCCAGAGCACTCAGTAGGCTAATTTAACATCACAGGCTGGTTTATAAGAAAGATACGTTTTTTCCTTGTAAAGAATCATCTTAAGGTTGAAACACAAATGCTATTCACACTGGATTTTATGATAATTTTTTCATAAATGTCTTCTTTTTCTGGTCTACTTAGTGAAAGCAAAAATGTTGGCACATTTACTTCAACTAAAAAGTAGTATAGATCTCAAGGGGTAAGTTTCCGGTTAATCGGGCATTCCCACCCCTTTCACTGTATCAAGACATGTAACTTTAGACTTTGTGTTCAGGTCTGAATGACAGTGTGTCCATGGAAGTAGAATTTGGAGTATGCACAGTTACATGTGGTAAGTAGCAAAGCAGATGAATAAAACATATTGTCATTTGTTTTTGGAAAAAAAAAAAAAGTGCTAACTGTAGCAATTTAGCAGTTGTAATTTGCTTGCCCTCGTTCACCTCTCATTGATTTCAATTGCCAATAACTATAATTAACAAAAACAATCAGGCTGATTGTCATTAGGAGTTTAGGTCAGATCTGTTGTTTTATTAATTTCACAGCCTGCAAGCTCCTATTTTAAACCAGTTCCCTACGTTTATTGGCACATGAGCTGCCTTCCCCAAAGTAACAATTTTCGCTATTTGTGAACATCTGTGAGATGTTCAGAAGATGAAAGATCTTCTGATGCTTCTCACAGATGTCTTCCCACATACAATATTGCCAAAAAATTGCTTGCCTGCAGTAGCCTGTTCTGTATTCCACATTTGTACAATTTATAAATTGTGCAATGGAGAGGAGAGGTATCATTCTGGAGTAGGAAGGGAGAGAGGAAAAATGAGATGAGCCATAAGAAGACATCTCTGCGTTTAGGGTGGTGATAGAAGCTCCTGTGAGGTGGTAATTATATTGCCAAGAAGCAGTCTTGAATCAGAAATGCTATTAATTTTTTTCTGAACAAATTTAGCTTCTCGTAAGACCACAGAAAAAAGAGAGACAAGTTTTTGCCCCCATTATTCTCATGTTTTCTGGAGTATGCCTTTTCACTTTTTCCAGTCACTTTTTCATATTTCCAAAGATAGAACTTCCTTGATTCCCTCCTATTTCCAATACTAGGACATTATGGTTTTAGGAGATTTTTTTTTTTGCTTCTACATACTTTAATATTTCTCTTTCTTAATTTCATAATTTCAAATCTGCTTATATGTTCTGTATACCAATGCCGTATATGTATCCCCGTATGCTTAATAACCTCACTTGCTCTGATGCACACATCTTTTGGATACTAAGAAGCTATTCATTAAGTCCCACCCCTCTAGCAGATGTCTCAAATGTTCCTTATTTTCAGGGAATTTCACTACATTTTGTCTCAGTTTTGTCTTTGGTCCCTCCGAGTTAATGTTGAGGTAAGTTAACCTTGGCTGACCACCAGGTGACCACCAAGCCACTCTTATCCATCCCTTCCTCAGCAGGATGGGGGAGAAAATAAGATTCAAAACTTGTGGGTCAAGCTAAAGGCAGTTTAATAAAGAAAAGCAAAGGTCATGTGCAAAAGCAGAGGAAACGCAAAAAAAAAAAGTATCCTCCAATCCTCCAATTCCCATCAGCAGGTGATGTCCAGCCACTTCCTGGGAAGTAGGGCACCAGTATGCGTAGTGGTTGCTTTAGAAGACAAACGCCTTAATAACAAATGCCGCCTGCGCCTCCTCCTTTCTCTCAGCTTTTATTGCTGATTACGACATCATATGGTATGCAATAGGAATATCCCTTCGGTCAGTTTGGGTCAGCTGTCCCAGCTGTGGCCCTTCCAGCTTCTTGCCCACCCCCAGCCCAGTGGCCTTTGGGGGGTGTGAAGAGACAGCCTTGATGCTCAGCAGTAGCCAAAACATGGGTGTGTTATCAACGCCATTCCAGCTACAAAACAAAGCACAGCGCTATGAGGGCTGCTAGGGGGAAACTTAGTTCCATCCCAGCCAGACCCAATACAAAATGTTTAACCCCTTTAATACTGAAAATTATGTAGTCTTACTGAAGAATCAGGAAAGGGAAGCTCTAACAAAAAAGAGAAAGGCATCATCTCATATTTGGCATCATCTTATATCTGGAGTTCAGATCGTGGTTGTAGCCTTCATTCTAGTCTAGGCTGTTCAATGCATGGCATGTTTGTCTGTTGAAAGGCTGAAAAGTGGCTTCTTGCTTCTTCCAGTAAAGCTGTAAGCTTTTTGTCTCCTTCATATTCCTTCTTATTCCCTAGTTTCGACTATCTAGTTCTTGCTTTCTGAACTGACTCCATTTTCTTTATTTTTTCCCAGTAATGCTGTGGCTTAGATCCATTGCTCCTCTAGTCACTATAGTCCAGGGTTACAGAGGCATGAAAGCATAATCAAAGTGTATGCTAATGATGTCTCGTCATACCTGCCTCAAATTTGCCTTAGTCTTTTTGTGGTCTAATTGTTTTGGCCACTCTTACCTCTAAATTTCTCTTATAACTGCTGTTTTCATATTGCTAAGTATTCAGTTCTTTGTGCATCATCCCTCTTCACTTCCCCTTCCTCCACCAGTCTGTTAATTTACATTTCTCTAAGGTGAATTTCATTTTAGTAGTTTATTTTTACTGCATTGTGGCCAGTTTTCTGTTAGGTTAACTTGTATGACTTGTTGAAGTTAAGACTTCATTTGTTAGAGCATCTGAGTAGATCCATTTCATCAGCATTGGCAGCTATGAGGTGGGGAAAGGAAACATGGTAATGAAAGAAAAAGCTGTCCAAGAGGAAGAGGCAGAGGAGTACCCAGAGAACTCGCAGATCTAATTAAAAGAGCTTTTTTCCATCAACCCTTTCAGTTGTGATATGCTTCCCAAATTATAATATTCCCATAGATAAGATATGGTGAGATTTTTCCTGATGAATGTGACTAGAGCTAGCCTAGCAGTCAGATTTTATCAAGACAGCCTTTTGGCTTTTCATAGGTTTCCTGTCTTTTTTGTTAACTAAAAAAAACTACATGGCACCGAAGAAAGAGGAATGCCTTTAATAAAAGTGTCAGTTCACTGCCATTTACACCTCTGTTTCTGCATCCATGAGATGAGACATTCTCTGGAGTGGAGAACGATCCTCGTTTTGTGTCATTTTCAGTAAGTGGTGTTGTCTCCCTCTGTCACTTGAAGTACTGTTTCACGAGTTACATGACATCTCTGAAACATTCTGAAATCCATTGGTTTATATAATACACATTTAAGGAAGGCAGATGCATCATAAATGCAATATTCAAACCAATTTCCTATTTCTTACTATACTGCAAGGTGGGGTTTAACTCTCCTCTTTCCATGCCTATTAGTAAACAAAAGGCTTCTGGAAAAATGGCAAAACCTACAATGTTTACTGGGCCTAAACATATTATTCCTGCCTCCCCCACAAGCTATGTCATTCCAATGAACTGTTTGGCAAAAACAATTATAGCACTTGTTTTGAATCTGTTCGTAATTGTCAAAATGAGGATGTTCCCATTGAAATCCTGGTAGTGAGAGTGAACTTTTATTTTTTTGCTTCCTTGAACATTGTATAGGAATTTTTGTTAACTTTACACATTTGTGATAGGCTATCTCTCATTTTTTGTCTTTGGTAGGGCCCTGTATGTTGCAGGTGGAGACCTGGTAGTCAACACTTATTTCATCTGTTTCTCGTGAGAAGTCCTATGTTACAGACCACCAGCCTCCATACTTGAGAGGCTTCATTTTGGGAGCTGTTAGTGGCATTCTTGTATCGCTTATTGTTGGTCGCTGTTTGGTAACTCCTCCATCCCAGTGCCAGGAGGTTTTTAGTGCCTTCAATTTTTGTTGACCTTGGTGGGAGTTGAAGACACTCAGACAGTCACAAGACTGGAGGCAGACTGAGTTGGCAGTCTGTGCAAGATCCTCTGTGCCATCTGATTTGTGCATTTAAAGGCCAGGAGCCTAAATGCTTTTATATTTAAAGTGAATTAGCTGTTTTGCAGAACATATACTAGTTTCATTTCAAATTCTTCTTCCGTAAGAAAAGTTTTGAATTCATTTTGAATTCTTTTTCTGACACATGATGATTCTAAGAATCTGGCTCCCTACAGTGCGGAGTCTGACAGAAGTAGATGCTGTCTTGAAGTCTTAGATACCGACATGGGATGGCTTTAGCAGGCACTCTGAGAAGAACTGTTTTGCCTGGTATTTGGTAGATACAACATATTAACATGCAGGATAAAGAAAGAGAAAGGAAAAACAGAGTATGAAGCAAATGAAGAAATGTGGAGTGAAAGATATTTTTTTTTCCTCCCAAAAGGGATTGGCATTCGAGAAGTTCTGTTAACCAGTGGATGCCCTGGGACTGAAACAAAATGTATTATCCGTGTGGAGGAATGCCAGGCAGCGGTAGACTGTGGATGTAAGTGGAACACTGTAATACAGTAATCTAGAGCAAATAAGTTGATTCAGAGGAAACATCCTTGTTCTCTATGAGTCTGGTGGAAGTGGAATGAAGTGATTGCATTCCACCTTCCAATCACTGTGTTAAGCAATCCAGTAATGTTTCAGATCTCGTTTCTGTACCGGTGTGCGCTTGATTTCAAGTCCCTGTAAAATACCATTTTTCTGCTATATGCTTCGTTCCAGACACTAGACCAAGCAAAAAGTATTTGAAGTAATTTTAAGGGAAAGGATAATTTCCAAGTAACATTCCGTGGTTTGAAGAATCATGAACTTTATGATCTATACAGAGATGTTTCGTATAGTTGATGATGTACCTATTAAAAATTCCTCCTATAGGGGGAATACCAATTTCTGAGGGCCTTGCCTGCGTGAAGATGCCTTGTATTTATATGCCTCCTGAAAATCGATTTAAATATGTTTGGAAGATGTTAATGCCAAACAAGGTGAGTAATTGAACCCCACTTTGTGCAGAAAAATTGCATACTGCATGTATTTACCACGTGCTCCATCTGAATTATACAGACTTCTGGGCAGATTATTTCCTTTCCTGTCACAATGCAAATAAGTCCTGATCTCTCACTGGCGAGCTGGTAGTACAAGGATCTGCATGGCTTTGCTCCTTTAAGCAGCTTCAATTTCCTGTTTATGTGAGGGAAACAATAATTTTAGGGAGTAATGTTTACTGTTATTTCAGAAAAATTGGGCATAGTGGCTGGTGAGTGAATACGTGTCAGCAAATCACCACCAAGTTGCCCTTCCCGGTTGTTCAAGTAGGAGGTGCTGAAGAGATGAGAGAAATTTTCCCAGGGGCCAAGAGGTCCTGACAGATTGAAAGCTGTTGGAGCAGAATAAGCGCTTTTCTGTGTGTCTGACATGATGCAACTTGTCTTTGCAGATCTATTTGAAAAAAAATGCAAACCTTTTTTTTTTTCCCCCCCTTTTATATATGGCTAGGCAGCACGCATTCTTCCTAATGATTCAGCTGTGATGGAAGTTTGCAGAGAGACCCATTTGGTTACTTACCAGTGTGAAACTCAGGAAAATGGAAATACAGTTGCCTCTATAAAATACACAGTCCATGCAAAAGCTGGTAAGCTCATAGAGGTGCTTACAGTCTTCCAATGATATGGCCTTGTGTTTTTTATGTAGTACTCAATCTTCGTAAGATTGCATGTCGCCAGTAGTATATGGGCAGGAGCTTGTGTGCTGTGGTAATGACTGTCATGAAATGCAGGCCAGTAAAAAAGACATATAAAAGGAAATGACAGAATGGGAATAAAGAGGTTCCTTGTATCAGGAATGAGTATTTTCTTTATCCTTTGTAAAAAGTCAAGCTAAAATAAGGTTTTCCTATTACCTGCTTATTTTTTTAATGCACCCAGGTTGGTTAACAGAGATTTCTTTTTGTCTCACTAACCACATAGTCCCAGTAGCATGGGTTCTACAGTTAAGTATCCCTTTCCCTTCAATACTAAAGGAAGAAAGCAACCCTTTGAAGTTTTTTTCTTTTAGTGGCCATCTGGAATTTGCTTATACACAATGGATTTAGCAAAGTTTAACATTAAAAAGAATACATCATAAACCAGTTTCCCAGTACTATCTTTCTCACCTTCTCTGCTAATAGGATTTTTGCTGACTTCATCAGGAAAGGTAGCAGTGTGCTCTTTTCTCAAACCATGAGAACAGCTGTGCCGAAACTCCATCTTTTCTAATCAGAGAAAGGGTGAAAGTGTCTTGCTTATAGAAATTTAAAATTTTTAATGAAATAATGTAGATTCACGTCTTATGCAAAATGATGGCAGACTAGAAATGAAGAAATCCTTGGAGATACCCCTCTCCGTGTTTCTCCCCTCCATGTTGTTTACCTAAGTAAAACTGTCTGGGCCTGGGAATCCTGCATTTTTCCCTCTCCCTTTTTCCTGTATCTCTATTGAGGTCCTTTCTGCCTTTGTACAGTAACATGAAATTTGTTTATTCATTTTCTAAATCCATCTGGCAGTAACAAAACACCCAAAGATTATTATTTTTTTTTTCCTTCTCCCACTATTCAGTCTCTACATTCCTTTTTGTACAGAGGAAGCTTCCTTTTTGAGACCTGAATTAGCAGAGCACATAATCTGTTTTAGGCTTAAGCATGCAAATAGTCCCATTGACTTGAGTCAGTGAGTCATCAATAGGAAGACTCACCCACTTGTATTTAAACTGTGACTGAATAGTTTTGGTGAAAAGTGGTCAGATGAAACCCGCCCAACAGACATATCCACTGAGAACTTCTTACAAGGATTGAGATTTACTGGTTCAGAAAATATTTATGAAATCTGAAGATGACAAGCTCTAAGACTTATTAAGTAGCTTAAAAGGAGTGGGTGGTTGTGCTTAGTGCCAGATGAGCATCCTTTGGCTTTGTACAGAGGTGTTTCTGGGCTTTCCTTGCCCAGGAGTGCCATTAGTTGGACTTTAGAAATGGTTAACCATTAATTAGGTACATAGAAGAAGTTATCAGCTGAAGTTTTGGTTGAGATTGCATCAAATTAATGACTTTCAGCATACAGACCTAGTTTTGCTCTCTGTGGATGGTCGGAAGACTAGCCAGACCAGAAGATTTCTTTTACTTTTCCAGCAGGATCAGGAGGAAATGAGAAAGATCCTTCTGACAGCATCAGTGGTTGTGGCAGTGTTGCCTGCAAAAGAAAATGGCTAAAATTTTAACTACAAGACAACAGTTGGACTCCTTGTATTTGGATGTATATTTTCTTAGCTGCTGCCTTGTATTTTGCAGAGCTACTCGGCTCTCTGAGAGCATGCCTTGCTGTGTTGTCCAGGCTCTGGAAAGGGGTAACATTTCTACAACATTTCTACAATGCTGCCTCTCCAAGTTCCTCATTAAAAGACTTTTTTGAAATGAGGGTTGGGGAATTTGAGACTTAAGCTTATCGTCCCTGTCAAGCAAGATGGTTTCTCTACCTACTCCAGGAAAGTCTAGGTCTTTCTGTTGAACAAACATCTTTTTCTTTGCTGTTTGTCTATCTGGACTCCAAGCTGAAATGTAAGGAAGGGCTGAATCACAACATCATGATCAGAAAGAGGGGGGAAATCTCCTTTTTCCAAGTAATCTACAGGACTGAACCAGATTTTTTTTTTCCAGTGTTCAAAACTGGCCACAGAGGTTTCTGGTCAGGGGCAGGTGTGGTGGGCCCACCCTGGCTGGCTGCCCACCTCATCCAGGCCGGTCAGTCGGAGCAGGCTGGAATGTCCTGCTCGCGGCGGCCCTGGCCTCTCCTCACAGGGGCCGCCCGGCACCCAGTACAACAGGCCACGCTGTCTGTGGGGAGAGGGTCTTATACAGATTTTTGGGAGGTATATTGGTACCAGCTGAAAGGGCAAATCAGTATTAGTAAGGAAAAGAGGGGATCCTCTCTATTACCTCCTAAATTGCTTTTTTTTTTTTTTTTTTTAAATCCAGCTGAGGCAATTCTCACCATCTCTCTGCCTCATTCAAGTCAACAAGCTTAAGTTTGTATATTTTGTCTTTCTTATCACCCAGGTCAGTTCTTTCACTATTCCACAGAGATACATTTCTTCATGGCAGAGCTACAGGACAGGGAAGTGTGCTTGCTCCATGGCTGGCTTTTCTTCTTGGCGCTTTCCTAGAGAGAAAGCCTTGAAGTCGTCAACAGAGCTAAAAATTATCAATGCAGCCGATAAGGGGTGAATGTGTTTGCTTTGGTCTCATCCTTCCTCCTCTCTCCAGCGCTGTGATGTTACCCACATGAACAGCCATGGCCAGATTCAGCAACACCATCTGCAAGCCTAGCCCCACAGCCACCACTTGAAAATACATGGCATGACACTTTCTGCTTCAGATTTTGAGGTGTGGGAGGAAGGCAATACATGTTGCAAAAGGGCAGGTGAAACCTCACAGGAGTTAGTGTGTATTTGCCATGTGGCAAAACTTCCTATGAGTTAATTTCAAAGGCTATGCACGGAGAACTTCCATGTGTCCTTTACCGGTGATCACTGCACTCCTCAGTGACCTTTTGATGAACGGTTGTAATGATCTTTTTACATAAGTGAGTGGTCTTTCGTAATTTGGTTCCTCCTTTTTTTTTAAGAACCATTCAGACCGATGGGTTCTCTTTGTATTTTGTAGCAAGAGAAACACAACAGAAAGATAAAAAGTGTTTTATCTTCATCAAAAGTTATTGGGATCTCTGCAAGGAAAATCCCATCTTTTAATAACTGACATTTCTATATGTCCTTCTTACTAAATCGCTACCCTGAAACACTGAAGGGTGTTGTTTCACACTCTCGCCCGTTGTGGTGTTTGGTGTTTTGTGAAGACTTTGGAGCTGGAAGGCGGGTTATTCATATTTACTAATAATAGTCCTGTGAGGAGGGAGGACTCTGCAAGGGAGGAATGTGAGAGCAGAGAGCTATCCTCATTAGGATGCTATGTGAGGGGTGTCAGCCTACTGAGATCCCAGCTGTGCTCCAAGCTCCACGCTTCTCATGAGTGAGACAGCGAGTTTGGGGAGTGTGTCTAGTGGCACTTCTGTGGAGAAGATGGAGGCAATAGCGTTTTTGTGTCTCAGAGGCCATTCTATCCCCCGTCTCTCTTCAGTTCATTTCCTGCTTCAGTGCCAGAGCTTCCTTGAGAGAGGAAAGTCACATCTCTATAACTGGCTACTGTACAAATGTGTAATCAGCATGGCCATGTTGTCCTTGCATTTGCACAGAAATGAAATGGGGAATCCCAGTACCCAAGATTAAGAGCCTGGATCTCCTCTATGTGTATGTAATCCTGCTCTCCCATTAGCATATATCCATCCATTTTTAATACACAGAAAAAGGCTTATAGATAATCTAGAAGGGAAACAAAAAAGCTATGCATCACCATTATATTAACGGGGGAAAAAAAAAACCAAAACCAAAAACCAAACCAGTCTGCAGAGGCGGAATCTCATTCCCCTCTGCCAAACTGATACATACTTTCTGGATCTGAAAACTGGTGGAAAGAACTCCCGTTGGCTGCTGGACCATATAAACGATTGGTTGGGCATCTGCATGTAGATGGAGCACTGCCGTACAGTCAACATCTAGGAGGAACTCCAGCTCAATGAAAAACCCAAGGGAAGAGGAGGATGAAGAGGAACAGTGCTGCTGGCAGAAGTAGTGGGTTTCCTTTGGACTGAAATGGTGCTGAAAAAGCAGGTGTTCCACTTTCTCGATGTGTAGGATTTACAGTGTTGTGAATCGCTCTCTTATTGAAGAAATGACTGAATAGTAAGCAGAGACAGAATTTGTATTGCTGATATTTTCTAGAGGGAAATGATAGCAGTGGCAGCAGATGCTTCTGAATGCTTTTGGATTTAAGCAAATTCCAAAGGGAGAGGATTCCATGAAGGCAGAGGACAATACAGAGGTGCACTGCACTGCACTGCATAGAAATCAAAGAAGCTTTGTTAAACTGGTATACAATGCAAATGTAGTTGACAGTCCACACCACAGCAGAGAATGTGCTCTCTCTTTTAGAGCTATCCTGCTCTGGCGCATGGTGTGAGAGGGGTATGTGATATATCTCTTTCGGCCCAGATAAGAAAACAGTAAATTTCTAAGGTCTTTAGCCGGTGGCTCAGATTAAGTATATTGTTCTGATGGCAAAAAGAAGGTAAAAAAGCTGTCAGGCTTCTTAGCAGCTGGTAATGGCCATATGGGTGTCACTTTTGGTTTCCTTTAATCCAGCCTTTTGCCCCCCCATTGGCATAGCAGATAAGATCTGGGGTGGAGGGAGCGTGTGGTGCTTGGACTGTTTGAGCTGTTGGAAGGACTTCCATGAGCTATGACCAGCACACTCTGGGTTTTCTGCCACAGACCTGGCCTCAAATCATCAGGCACTGGTGGAAGGTAAAAATTAAATCTGAACATTCCTTGTTTTCCTTCCCTCTTGCCTTGTTCTGACTTGCACAAATAAATTGATCTTCATAGTTTAGATCCAACGGTGCCTACAACCCAAGTGCAGCATCTCACCCTTGCATTTTATTTAAGTGCATTCCTTTTTTAGTTAAGATGAATATAAATAATCAACAGGTAAATTGAGAATGCCAAGCTTTTGGTAGGGTTGAAACTGTCAGATATGTTATCAATGTCTTTTTTGTTTGTAGAACCCTAGAAAATGTCTAGTGGAGTGCACACAATTTTAGTTTTTATTTTACAATGTAATTGTGGAATATAGTGATAGTGGGGTTTTTTTGTCATTCTTTATAGTGAAGTAGTCCACAGACCTGCAGTGGGCTGTAGACTTTAAGATGAAAGTTATTGAACTAGCCTTTGCATGTTTCAAAAGAGAATTGTTCTTCCTACTTTTACTAAGCTAAGTGGACTTTCTAAAAAAGTTGATTTAAATACATCTTTGTAACCTTAACGGCTGAAGAAGTTTTTAAGGCATATTCTGGCTGTGGCAAAATTCTCACTGGCTAATTGGGAGTGTTGCCTGGACTTCTGGAGCGCAGTCGGGGGCTTAAAAGTGCACCTGATGTGAATCAGTCTTTGCTCATTGTCAACCAGCTTATTGAGAAACTGCTTTTCTGTCTGTTTCCTGCTTGCATTTTAAACACGTGTTTACTTGGAAGGCATCCCCTCAGTATTATCAGGTTGTCTCTTGGGCCGTTCTGGTTCTTAACTCTTGGAAGAATATCTTGCCTAGGAAGAAAACTTGAGTAGAGTAGCTGTGGATAACATGAAACTTGCTTTTGTCTTCAGCAGGCTCCTGTTACAGCTTGTAAACAAAGGTATTCTTAGAGCTCTAAATTCATATCTTGCCAAGGGGAAATTATATATTACATTAATGAAATTGCAAAATAAAAGATCATTTTCATTAACCTCCATGCCCCACAACTTCATATAACTTTGAAAAGACACAGTCCAGTCAGTGAAGTGAATTAGTCTAAAAGCAGGTAGTCCTACATTGTATGAAAACCCCACTATTCACACTTACTATGTATGACATTCTCAGCCAGTTCACCATTCTTACCTGTCCTGAAAGATCAGGAGAATCCTATAGATGAGCTGTGGTTTCTTAAAGAAATCACAGAATGAAAATTCTGTGATGCAGGAGAATGAAACTCAAATGATGCGATGGAATAGTTGCTTAGATACTACAGTGACGACAGTGGCACGGGACCTTATATAGAAGTAGAAATGAAATAGGAATAGAAATGGTTTTCCTGCACTCATTCTGCTACACAGAACTCCTACCAGTGTGAACACGAATTTTGCATACCAGTCAGCAATGAGGTAGTACCTTATAGTTCTAGAAACTATATGAGAGAAAATGAAAGAGAAATTAAGGTTGGCTTGTGTAAAATTGTCAAAGCTGCTGAGATCTGGCAAGATGCCTGACAGTTCGTTGATTTGGTTGAATGTGACTGAATGAATAAGGTCAATAAATTTCACAACAAGGTGACTGGGTTTGGTTTCCAGGCATTTCTTTATCCAGTGTCAAAAAACAGATGGGGGAAGTTGATTGACCATCTTCAGCATTTTCCATTGTTCCTGGGCCGTTTGTTAGAGTCATCTCCTAACTGGTATGTCTGGTCCTAGAGAAACAGCCTAAGTAACGAACGGTGGGGCCCTCAGTTTCCTCAGGTGAATGGTTGAACAGGCTGCGGCATTACAAAATGCATTTTAACTTGATATCCTTGCTACATTTTTCACTTCTCGGTTTCATGTAGCTGCTCCTCACTATGTGTTTCTAGGCCATGCAGAACAACTTTCCATGCTCAGTAGTTATTTGCTTTAAATAAAGGCTTTGCAGACCTAGATAGAGACAGGGAACTGAAAAGCAGCACTTAAGTCCTTGAATCCGGTCTTTTGTTAGCATACTCTCTTTTGGCTTCATTATTATCATTATTATTGTAGCAATTACCATTGTTAGAATTCTTCAGTAGCACAGTGGTACCTTGGTGCCTCAGCCCTGGGTGACAGAGCACCTGGTACCAGGCACAGAACAAAGAAGTCAGCCTGCCTCGAGTGGCAGACAGCCTGTAGTAATTCCTCTGTCTTTATAGTTCATGTATCTTATGTGGACATGTCTTGAAATCCTACATTAAAGCATTTCTTACAGCAAAAATATTATTATATTAGTAATTCTGAACATGTACCAAACAGATACTTTTCCCACTTTAATTTTTTCATTGTCTTTAGTAATTGCAGTTCTTTGTGTTTCACAGCTGTTAAGTGACATGCGTCCCACTGCACATGCCTTGATCTATCTTTCTTTGCACCTTTCTTGGTTAGATATGCCTTTGCAAAGAAGATATAAAATGCTACTATTCTAACTTTTGCTGATACAGTAAAGGCCTGAAGGTTGGGAAAGACATCAGATAGATAGTAAATAATCAAGCCCTGCTCCTTTTCAGTCCTGTCCATCAGTTTAAATGGCTGATTCATTTGAAAATTTGAACATAATAATGACCATGTATGTCTTTTCTTCAGAAATGCAAACAGAAAAATCAAAGAGAATAGAAACAGAGCAATCAAGGAGAAAAAAGACAGATACAATTCTGGTCTTTTACCTGGTGACTGGAATCATCGTGACTGTTGGTGTGATCTTTCCCATGATCTTTATGATTCTTCATTGGTAGGTGGACAGCATGCAATGGGATTAATGTTTTATTTGATCAAAATATGGTGTTACTGTTGGCAAACATGACCTGGATGAACTATTTACGTTTCTCTGTAGTTTAAGATTTGTGTTGCCAGTAGAGAAAATGGGAACAAGCTTCTGGAGACTGGAAAGAACTGCTTTACAAAGCAGTTACAGTGCTTGTGGATGGGAGGGCAATGATTCAGAGCAACTTACGTAAACCTACTTAAAAGTATGTTTTTGTTTATTTCTTTTTTCCATTTCAGGGGTGTTGTAAAGTCTTTTTGGAAATCAAAATCTGGGCAAGACAACCAAGACAAGAAGCTGGCCAACACAAGATCACCGTGTAACGTGGAATAAATAGCCCCCCCTCAGGGTCTGCATTGGCCTTTCAAGCAATTGGAGTCTCCATCTGCACCTGCAGTGCTCTCATCATTTCCATTAGCCATAATACAAGAAGTGATAGAGCCCTCACTCGTAGAGGATGAAGTATGTAAGTCCTTCTAGGACTTGCATAACAAACAGAATTAGAAAAAAAAAATTGGATTACATAGAAATAAGATATAAAGAAGATTAAAATATGTTTGAAATACTGGTTTTAAGAAGTACTTTTTTACAGCTCATTCACTGTCTTGGATTACTGGATTTTAAGTGAAAAGGGTAAAAATATTTCTATTTTAAGGTGGACATCATTCCCCAGGTAGCTTAATAGTCTGAGCACCTCTGAACTGAAGAACCAAAGCCAGATTTTTGTGGGGATGTTGAAAATGATATATTTAAGATGTCTGAATTTTATGAAGGTGTTAATCTAGATGGCTTCTAGATGAGATGAAACTAGGCATGTAGTCTGCACGGAGATCATTATTTTGTAAAGTGCTCCTTATCTCCTTCGTGATCTTCAAGCACAGTGTCTACTGTGTAATCACTATAATCCAGTTTCTTCTTGACACATAGAAGGATGTGTAATGGTAGGGAAGATCAGTAAAAGTTGCTTCATAATTTTCATTAAATTTTTACCTGCACATTTGCACACATAACCATTTCTGCCATCAAGGGGACCAAAATACGTGGACAGAAGAGTAACCCCATTGGGTCAGATCAAGGTTTCATCTACCTCTGTAATCAAATCAATGGACAAAAAGAGGATGTCTAGGGAAGAGTGCAAAGACAAGTCAAGGCTGTATGATGTTTTCCATTTGTATTCTTCCAACTTCCAGGCATTTGGAGGTTTTCTAAACCAGATGCAATTTCTAAGCAGTTAGCAATCTTGCATGGATTTCTTTTCCATGGCTTTGTTCAGTCTCTCCTTGTACCTGTGTAAGGTTGTGTCACGTAAAACACACTACAGCAAGGAGATCCATAGCCCAACCACATCTTTTGTCCAGCTTGAACCCACTTCCTGCTGGCTTCATTTGTCACACCCCACTTCTTGAAAAGGCCGTGAGCTGTCTATCCACACCGTCCTTTCCCTGAAAGGGACTTTTAGACTTCTAACATAGTCCCTGGTTGTTTTCTTTCTGGACTGGATAGTGCAAGATTATTTAGTGATTCTTCATCCTGAAAACGTACCATACCTCTGACCATCCTTGCTGACCTTCTCTAACCCTCCTTCATTACATGACTATCTTGTTTATGAAGGTGCTTTCTGTTTGTGTAAATAAACATTGTTTGATGCAAATAAAAAACCTGAGCTGATGACATGTTGAAAAATGGACTGTGGACTGATTAAAATGTTTAATAGATTTTATGATTAGGATTTTCTCTTGAGTATAGTAGAAGCTCTGAAAAGAGGCCAAATATTGAGCACTCCAGGGTAGAGAATGCTTCTCAGTAAAGAACATTGTGAAAAAAATTGCAAAAAAATAGATTGGAGGTAGTAACTCATCCTCTCAAAGAATTCGTGTTCTCTTCAGATCCTCTATTGCTGCAGATGTTCTAACTGCACCATCTGCACATCCTTAAAAAAGCATTATCATATTTTTCAGCGATACATCATTTTGTTTGCTGTTTGGTGAAAAGATCATTTACATTTTTGCAAATAAAACATCATATTCAAAAATGACGTACACTTAATTCTATAGAAATATCTTTTTTTTAAAAAAAGGAAATGATATTTTTGGTAACACTATCATTAGCTATGTCATTTTATATCATTTGGTGGACGAACCTGAAAGTCTTGCAACATTAAGAGGAAAACGCATAGAGAAGGAAAAAGCAGGCAATAACAATTTTGCAGTTTGCAAAACTAGCTTACGCATTCCAGGTGAGTTTTTGAACCCGTGCAATCAAGGACCGCATTGTGGTGAGTCTGGGATTAGGTCTGGAATGCTGGCCTTAAAAATAGACCAAATTCAGTTGTTGTTACTCAGGAAAATGCTTCCACAGTAAATATGGTAAATATGAAGCCCTGCCATCAGCTCTGTGATTGACTTTTGAACTCTTGCTTTCATGTTGTAATTAGGGTCTCACATAACTGAAAGAGAGGGAACTAGAATATTCTTTTCTGTAATGATGCAAAGTTGTACTATTATACAACCGTTCTGTATTTTAATAACATTTGCAAAGAACCTCCAGTCTTGAGTTGATATTTTGAAGGTTTTAAATATCCATGGTCTGCTGGCAAATCCAGCAAAAAGTAATAGATGCATAAGAACAGTAGTTCAGAAAATGAAATTTAGAACCAGCTGAACTAATCCGTACTGGTGAGTGTGGGGGTCCTTTGGGTAGATCAAGGAGGTTTTGTTCTTCATTGGCTTATATTTTGTGAAATACGATTATCTTCTGCCCTTTTTTTTTTTTTGTTCTCTTGTAACTCCTTAACGCTACCTACAAAATAGAAAAAAAATTGCTAGAAAATTTGATGCAAAAACTGTAGCACAAAATACAGAAGAGTGCCTTGCTGCTCAACAGATAGGGTGAACAGGTTGTTCTGTTGTTGAAGCCGCAATCAGAAACTCCAAGAAGTGAGGAAATTCCTGAAGTTAAGATTACTCTGTCCAAGCAGCCATCACACAACCACTGTATTATCATTTTCTCACCCTAAATATAAACTTGAATGAATTGCTCTTTGTACTAGATGCAGTGTAAAACACATAGGAAGTGCAAAATTATTATCTTACCACTACTTATAGGAACCTTCCCTGTCTTTTTGATCCCATAATCTGAATATTAGTTTGGTAAGAGGGTGGACAGCCATGACAGAAAAAGGACATCCAGAAACAAGTGTTTTAACTTAAGCATTTTTAAAGAGAGAAAGAATATGTTAAAATCTGCTTGAACACTTCCAGCAAGAAGTATTCACCATCTAGGATATGTAGCTGTACTTCATGTAACTCCTTTTATCTGCAGTGCCTGAGAAATGTAAGGAATATTTTTCTTTGTTACTTTCTGGTAGCGGGTTAATTAAGAGAACCAACAACAGTTTCTCCTTTTCCACAGATTTAAGTACAATATTTCTGTTTCCTCCTGCTTGATGACTGCAGTGGAAACATTATCTTTACTGATCACCCCAAGGTATGAAAGGATTCTTATATACCTTAGGTGTGTGCCCAACTCTTGTTTAAGCCAGTGGTATATAAGCTCTTGAAGTGAGAATCTGATGCATTTCTAAGCAGAGAAGCACAGAAGAACTAGAAGCAGGAGGGACAAAGGTCACATAAAAATATCTTCCTGATCTCAGGAGCGTGTGCTGCCTGCAAGAGCTTTTGGCCAATGCAGATTAGGCAGCCTTCCTAGTCTGCTCTATGAAGTGTGATCTGTACAGAAACCCCAGCGCTCTGGGAGCTCGTAGCTTTGCCCTCAGTCAGATGCCCTCCTGCACTAAACCTTGGAGGGCCATCACGCTCAGTTCATCTGCCAGGAGACCTTCTCACCTGCCTTTGCAGGTGACTTCTAGTATCTCCTCCCACTAGTCCAGCTGCTGAATCCAGCATACAGGGGCCAGAGTGAAGGTGAAAATCTCATCATGCTTAAATTTAAGCTTGTACTTACATTCTTTCCTGAACTAAGATGTCCTCATACATGTGTTTAATCCATTTGCTGAATCAGGGCCAAAATGACTGTGTCATCCCTTGTTTTCATTTGCTTTGCATTGTCTAATATTGCAGAATAATCTCGTGGGTTTTGTTTTAATTTAATAGTATTTTAAACATTTCCCCACTATTCTTTCATCTTCCTTTTCTTATTCTTCTTAAAGAAAAATCTTTTCAGAATGCATGTCTTGTCTGTATATGATGCACCATCTGTCTCAGGAAATTTAGGATGCGTTTATATAGTTATTTAGGTCTTGATGTATGTGCAGTTTCATTTATGTATGGTCTAATAGTATATACCAGAGAAATGATTTTTTTTTCTTTGACAGCTTTACTGGCTCTTTTTGGAAATGAAATTTTTATGGTGAATTGCAGAGATTTTCATTATTTTTTTATAACTTCATTTAGTCAAACACACTTAGCAAAATAATAAGTACTCATGTTTTTTCTTTCTTTGCTGCTATGCATACAGGAGAGAGACTGCTACAGAAATATGGGTCATTTTTTAACCTAATGCTCTATAAAATAAAATAAAGAAATGCTAGTTGAAAACCAATTCAGCGCTCCATGATTGGTGGCAAAATTTCAGCATTGTGCAGCTATTACAGGGAGAAAATAAGCGAATAATTTGATTTATGATTTTATGAATCAGAAAGCTACAGCTAAATGTTAGGTCAAATGCACAGCATTTTATATGGGGTTTGGAAATAGAGCTCTGCGGTTTCCAGTTGTTTATCTGTAAAGTGTAGGGATGGATTTTTCAGGAGCTGAGCATTCAGCTACTACTTCATCATGAGAAGCTCGTTTTATTAGGCCAATATTGTTCACTTATGATTTGCTAAGTTTTTTACTTAGCTGTATAGAAAAACTTCTGGTTTCGAACTGGGTCAGAGTGCTCAGACTGGAAAATTCATTATGGTGAATTTTCAGGACAATGCTACTTTAGCAGGAAATTGTGTTTGTGGGCTGTGAAAAGATAACTGGAGAAAAAGCTTGCATGTCTGAAGCAATTAAACCCCAAATCCAGCATGGCTGGGTATGGATAATTGGTTATTTAAAATTACTTAACCTACATGTGTTTTGTACTCTATGCTCATGTTCTTATAATCAGAAAGTTACTGGGCAAAATGGGAAGACTCGAGCTGATTAAATCTTCATTTTTGACCATAAGCCCTTTCCTAAAGAAATGGTTTTGTAGTATATGTGCATATGAAGTCTTATAGCACGATGTCCTGATCATTATTGAGGGTATCACATGTTATCACAACATAAGAATTAAATAATAGTATGAAGTTGTCTTGCAGATGAAGCAGTTACTATTTTGGGATAACATTATGTTGCATTACACCTAGAATAATGGCAAATTGTTAATTAAGATCCCTTGATATTTGCAGTGATCCAATTTTCTGCTACTTATAACTGCCAAATTTTAGTCTTTAAGGCAGAAGTTTTCCATGACGAATATGTGATCCTCAGGATACAATCTTTCTTTCTGGGTATGCAGAAAGTGCAGTCAAATGTTTTATTTTTTTCTGGGGACCCACTGAATGGAATAATACGCTGCTAATCCCATCCTGACCATTTCTCTTGCATTCCTAATTCCTGCTCCGATCCCAGTTTCCCCCTCCCAGCCTACTCTCCCATCAGCAGCTCTTCCTTAGTGTGGTAAGACTAAGACTGGACAGGACTGACAGTCATGCTGTGACCTGGAGATGATGGAGGGGAAGTAGGAAATAACAAGAAGATTAAGACAGGCTGGGTGAGGATTTTGAGAGGGGCTGGTGAGAGCAGGCTGGGAGGGAGGAAACTGGGAAGGGAGCAGAGACTGGGAGTGCTAGAGAAGTGGTCGTGGAAGGGAGGCTGAGGAGAAAAAAGAAATTAAGCAGCATCCTGAGATTAGTGGGACAAAGAAGCTGTGTGTAGAAACCTGTTGGGAGTGGGGAGAAGGAGCAGATACTGTGAAAAAAAAGATGCCCGTGAGCAGAATCTTCACCGAGGGGAAGAACTGGTTGGATAGAAAGCCAGACAGTAGTTGTGAGGTATATGAGGAAGGAGACTGGGACTGTGAGACGCTGGGAGGCAGAGAGAGATCAAACAGGGAGCTGAGTATGCTGAACATGAATATGGAGAGAAGAAAGGCAGGTTACCAAGGGGGAATGGTTTTAAACTAAAGGAGAGTAGATTCAGACTAGATATAAGGAAGAAATTTTTTATGATGAGGGTGGTGAAACACTGGAGCAGGTTGCCCAGAGAGGTGGTAGGTGCTCCATCCCTGGAAACATTCAAGGTCAGGTTGTATGGGGTTCTGAGCAGCCTGATCTAGTTGAAGATGTCACTGCTTATAGCAGGGGGGTTACACTAGATGACTTTTAAAGGTCCCTTCCAACTCAAACTATTCTATGATTCTACAATTCTATGATTCTATGAAGACATTGAAACTGGGGAAAAAAGCTGGGTCTGAATGCTGGGACAAGGCAGGGCAGGGGACTGGAGTGATGAAGAACAAGGCTGGAGGGGAAGACTAGGACTGAATGGACAAGAAAACAGAAACTGGGGTGAGAAACCTGAAGAGTGGAGACTGGAAGTCACTGGCAAGGAGAGACTGGAAGAATGAGTGAGGGAGATGTGGGACTACAGCAGGCACAGTTTTTGAAGGGACAACACATAAGAGGTCAGAACAGAGGATTTGTTTGGAGGTACCTGTGTCCACTTGAATACTCTTCCATCACGAGCCTGGATTAGGGGCAGTTTTTCTGAGCTTCTTTGTACCTCTGCTGCTAGCAAACATCTATAAGACCCACTAGCAAACTATGTCTCTTGCCCCCTGCATTTGCAGTTAATTTGAAGGGTTGTCCTGTTTTGAGGTAAAACAGGAGCAATTTTGTTCCATAACTTTGCTTCTTAGCTGGGCCTCTTCTCACTACTGAAATTGCATATTTTGCAGACACTGTTCACTCTCAGAGTGATAAGACCGATGTTTATAGTTGATGCCAAGGAATGGTTTGCAGACAGGCTCTTGCTTATACTTATTGCTATAACAGCGAAGGGCAGCTGACTTGGTTATTTGCCCCGTTGGAGGGTCAGAAGTGGAAAAACGTAGAGGGGACCCACCTGCGGGGAGGAGCGGACAGGACAGGTGACCCAAAACTGACCCACAGGGTATTCCATCTATAAAAGCTGAGGGATCAAAGGGTCAGTCCTCTTTCTTCAGTGGCCAGCATCCAAGGAGGACTCTGCCTTTGATCCCGATCCTGAATGCAGATCCGGAATCCAGTTCCTGTCCGTCACTGAGTCCAATCTGGGACTTCCCCAGTGCTCGCCAGTGACATGATTGTCATCCTGGGAGCTTGATATGGTCTTGTATATATTTCATTATTGTCTTTTTATTTTATTATTAATATTTCAATAGTTTAATTCCTTCTAAACTTATAGGTCTTTTTTTCCCTCCCCTGCCTCTCTTTTTGAAGAGGGGTAGAGGGGAGCATCTGTTGGTCCCTTCTGGGGTGCCCCGCGTCCCTGGTGGCCAGTTCAGCCTAAACCACGACAAGGGTGAATATGTTACTGCATTAGCTCAAGTATCCAGAGCCCTGTCCTGGAGCTGAAAGTCCCAACTGTGTCGATGGTGTATGTTGTTATGAGTATGGTGCTACCTGGAAGAACATCTGAATTGTTGGTACGGAGTTTAGGAAGTCACAGAAAACTTTAAAGGAACTGCCAGTTTGAGTTTTAAGAAATGTCAGTATGTACGTGGGCTGTACAGCACTGGTCCAGCCCCTGTCTCTGGTGTGCACTTGAAGACAGAGCAGGCTGCAGGCTTGTTCCTGCAACACACACAGAGGGTACAGAGGAGCTGGAGAGCAGAGGACCAGCCAAAACTGTCGGGATTGGTGGGGCTGGTTAAGGAAACCAGGGGAACATACCCAAGCAGATTAGCTGGAAGGCATTTTAAAGGCAAAACAGAGGCTGAAAGACTTCCTGCCTTCTACCCTGTTAAGTTTGGCCATAGACTGATGTGGGGCTAGGACTTCATCCAAACAACTGAAAAGGGAGAAAGAGAAGGCCACTGAGGAATTTAATGGGGCAGGATACTGAGATACAAACCTTATAAATTGGTAGATCAGTGTGTGTATTTACTTCATTGTAAATGGTCCTGAAAAGGCCATCAGGTTTTTCACTTTTAAAGCCTGCAGACTTTTATCTTTGTAGATAAATGGATAAAGGTAAATTCCTTGTCTCATAAAAAGTTCATCAGGTGAATGATGTAGTTCTTTCAAAATGTCATCAGTCTTCCTGGTCCAAGTGGTATTCACAGCAGGTTCTCAGCCAGTGGAAATCAAAATGCCAGCTCCCTTTGCATAGTGTAGAGGCAAGTCATGTATAATTGAATCTCTTATTTTTATTGTTAAAGCACTGATTTTATCCAGCCTGCACATGTGCTGCTGCACTTGCTAATCTCTGGGGAAGACATTTGTGATTTTCTAAGAAAGCTTTAAAGACCTTAAGTTTGTATGTCCACAGAACACACATTCAGAAGGACCCACCAGATCATCTCGTCTGATCTTGTGTCTGTAAGAGGCTCTTCCCTGTCTGTCTATTACTCTTGTGCTGAGTCTGGTAACTCGACTGATGTCTGTGTTTAAACAATACTTGTGAGAAAAGCACCCAGCCTTGCTCTGGGGACACTGAAAGACTGGAAGTCCAGCCCTTCCCTTGGCAATTTGTTCCAGAGATTTATTGCCCTCTGTGCTAAACAAGAATTGCTCCTCATTCAAAATATGAACACATCTGGCTTCATCTTTCAGCCACTGGTTTTTGGTTCTGCTAAAATCAGCAGTCTTTTAGTGCTTCATATTTTTTCTTCATGGAAAAATTTTTTTCACCAACACACACTAATCAATCACTTTTCAGTCTTTGTTTGTGACTAAGCTTCTTAAAGGTCTTCTCAAATGCTTTTCTCTCTCACATTTGGGTACTTTCCCTAACTCTTTTTGACAGCTTCTAATTTTTCAGCATTATCTGTTCAGCCAAGAGCCATACATGCCTTATGACACTGATGTCTGTGTTCAGCTCCTTGCTATCCCTACAGCCTAAGTCCTGTGCAGAGTCACATCTTTATAAAACACAGTTCCTCATTCAGTAGACACAAACTACATTCCTTGTTCCTGAACTTACTTCTCATTTGGCCCTGGTAAATCACATGGGGGTAAGAGTTGTTCCTATATGTTCCTGATTGTTCCATATTCTTCTCCCAACTTCATTTACTGCTTCATCCATCTTTATGTCCTCCACCCATTTTGCCTTCACCAGGAGTGGCTGGGGGAGCACAGCCACTATTCAGAGAAGGGTTCAAGATTCGTTGACCTGGATATACAAAGGTGCTAGTAGGAACATGACTCTGAATCCTGTTCAGTTTGAAGGGGATTCCTGTGTCTGCATTTTACATTAAACAGTTGTATGATAAGAGAAGCACAGACTGCTGTTTCACCACTCATAGCCTCTTATCAGTGGGGCTGCACAAGGGCAGGTCGCTGATTCCCCTCATGCCGTACCCCAGGAATCTCTCGTGTTTCTACACACTGGTACAACTTGGGTAGAGAGGGTGGAGTGTGGGATGCAGGGAGAAATCCCACATGTTAGTCCCTAGCCTGATAGCTGAGGTGCTTTCCTGGGAGACACAGGTCTGCCTTTCCTTCAGCTGAGAAAATGGATCTGGGATGGGGCCTTTGGTCGATGCACAATTGAGCAGAACAGGAGGTTAGTTTATAAAGAGGACAGTCCATTAAATTGTCCATTAAATCCACTCAAAAGTGGTTTTGGGTGCTTTGTCATTGCTTCTTCTCTTTGCTGGAGACCTCTCTTATTCCCTTGCCTCCTGACTCATACAAAATATCGCACGATGCATGCATTTGGGGAAGCTCTCCTCTGCCTCTGCCTGGGGCTAGTGCTGCTTCAAACTGGATAGATTCTTCATATTGTATTTCATTCTAAAGACTGTGAAATTTATGTTTCAACATTTTAAATAATGAAAAATCCAACTTTTTCTACAAACTTGGAACTCCATCTCTTTATCTTTCTCCCTTCAGGGCAAATAAAATGAATAATGGTCCATGACTGTGGTACCCACCCATTTGTGCAAGCTTTTTTAACTGGAGAGGGGACAGTGTGGGAAAAGAAATCCCAGAGACCTCTAAAGATTCAAAAGCTAAAATGGTGAATTTAGTGTCTCATTTTCACAGGTTTTCTTGCTCATGGTTTCCATACAGCATGTCATGGCAGGGCTGTATTCAGGCATCACTTACAGCAGGTACACACCACCAACTTCGGTGGGTTTTATTCCTAACTTTAAACCTTTGTGATAAAACTTCCTTGCAAATCCTGGAAAGGACTTACCATACCCTTCAGTGATGTCTTAAAATTTCAACTTTTGTTTGGCAAGATTGGTTCATCAAGCAGTGACATATCAGACCTTAGCAGAGAAAGAATTATATCTATCTCTCTCTGGCAGACTTATTCACAGTGTAGCTTGAAAAGTGAATTGTATTGCTAGACTTTTCCAATGTGAATGAAAACACATTAAATAGGAAGCAGAAGGGAAGGATCAGAGCACAGTGTAGAGTCTTTCTTTTCAAGTGTCACTTGTAAATGCAAGTATAATTCACCTAACCTTGATGGCTACAGAGCAGATTTCCGTCCTTTCTCCCTCCCTCCTTCCCTCCCTCTCTCCCTCCCTTCTTCCCCTCCCCTTCTCTTCTTTCTCTCTCTCCTTTTCTTTTTCTCCTCCTCCTTTCTTTTACTTACTTCCCCTCTTCCCCCTTTCTCCCTTTCCTCCCTTCCTGCACTCCCGTCCCTCTCTCCTTCCCTCCCTTGTTCCTTTCAAAAACTATTGACTCTGGGTAAAAGGAGGCAATTTTTTAAATTAAAATTAGCATGGGGAAAAGTACAATGTTCTGCCACTTCTCAGCCTCAGTTATGAGGATTCCAGGGTTGTCAAAAAACAGTTTTTGAAAGCACAGAATTAGCTCAGAAGTTTGGGTCAACTCTCATAGATATCAGTGAAAAGTCAGGTCATGATGACTAAAACTGCTACGTAACAATAATCTCAAAGTAATAATCAAAGACTAACTCTTCACTTTGAGAACCATGGCTGACCTCCTGGGCTGTGTTTTGGGACCTGCGTGCTGCTGGCTGCTGGCAGAGCACGGGCGCTGGTGGAGGGCACTGGACACAACCAGCAGGAACCAGGCAGCATCCGCTACTCCCGTGGGGTCTGCAACACCTCCTGGCTGCTGTTTGCCCTCGGACCAGTGAGGCACTGCACTCAAAAAACAAAAAAAGGGGCTTGTATCAGAGTCAGCATTAATGCAGGGGGAAGCACTTGAGGAAAACAAGATGTCGAGCTTGAGGCTCCTGAAAGCCCAGAGCGCATTGGGGCAAAACCTTGTTGTTAATAAGATTTGAGTCCAAACTAGTTTCTCATAACAGTGAAGCTACTGGAAGGTTGTGCTGAGCCTCAGTGGCTGGGAGGACCCCAGCTGCAGACAAGAGAGTAGGGTAGAATCAGTGCCAGCCTATGGCTGGACACATTTCGGTGCCTGTGCCAACCCCGTGCCAACTGGCGCCTGGTCAGCTGAGGGGCTGTAATCCACGGAGGTGGCTTTAAAATCCCCTTTGCTTGAGGAATAAGCTACATTGGCATTAACTCACCCCCAGTTGTCTCCCACGTGCTGCTCTTACGGCTGGGCTTCGCAGGCCACGTCTACAAACCAGGCGTTCTCCCTCCTCGGGCTCTTCACCTCGTGCTGAGGATGAGCCTGGGGAAGGCACGGGTTTCCTTGCCACTGCTTGCTTGGGGTCATGGGTGGTCACCTCCTGACTCCAGGAGTTCCTGGTGCCGGTCCAGGGACATCACTGGCAGTGTTTGTGGACTTACCCGTCTCTGCCAGAGAAACAGCACCTTTCTTGGGATTGCAGTGGGATACCATGCTGCTCGGCACACCTGGCTAATAAAGGCTGGAGACAAGTATCGCCTATGTGCGGTGAAGACTGTTTGGTGTGTTTGTGCTAGGTGTGCCTTCTGCTTTGACTTTCTATCTCTGCTAGGTAGGTGTGCTCCTAGGGCTTTGGACATGGGCAGCCACGGGGAACCAGCCTTCTGGCTGGAGGGGAGCTGGCCAGCCTCATTTCACCACCCCACACGTCCCACTGCCCCACTGGATGTGTTCCCCCAGATGAAACTTCCTGCATAGGAACTGCCCACAGGGTTGGAAATGTCCTATTGCTCAGATCACCATCTTGTGCCTCAGATGATCTCTCCTTGAAGGAGAGCACTCCAAGAGCTCCAGGTAGCCAGCAGCCCTGGTGAGCTGGTGCAAAGGACTGCAGGGTGAGTTTATGAAGTTTTCCTCCTGCCTTTCATAACTAACTCAGAGGAGTTAATGCACTGTAGAAGATGGTAGCTGTGTCGAAGCAGCACCAAAGAGCTACATGATTTAAATTCTGGTAGGATAAACACTTGTCAGATAGCTCACACTAATCAATAAATGTCATCTAATAACAACAGAATCTGCCATCAGACATGAACTTCATCCATGAGACATTCTTGCATTTACAAAAAATCTTGTGGGACCAGCAGTTGGGCTTGTTACATTTCTTGTGAACTACAGCTCTGAAATTCTTGGCTTACCTCTCTCTTCATGTCAAAGCAATTAATGTATTTTTTTTTTTAATTTCAGAGTGGGTCAGTCCACATATACATAGCAACAAAAATGATGCCAATAGAGTTACATGGCAGGAAGTATAATGCTAACTTGATCCTGGCTGTGCTTTTTGTGCTTAACAAGAGAAAATCAGGAAATAAGTAGAGTGTTGGATTTAATTTTGAATTTCCTGGCCCCTTGCTGTTTGTTGTCTTGAAGATAACACCATCTAAACATACAGGGTCTTAAAAATTTAATTTCCTTTTTCTATTTCCTAGTTCCTATTGCTCAGGCTTTCAGGCTTCTATTGTTGTTCCTCTTGAAGTAGAGACTTTTTATAATTCTGAGTATGTTTTCTGATTCACACTGCATTTACATTCCTCTTGTTCCTTTCCACTTTTCTTCCAAGTGAAAGCTCTCCATTCCTGCAGACAGAGTCAGCCTGTGGTGCTAGAGGGAAGGCACAGAAAGGAGAATTTGTTGATACTGCCAGACCTTTTGTATTTTCCTTTTCACTCTTCTCTCTGTGTCACTGAAGATAGCTGTTACCCAACAGGGCATGTCAGCAGACCTTACGTAGGGCATGTTTGATCTCAGTGTCCAATATGCTCTGCAAGAGCAAGAAATCCTCTTTCTAGATGCCAAAAATAAACCCCATCTTGTCATTACACCTTTAGATCAACTGTATCCCGGGCTGCATCAAAAGAAGCCCTGATAACGCCAACCTTGATATGCCACCTTGATACGCTAGCCGTATCCTGGGCTGCATCAAAAGAAGCGTGGCCAGCAGGTCAAGGGAGGTGATTCTGCCCCTCTACTCTGCTCTGGTAAGACCCCACCAGGAGTACTGCATCCAGCTTTGGAGTCCTCAGCACAGGAAAGACATGGACTTGTTGGAGCAGGTCCAGAGGAGGGCCACAAAAATGATCAGAGGGCTGGAGCACCTCTCCTCTGAGGACAGGCTGAGAGAGTTGGGGTTGTTGAGCCTGGAGAAGAGAAAGCTCTGGGGTGAAACCTTATTGCAGCCTTTCAGTACTTAAAGGGGGCTTACAAGAAAGATGGGGACAAACTTTTTAGCAGGGTCTGCTGTGATAGGACAAGGGGTAATGGTTTTAAACTAAACTAATTTTTTTACAGTGGAGGTGGTGAAACACTGGAGCAGGTTGCCCAGAGAGGTGGTAGATGCCCCATCCCTGGAAACATTCAAGGTCAGGCTGGATGGGGCTCTGAGCAACCTGATCTTGTTGCAGAGGGGTTGGACTAGATGACCTTTAAAGGTTCCTTCCAACCCAAACTGTTCTATGAGACCAATAGGCACAAGCACAGATACTTTCCTGTGATGTGACTGAGCTCACCAGTGTCATTTCCAGCTGCTGCCACCTCAGCGGAGGAGGGATGTCTGTCAGGACTATGGCCATAACTGTGTCCTTGCTCCCCTTGCTATCCGAGGGCTGGTGATTGCCCATGAGCCAGGGAGAAAACCTCCTATCTCACAGTGGATTCTCCACAAAGAAAGACCAGCAAATTCAGAGAGATTCCAGCAAGGGACATGGTCACCCCACCCAGGGATCTTTGGAGGTTTGGAGTTTACCCTTGCTTGGTTAAAATACAGGATCCACAGATAGAAAAGTGTATGCAGTCCTCACACATTTGTCTCATAGTCTGTGCTTTTTTGTGCTCACTCCTTCAGTGATTTGAACCTGCACAATGTTTCCCATCATTATATTTTTTATATGGGCCATTCTTTCTACTGATGCTAAAAGGGCATCGCCTATTTTTTTTGTGTGGCCTGGCAAGCAGCACTCTGCAGAGAAGGACATAAAGCCACATTTTCATAACAGATGATCATTTGCTAATTGTAGCTAGGCATACTACTTCCCACTTAAAATCTAAAACAAATCAAAGTAAATGGCTTGGTATATGTGGAAATTATTTTCTAATAATGGGTAGGTATTCTTGTTTATTATTTATGTGCATATAATTCCGGTAGCAATTAACATCTTAATGAAATCTTTATATAGAATAATTTTTTTAATGAAAACACAATTGTGAATATGATTTGCTGCTCCTAGCAAACCAAGCATAATTAGATCCACTTTAATAACGTGCAAAAATATTAATATATGAAGAATGTACTCTGAAAACATTCCTGTGATGACACAGGATCATCAGAAGATGATCTGAACGTACTTTTCCCAAGGTCCTGCAAGACAGATGAGGTCGAGACGCTGTTGCAGTTATAGCATGCTGATCCCATTGGTGAGATACTCAGGCGTTTATTTGCATAAAGCCTGTGCACTGTGAACCTTTATTTGCCTTTTCTCGCCAGAGGATTTTACCCCTTGAGCAAGGGATGAAACCTCTTTCAAGTTTAGATTTCAGGAAACTCAAAACTCAATGAGAAATTAAGGTCTTGTTTGGTTTGGGGATTTTGCCATATTATATCCACTGGTGACAGCCACTGATGGGGCTTTGTCAGCGCTGTCCCCAAGTGCATATGGGCAAAGCTGCTGTTTGCACTGCTGGAGATTAGCCGGCCCCCAAACAGGAGTAAATTGCACAAATGCAAATGGCAGCTTGCTGCGCCTTGCTGACTTATGTCCTTGTCCATGGAAGGGGGGGTTGGACTAGATGATCTTTAAGGTCCCTTCCAACTCAAACTATTCTGTGATTCTGTAATACTGTGATTCTGTGACTTGCATGAAGGGTTTTGCCAGTGTCAATATGTTGGGTCTGCAAGTGGAGCATTTCTCCAGGGCAACTAAAGGCTAGTGGCTAGCAGGTATTTGGATGCAGCATATTACACTTAAAGCGGAGCAGTGGAGAGGACAGGCAAGTCATGAAACGTGCCTTGGGGTGGCTTGATGCACACATGGGCCAGGTGACTCATGGCCCACCAGCTTCCCTCCCAGTGTACACAGAAGCCTCTGCAAAACTTCTGATAAGCCTGCTCCCAAGATCTGAGCCTATAGCAAAGCTTTCATGACTTCTGTCCAGGTTTTTCCTTGATTTTTTAAAATGAAATAATCACTCTGTTCTGCTCAAACTCACAGCAGGCAGACCAGGAAGGGACTGAGGTGAGAATCCTCTCTGGATGCCTTAAGAGCTTAGAGGCCATTTGAAGCACTTTAGCAGGCATTGGCCAAGGTTAAATCCAGATGGGCTTTCTCTTGCTGAGATCCATTTGCCATGGCCTCACAATTATTTATACATCAGGACTCACATTTTCCAGTGTGGCTGTGTACAGTCGTTTTTACACACCTAATTAAGCCCAGAAATGCATGTTTAGTGTTCTAGCGATGACAGAACCACCCAATAATCTTTAGCACTTATGTACATATGAAATGGTGCATGCAACATCAAAGCTGTGTACACACATTAAATAATTCATCCTTATAATAACCGCCGGAGGCGGAGGGGGAGAGGCATTAGCTGAATAGCTCATCCCCGTTCTTGCAGCAAGTCACTGGCAGAGTCAGGGTTAACCGCTGCGAGGTTTCGGTGCCGAGCTTTGTGCTTCATCTATTAGCTCTCACTTCTCTGCGGTGGATGTACGTAGCAGCTCATATGTTATTTGGAACATTTCCTACTCCAAGACGTTCTCCTGTGGGAAGCAGCTACGGGTCCACACGAACAAAATATTCCATAAAAATAAACCAGCGATCCCTGGGCTGGAGTGGCTGGTGCTGTCGAGGAGAGGCAACGCTATACAGATCAGCGATGCTGCTTGAGTTGCTCATGACGCTAACGCCCACGAATGTGTTGTGACGCCGGCAGGCCGTGCACCCACCCGCTCCAGAGGTGGGCAGGGGCACCCAGGTGCAGGAGCACCGGGGAGTGTGGCGCAGAGGAGGGCTGGATGCTGGGTGGTGGAGAAAAACCCCAAACCAAGATGAGCACGGCAGCCGTGTCGGTGGCTTTTCTGCTCTGCCATGCTCACGACCAAAGAGTGCAGACCTACCTTGGTCGCCCTCCTACTCGCTGTCATGATCAAATTCAATCAGCTGTCACCAAAAACGACATGAAAAGCGACCTGAAAATCCCTTTCAAAACATCAGGGTTCTGAGAGTCCCTTCCCCCCTCCCGCAGCCTTCAGCCAAACTGAGGAAACGGAGCACGAGTGGAAAACTGAATTTCTCTGCAGTCATCCTGTAGCTTTACGATCAGGATGCATGCTCTTGCATGATATTATTTGCACGGTTCAGTTCTGTGTCACATGCGTTGGCTTTTGTTTGTCTCTTCCCCTGAGCAGTGAGGTGTACAACACCTCTGAAAAAGCCCATCTGCAGAAGGCAGCTTTCCGAGGCTGGTAGAGACAGTATCCAATGCTCTGGGAAAGAGCCAGCTCAGATGCAATAATAATTTGATGTTTTACTGGCCGAGGATGGTAACTCTTGCTATTCTGCTGGCAATTTGCAGGGATATGGTTCTCCACATCGTGCCTTTCTGACAGACACGGCTATTTTTCCGAGAAGCCTTGGGACATTATAAATGTGTTGCTGTTTTATTTTAATCTAGGTTGCCATTTGGTGTAGTTATCTTTCTGCTCAATACAAGTTTACTTGTGAAGTTTATATTGCCCCTTTGGGATGTTAGCACCGAGTCCACGTATTCTTTAAAAAGCTACTTTATCTTCAAAGAAAACACCCTAAAATGCCTGTGCATATTCCAGAGCTTCGCACAACATACAAGACGCTCTGAAGAGACCTAGATGGCAGGGACCATTTTCTATCTAGATACATTTGGACATTCCTTTGTAGAGCATGTGGAAATATATTCCATTTTCAAATAGATACACCCTCCTCCTGTAACATGAGTCAAGAGGAGAAAGCCCACACAGTTGTTTTGGTTACTTAGGAACTTCCATGCCTGATTAATCAGTTTCTCTCCTCTGCTTCGAGGAACCTAAATGAACTTGTCATTTTATTCCTCTGAAATGTACTCATAAATTCAAAAAAAATCTGGCATTTCTAATATTTATTTTCCACACTGCAGTTGCCAAACGTACCTTCCTTGGGGATAACGTAGATTGGCTTCCATATTAGCTAAGATCATCCTGTATGTTTTCTGGTCCTTGCCTATGGGGAATGGAGAATCTTCTGCTCTTTTGGCGAAGTTTGGCAGGAACTGAGCCCATTCCTATACCATGGGGTCTTCCGTATCAGCAGCGCACCTCCTTCTCTTGCTCCCACCGTATCTTTTCCCTCCAGCATCTTCCAATTACAGTATTCCTTCCATTACCATTAAATTTAATATAATCCATCAAGTAGTCCCAGAGGGGATATCTTTCACTTTGGATTTATCTGCTAATAGACACATAGTAACAGATGATGTCTCTCTCTCTTTTCTGGGAGATTATTAATTACTAACGCAATTTTATGGCAGAAACCTGACAGTCTCCAAACATAGTCTCCTATCTTCCTGTTTAATTTTAATTTCTCCAGTGTAAATTGCTGCCTCACAGTTCTGGTTTCTATAGGTGCTCATTGCATTCCAGCACAATTAATAAAAAAATAGAAATAAATTATTTTATGGATATGTTTCTTTGTCCTTAGCTCCCCATTCATCGTTTGATTCTATTCTCTTTGGCGCATTTATACACTCATTTTTCACAGGTTTATAAATGTTGCAGTGGGGGCCTTGGATCAAATTCTCAGCTATAGGCACAGGGCTCCCATCTAGATGAATAGCTTCTTAGGTTTAAGGCCAACAAGAAACATTACATCATCTGTTCTTACTTCCTGTATATCACAGACCATTACATTTCACACAATTACCCATGTATTGAACCTAATAGCTTCTTTGGCTAAAGTACATCTTCTAGAAAGGCATGCAGCCATGATTCGAAACTCTCCAGAGATAAGAATCCACAGCCTCCCTTGAGGATTTGTTCCAGTGGTTAATTACACTCAGTCTTAAAAATATATGCGTTATTTCCCATTTTAATTTGTCTGGCTTCAGCTTCCAGCCACTGGCTCTTGTTATGCATTTTTCTGCTGGTTAAAGAGCCTTTTAGTAGCTGGTATTTCCTCCCATGGAAATACTTCACATGCTACAAGAGAGTCATCTTTCAGTCTTCTCTTTGATAAAAAAACAAATGTTACGAGCTAGGTCTCTCACAGAAAAAATGGATTCTCAAGTCATTAAATCATTTCTATGGCTTTTTAGGCACCTTTTCCAATTTTCCCTCACAAGAAATTACGTTCATGTGTCTGGTTGTGATCTGCAGGAGGAAGCCCTGCTGCCTTGTCGTCCGTCCATTTAGGATATAGTCCAGGTGCCATCAAGATACAGTCACACATAAACACAATGCTTGGGTCCAGTCCTGGGAGGTGATGAGCTTTCTCAATCAGTTCAGCACAGCCTGAAAACTATGCCTTGTCCTTCCCAGGACAAGGAGGCTCAGGACAGTAACACGGTCTTTATCCAGATGCGTATTCTCCCTCCTGCCCTCCCAGCTCTTTGTGAGATTGGCAAGAAAGGCCACGCTGCCCTTGGACAAGCTGGGTGAAAAACCTGCTGCACCTGGCAGCATGCCTCTCCAGGGCAAGGTATGCATCAGGGGACTCTCCTGGCCTCTGCTGCTCTCCTTCTAAAACAAACCTCCTGTAAGGGGGTACAAAGCGCAATGTGAGGATGAACAACCACACTGTGGTGTGGTAGGTGGGCTTCCTGGGCATGGTCCATCAGGGATCCACCACAGAGAAGCTCTTTTGGTTTTTTGTGTTGTGTTTTGCTCCCCCAAGAACTGACAACTCTGCAAATCATGGTACTTCCAGAGAAGAGGCTCTTGAGTGGTCATTCCTGTCTGGTACTCGGGCAAGGAAGAAGCAGCTATTGAGTAAGTGCACAGATGTACCTATCCTGTCCAGGCCTAGTGTTTATTTTGATTAGCCATAAGTAGCTGTGAGTGTCTCTGAATGTCTCTTCTAGATAATGAAAGCTTCACTTCAAAAACCAAACAACAAATAGCTTTAAGGAAGTTTTATGACTGAACTGGGAAGTATTGTTTTTGCGGCTTGCGGACCCCAAGGAGAAGTGAGAACTGGAAGCACTTTGCATTAGGCTCAGGCTGCCTCAGTTCCATCTGTGTTCAATTAAATCCTGGCCAGCTAGCGATGCCCATCATCATGTCTGCTGCCGAACCCCGCGCTGCTGCTGCAAGAGGTTGGATGTGGCTGGAGCCTCAGGGGAAGGGTAGATGACTGAGGCCGCCATCCCTTGCCCATCTATGCAGACCTGGATCAGGGTGCCACCCCAGAGCTCCTATTTAGGTGCATATAAACCTTTATAGTCCAGAATGGAGGTGCTAATGGTGGTTGCTAAAGATTTTAAGTGCCTTTAGATATTACATGCTGCCAATCCACGCTGAATTAATGAGGCTTAGGGTGCCTGATGTTGGCATATGGTGGAATTTAGAGCTGCTTATGGTTCGTGGCAATACAGGACAGGGAAGGCATCAGGCAGAGTTGCCTGTGTGGGGATGCACGGCCCCAGCCCTGTGCCTGTCCTTGCTGTGAGGTGATTCACGGCGTTGTCTTCTAGCATGCATGCAAGGATGGCAACTGGTGCCAGGCAGTTTCCTTCCACTTGTGCCAGCCAGCATTGAGAAAGTGCTTTGCCTCTTCTCTTTGAGCTTCATTAGCAAGCTCCAAGCACACATCCCCAGCCAGGAAATCAAAGGCAGTAAATACATTCAGACTTTCAAAGCAAAGTTAGATGCTGTGAGGAGCACTGGAAAAGGTTGTGTTTGCAGGCTGCTGAAGGCAGCGGAGAAGGAAGAGGTGATGCTGAGTGCTCGGCAAGACTTGTCCCTGGCTGACAAGCCATCAGCCTCAAGGTTTGTTTTTCGTCTTGGAACCCCACCAAGAGGAGTTGAGATGTGGTTTGCTGTGTCGCTCCCAAGTCTCCCCTGCATCCCTGAGCTCATGAACATATTAGAGAGAAAATATCTGTGCTAATGGATAATCCTTAGATCTTGGTCTTCTGCAGACCTCATGGCCATGCTAAAAGGTTCTCCCTTTGGGCATGTGGAGAGGGAAAGATGAGGCAGGGAAGAAGCTTGCTTTGATGTTGAAACATCTTATTTTTCAGGGAGGTGGGATAGCTATTTATTTACTTTTGATGGAGCCAGGGCAAACCATTTGTTTGATGGATTAGGCAGTTAGTTTTAATTCGTCAGGTTGCCTAGGGTACAGGACAGGCAGGTTAGCTGGAGCAATTGTCTCTATACAAATGGAAAGAATAATGTCCTGAAAAGACAGCATTAAGGGGACTGCTCTCTCCTCTGCAGACCATTCCACAATACTTACCCTTTAAATCCCAGTCAAGTCTCTTGAGGAGACCCGAATTAGCAGTTAGAAGTAAAGGCTGTGTGGCCTTTTAGCTGCAGACTAAATACTGCTCTAATAATGCAGCCTTTGACATATGCAATGCTTTTTTTTTCCCTCATAGGAATGGTTTGATAAAGGCTGTTTATTTTTTTTGTGTGTGTGCTGTTGCTAATACTTCAAGCCTCTGTTATCATGAGTTGCCAGGTGTAACCGCAATATATGTAAAACCAGACCACTAACTCAATGACTTGCAAAGGAGGATATTATGAATCTACTCCTCTTTGGCCAGAGAGCTTACACATTACTGGTAATGTCTGGCTTGTTTGGTCCCCAGTTTCATTTAGGATGGCTTAAGGGTACCCGAGGTCCACACGTATGTGTGAGGAAAGGTACAGTCTGGACTGCCAGGGGTGATGATGACTACCAGCTTCCCATGTGCATCTTTGTGCCCCAGGGAAAATGTGGGGTCCTTTGTCCTCCGTGAAAGAATATAGTTGCAATTACTTTTGCGGAGTAAACACATCCACAGCTCAGCAGTGTGACTGACTGATGTATGACCGGCCTCTATTGCTCTGCTTGCGAATGTGGTAGAGCTCTTCTAATTTACAGCAGCTTCTCCTCCTGATTTATTTACCAACCCAGCCTCTAGAGAAGATTGATTTTTTTGATACAGAACTAGACAGTTTCTTTTTTTAACAATACAGGCCTGTAAAATCAAAGTTTGACTTGTTTTTTCTAAGAGTGAACATTTCCCAAGTGCTGATGTTGTCATTGGTAGGGATTCAAATAAAATTTGACAGGCAAAAAGGCACTGAATGCTCATGCCGCTGAAGAGGTTGTAGTGCTTGTCCTGCCTGAGTGCTGCAGATGCGCCCGAGATGTAGTTTGCTTCCAGGATTGCCCACCAATTGGTCACCAGCTTCTTCTGCAAAGCACCTCTGTTCCTCTCTGCAGGGATGAGAAATTAACTGCTTCAATCCCTGGTAACTTACCGTTTTGATTCTGAGTAGTAACAACACCGAAACAGATGCAGCAGTACAGAGAGGGGCAACATGAAGCAGGCAGTGACAGGAGTTTGCCCCAGAGGTGATGGACACTTGGGCCAAAGAGCGTACACACTGCAATACGAGGGCTGCTGTAGCACCAAGCTTGCCCTGCCTGCCCTGGGACTTTGTGTACTGGTGCAGAGAGGCATTCACCATGGCATACCCAGAGCAAGGTGTGCTCACGTCAAGTTGGCCATGTGGCTGGTAGCCAGAGGGATGACTTGCATGTTCTGCCCATGCACGTGAGCATGGGCATTTCCGATGACTCAATGGGAGCATAGGCATCTTTCAAGAAAAGGAAAAGACAAAGGGAATTTTCCAACCCAACAGTTACTTTTGTTGTTGGAAAAAAAAAAGTGTATTCATGCCAGCAAAGTCATTGGCACTGAGAATGGGGAGAGTTTTCTTAGCTTTGTTGAGGACTTTGCCTTTGAAGGACACAGATGTAGCCCCTGCAGTTTTGGTGCTTCAATGGGCTCTGAAACTCAAGCTTCCCTCAGCACTCCTGTTTGGAACCACAGAACACTTTTACACTGTTCTGATAATGAGCAACAAGACCCTGAAAGTCCCATTACACGCTTGGCACAGCATGAATCTGGTTTGATGGAGCTGTTGAGTTGCCTGTGTGACAAATCCTGCGCCAGTTCCCAGCTCCGAAACCCAGGTCATGAAGTCTGGAAATGATCTGGCAGGAATAACATGTCCAAAAAAGAAAAAAGATAGTGTTATTTTTTAGATGGATCAATTCAGCTGGATCTGACTTACCAGGCAGCCATGCAAGCGCTTGTGTTGGCGCTATGGAGGAGGCAGCAGAGAGAGGAGAAGGAGCAAACTGCCAGAGGGTAAGGGACCACAGAAAATGTACATCAGCCCATGTTCTCATGCTTTGCCATCTAGAAGGCAAGTGCCCTCTTCCTTTTTGGGACTTTAGTCTACACTTTCACGGTCAGCAGAAGGATTTAAGCCTCAGCAGGGGCCAGCTGACACCACAGCTAAGATTAGATACCAAACAACTATTTTAAAACCTCGTGTAATCAGCAAGAAAGGGCAAAGAGCAAAAGCACAAGAACAGAGTGGCACTGAGTTTGAAGGCCACCCCTGTCCTTTCTTATGATAGCCGGTAGCTTCATCATGTTTGCAATAATAAACTAAAGCATCTGCAGGCCCCAGTGGTATTTTGAAGGGATTAAAAAGAAATGAAATGATGGACACTCTCACCTCAAATCAGGGCTGAATGTCTTGAATGAGAGAACCTAAAAGGTCTCAGCTTAGACATCTGTTTGGGAGGTCAGCTGTCGGTCACTATAGGAGTGGTCCTTTCCAGCACCAGATGCAACCACTGCCTGCATTACCACTGAGTGAAACAACTCAGTCTTTTAACTAAGCTAAACTGCATCCTCAGCTTTCCCGGGGGAAAATGAGGTTAAATGGTTTACCTGCAGATATTGCTTGCATAGAAAACTATTTGGGCTAAATGCCCAATTTGTAGGTGGATAATGTGGTCTTTTTTGAGTCTTCCATGACATTTTGCTCTTAAGCTACTCTCCCTGTAACCTATAAGGACTGTAGACTTGTGGGTTTTTTTTTTATCATCTGCACATAGCCACATTTTGGTCAGCTCCAAGATTCTGAGTGAGGAACACCGAAGCTCAAAGTGGGAGCTTTTCTTAAAGAACAATTCAGGGTAAGAAAGCAGATGTTCCAGCTAGGCACAATCCACACTCGGGGCTGGTGGATAACAGGCAGGAAGAAGCCAGCTCCCTTTGCAAGTGCCTTGCCATGGGCACTAACCCTTGGCTGCAACAATTTTGGCCATGTCCTTGCCAAGAAGCCCATCATCAGCTGCCAAGGTGGGAGTTGGGGTGAGGGGGCTGAACCTGCGGCAGTGTCCACCCAGCACTTCCCAAGCTGTAAGGGGATGTTGGACGTGCCTGGGGAAGGAGCTGCGCCTCGGAAGGCTTTGCTCTTTTCTCATCTCCTGCTAGGCTTGCTGTGAAGTGTCAAATCATCTCTCTTCACCTCCTTGTCCAGGTCAGCATTTTGCAGTGCCTGGGCACCCGGGCCCTGCTGCTGCAGGCAACTCAGCAACAGCACCGGCCGCAGGCGGAGAGGGTGTCCCTCCCTCTGCCAGAGCTGTCGGGTTTTGCTAGTGCTATAATAAGAATAAATAAAACCCCTCAAATAAATAGGAAAAGATAAGGAGGCAGATAACTGTAATTCTCATGACTGATAATATTACTCAATTTAGACATTAACATTCTAGCTAAAGCTTTAAACCTTGGATTTACTGAGCATGCCTGTTATTAATTTTGCCTACTCAGACTGCATTGGTAGCAGGTAGGTGTATAATTTAAAAATGACTTTGAGTTAGGTTACAAGTTAAGCATTGCAGAGATAATGATTATATTTTTTTCCTAGGCTGCTGATGAAAGGCCTTACAGGATTTATTATTACCCTTGTGAAGGTTTGGGAGGAGTGTTTACCCGATGGATACACAGCCTGTATAATTCCCCGCGTTCCTCTATTAAAATGATACCCCTAATCCTTGTTCCGTAACTAAGAAATGACACATAGCAGGTCCCCACCTCTGCATCATTACCCTGCCACATCTTTAAATCCTTTCTTTTCAGAGTTTCAATCAGAGATGATTATTCTTCACCCCTCTTGATGAGGTTTCTGCTCTCAGCCAGGTTACAGCAACCACCAAGCCCTGCCCTGGAGGACAGGGACACTGTGGTGGAGTCCCCAGAGACCCTCGCAGCATTACACGCACAGTGGCTCCAGGAATGGCCTGCCACAAAGAAGAACCATAGCATAGCATTGTTATGGCTGGAAAAGACCTTTAAGATCATCAAGTCCAACCGTTATCTAACTCTACCCGGCCCACTTCTAAACGATGTGCCTGAGCACCATATCTAGATGGCTTTTAAACACATCCAAGGATGGCAATTCAACCACTTCCCTGGGCAGCCTCTTTCAGTCTTTGATAACCCTTTCAGTGTAGAAGTTTTTCCTAATGTCTAACCTAAACCTCCCCTGGCACAACTTGAAGCCATTTCCTCTTGTCCTATCTGTTGTAACTTGTGAGAAGAGACCAACGGCCACCTCTCTACAACCTCCTTTCAGGTAGTTGTAGAGAGCAAAAAGGTCTTCCCTCAGGAAGACCAGGGAGTTTCCAGCTCCCTCTCCTTCTCCCTCTCTTCAGCTTGGTGGAAAGTGGGATATCCCTGTGGTGCTGAGCCCTGGAGGGACGTTCGGTGAGATCCATGGGGAAAAAGAAGAAATGGTTCAGATAGCAATGGTAGGGCTTGATCCATCCAGGTATGGCTACAAATGGCAGAAAAGGTTTCCCCTTTGTGAAATCAGTGGCTGTGAAGTTTTTTCACAACATTAATATTATTATTATTATTATTATATTATTATTATTACTATTATTGCACAGAGATAGTTCTTTATTTTGGGGAAAGATTTTGAATATGTGTGGCCCGTTTTCATCGTGCACACACATATATCTAGAGGGAAAGAAAGAAAGCAGCATCAAAACAGCATCAGTGCAAGTGGTCAGGAAGCGACTCTGTCAGCATTACTGAGAGCAGTTTTGTTCATGATGTTCTCTACCCCATCTGCACACATATGGATAAATAAATTGCTTCACTCCCATGACAAGTCCATTGAACTCCTGCCAGACTTTATGATTCTGCATTGACCCACCAGAATTCAAAATAGATTATGTTGGAGGTAAAAAAACCCCAATGAATATAGAGGCTGTTATTTATTCTGTCTCATCTTTGTTTTAATGTCAGTGAAAATGCAAATACAATGGAATATAAAATTGCACTTTCCAAATGCAGACCCAGAGTTTGAAAATCTGGGGTAAGATATCATTTCTTCTCAAGTCAATAAATTTTTAGTGACTTTATTGAGAAAGGATTCCATACCTTAATATGCTTTAACATTAAAGTCAGTGCTGCTCTGAATCCCAAAGATGATTTATTGGAAAGCAATACCAGGGCATGTCATACCTAGTCATTAAGATTACCTTGGGCTTATTATCACTTTTTTTCCTAACTGGATTTTAAAGATTAGTATTAGATGACCGTTCATATAAAGGAGCCCAGTTGTTAAAGGCAATCACGTGCTTCATACGTAGTACTGCTATTTAAAGAAAACTCTTTATATCCATTACCTATAAAGAACAATGCACAAAGGCAGAACAGAGGAAGACATGTATTCTAAACTGTCAAATAACACCCTAAGCTTTCTTAAACACAGGGAAAATGATTTTTTCCTCTTCTTTTATAATCTGTTTCCAGATATTATGATTTAATTTTTAAATCAAGCCAAAGCCGGACTTTCACTGAAGAAAAGACATATTTATTTAAAAAAACCCAACATGTTTTATTGATGATGTGCATGCATGATGATATTGTAACTTCTTAAAACAACTGTCAGAAGAGCAGAAACAATAATGGATGTTAATTTGAAAGGCTGGAACAATGACAGTATATTTGCCTGCACGCTTCCTCAGCTGGTATAGCACGGGAAAGCAGTTGCTCCAAAAGTTGTCATTATTTCCTCTTGTGTTGTCTAGAATAGACTTATAAATGCAGTCAGGTGTTATGGTCAAGAGGAATTGTCAGTTTGTGGCAGTATAGCCCTTATTTTCTAGTGAGCATGTAAATATGGTGGGAATTATCTCCTGGCTGCTTTGGAAGTGACAGCTTTCAGCAGAACTATTCAGACTTCTTCATTTAAATGTAGTATGCAGTTAACGATTAAGAGCTAATTTTTCATGTCTAGTTGCTTTTGTTTTGCCAAGACTTTCTCAATTCATGAGTGACCTAATTTTTAAAAATACAAATATTGTGGCATAACCATGATCCAGGGCCCCAGGACATGCTCACTTTGTCCCCTAAGGACCTCCAGTGTTTTCAAACCACGAATGCAGAGAAGGAAAATTGCCCAAGTAACATGAATCTGAGATTAAGTCATATGGAAAACTGATCCTTTGAAATGGGCAGGGACCTTTCTACAGCCTTTATTGGGCTTTGGATCGGGCGTGTGGGACCACAAAGAGATTATAAGTGTTTTTTCAACCCTTCCTTTCAGTTGTGGATGAGCAGCGGTGGGAGCACTTTAGTGTGCCCTGTAGGCAGTGACATGGCTGAGCTTGCTCTCCCTTCACAGCTTTTGTGCATCCCTGTTGGACTACTACATCATCCCGCCCACATCCATAACTCTGCCCCCACTGGCACTGGCCAAAACTAAACTAACTTTTTGTTGGTCTCAAGTCTTTGATTACATTTGCAACCACCAATAACTAATGTAGGTCATTGTTGCTGTTGACAGCATTATTTTAGGTTGTATTCCTTTCTTCTGCTCTTTTGTGTTTTGTTTTTCCGAAGTATATGGCTTTGTCTTAATGTGACATCTCTGTGCAAACATATGCATCTGAGGAAGGCAAAAGAGATTTATTGCATTTTGGCTAATACAGAGGAAAGGGGAAATTGCCTACATAATGAAACAGGAGATTCAGTTTTAACTATGTAATTTCTGTCTTGTCTCCATAGTACTGAATACACAAATATAAAATATATAATCTACCTCCTCCTTCAAACATATCAACGTACAATTAAAACCCACAAAGCTTGACAACCTGTTGTCAAGTTGTTTAAGCAGTTGTTTCAGAATCTGACAGACAAACTTATAAACAAAACGTAGAGTACCAGATTGTGGGATGAGGCAACATCATCACGTGGCTTCCTCAGTTATCTCAAAATTTGGAAAACAAAAAAGTAGAGGAATACTTTTTCTCCTTGAATAAATAACAGTTTAATTACATTATAGAAATAAAATATGATATGGTAGGAATACACTGGAAATCTTACAGAAATACTATTCTGCTACTGGTAGGTAAATGGTCAAAGCTACTTTTCATGACAATCTGAACAGTACTTGTGTACAAACTATTATACAGGTTGCTAATGAAAAATATTGCAGCAGTTGCAAGGATGTTACCAGCTCAAACAAACATCTAATGATACAATATTCTTCTAAGAGGAAGTAATAATGTTAGATTTACAGACAATAAAGAGTTATGTTCTCCACTTTGAAACACTGGAAATAAAAAGCTCAGGTAATCCAATTTCTTTACCTCATATTATCACAAGGAAAGATTTTCCTTTCACTATGAAACAGCATCCCAAAAGACCCTGTAAACAGTTTATTCAAAGGTAGTATTTGAGATGTCACAGCAACTTCAACAATTGTCCTAGTCTACAATTACAGACTTTTTAGGCCACTGCTTGTACAGATGACTTTTTTTTTATTTTTCACTTATTTACATACATTCAGCCCAATAACAGCAGGTAAAATGCGCTGTCTATCTCACAATAGACACACTAAAATTTTCATCGAAAGGCCAGTGCAAGAAGATGTGGCTAGTGATTGCACAGCATTGAGGAGATTATATTATACAAATATACAATTAGACTGTTGAGAATCTAACTCTGCACACACGTGACACAGATGGCCTTCTCAGTAGATACGCGACACTTGGAGTTGGTACGTATACATAACTGCAACTATCATTGGTTGGTTGATGATGACGGTGAGGGTGGCTGTGGAACACAGTATCGTTTGGCTGTGCTATCACTAAGTGAAGGTAGGCAACTGCAACTTAGGAATACCTAAAGCTGAAGTTTAAATACAGCTTATCTTGGAACCGCAGCAGATTTTCCTAATGAGAGTTGTTCTACTTAG
>NW_009648955.1:4874295-4891085 GCF_000708025.1 Charadrius vociferus
TGAACCGACACAGTTCCCAGAGCTTTAGAAAAACGCATTATGCAAATGAAGATACTGATGATAGACGGTAACGTTTCACAGGATGCTATTTCTTATTATATCAGTAAGCACCAAGTTAAGTGCCAAGACAGCCCCATTGTCCCATGATTTATCATGTAAAATTTAGAACTTGAATGCACAACGAAAGTCCACGAAGTTTGCATTAAATTCACAAGAAGACAGTTTCAAAAATGGCTCTTAAAATACCGTTACATTTCAAATGGGCTTCCCCCCTCCTTCCCCCAAGAGGACTGCTTTAGGATGGACTAGCTATGAGGAAGATCTTTCAGAAGGACTTGCACGTCCTCCGGGAATCCTCTGCAATCCGCCGGTTTCAGCTGACTGCCACGGTCCCCTCCAGAGCGTGGTGCCCTGTCCTGCCACCCAGGTAAGCGCTGCAGGGGAGATGGGTGGAGGAGGAAAGTACCCCTGTGTCTTCCAGCTGCTGCTCAGCACCTTCCCTGATGAGATCTTTGAAATGTGCCACCCCCTCACTAAGCTTGAACGTGGGGCCACCGACACCCCGGCAGAGCCACCGGCTGAAATCGGCTGGGTTGTTTGAGCTACTGGCTCCTCTGGCCTGCACTGAGGTTGCCAGAAATGCCATGGGGACACCACGGCAGCCAGGGACCCTTCTCTCTCCCTACTTAACCCCGAGGACGGGCAGCAGAGTAGCATGGAGCTGGCCCCACTTGCCTGATGCCACGGCAGGAGTCACCCCTCTTGCGGCAAGTGTCAGGCAGCTAACAGGCTAAGCCGCCTTTGCAGCTATTTTGGCAGAAATCAGCCAGAAGAAAGGTGAAGAAACGGTCCAAAAAAGCAAGGCAGCAGAGAAAAGGACCCCATAACTTCTCGTTCAGAACGAAATTACAGAATACCCATGCCTCAAGGACTCTCTGGTAACACGTTCCTTGTGGAGATCCCAGGCTGCAGAAACAACCCCACTGGGGAACAAAGGTGGCATTTTCCTTCAATAACTTCTGCCTCAAAGCTGCTATAGTCAAACCTTGTCACCTGTATCCCGGTTTCACAGCGAGACTCACCTTATTTTAAGCAATCAGATTTGAATACTGACAGCCTTAAAACAAATTACATTTATTTCTGGCTTTCTCAGTTTTCAGGAACACCATCGACAGCCACGGCAGTTGTCAGTGCGGGCTCATGCCATGCTCTGCCTCTCATTTCCCCTTAAGTACAACTGAAAGGTTGCTTTCTCTAGCACAAGGCAACACCTCTCAGAGTGGATCAGGATGTTCTTAATACGGTACTTTCATCAGTAACCAGTTGGAAGAACTCAATTTTAGAAACAAAATTCGTGTGCAAAGCGTGCAACAAGAAATACAGTTTACATTTGGTCATAGTGTCCTATCTTAGTTATGCTACCATGACTCACACTGATTAGTATACTTACATACACGCACACACACACACACACACACGTACACACACATAGATATTTATTTATATACACGCTCACACAATAAGAAAATGTCTAAGTCTGACAATATTTCCTCCTCTTTTAGTGAAGATGGGAGTTTGGCATCTCAGGCTCTGAATCTGCTTAAACCTGGGATACAGGAATGCGACACACTTCAAGTATACATTGACTGCACAGTGATAACATCGCACATTGAGTCTGACACATGCTGTCTTCAGTGGTCCAGCACCAGCACGTGGCTTAAAACCAGTTGCCCGTTAAAGAAGCCGATATCCGGGACCTTCGCTTCTCACTGTTCGTATTCACGCAACGCCCAAGAGCAGGGCGATAGTCTGTACAACCATAAACGTCCTTTTGTATAAACGCAGTGGTATGTAAAAGTCTGAACCAGTGCATTCCTCTCTTACATTCCTCCTCTATTCCTTTGTTGCTGTTACTCTCGTATGCATGTGAAAGTAAAAGGCAGTGGGGAAATAATTTTAGTAGAAGAACACAAAGCCTCTCCCCTAAGTCCACAGAAGACCACTAAAAGTGTAAAATTTCCAAAATAGCTCATAGGAATTCTTCAAATACAGTAAGTGTTTTCAATGGGGTTTACATATCACGTTTCACATTATTTCCACGGAAGTCTACCTTATCACTTTGTTTAATCAGACAAATATCAATAACACATAATAAAACAGCATACAATTCACGGGACACGACACGTTTTACAAAACCTCTAAAACTCAGCACTGCCGCTTTTGGAAAAAATCAAAAACTCCTACTACTTACGGACATGAAATACATTTCACATTGAAATGAACAGCATGATTACAAGGCTTTTTTTTCTTATTTGATGGTATTGGTTTAGGATGCATTAGTTTTCAATTAGGTTTCACAATTTTTCTTCACACCCCCAAAAGGAACCATTGCTAACCTGGTATTTTCTCTGTGCTCTTTCAGGAAACTAACTATTATTCAGTAAACACTTTTTGAGAAAAAAACTTTTGAAAATTTAACTTGAATCCCTAATTGTAAAACCTGAAGAACTGGCTGATGGTAATGCTCTTAACACAATCATTGCTCAGCTTACAATGACAGACCGAAAAAATATTACAGGAGGGTACAAACACATTAAGCCATGGGTTTGGTTTTCTCTGTTGTTGATTTTTTTTTTTTAAAATACTATTTTTTCAAACTAACTCCTTTTCCTCACAACGCTGAGAAGTCTCTGACTTACAACGCTTCAGCAGTCGTGTCTGTGGAGACAGACATGGTAACTTTGGCAATCTTAACTGTGCTCTTAATGCAGCTCTCGGCAGCCCTGTGCACGTTCCCCGCGTTGTTGGCGTGTTTGTGCTGGCAGTCAGACTCCATGCTGTTATCGAGGGGCTGCGCCGTTCCTTCGCAGGAGGGGAACATGCTGCGGAAGGCGTGTCGCAAGTCCTTGCTCCTCAGAGCGTAGATGATGGGATTCACTGTCGAATTCAGCAAACAGAGCATGCTACAGAAGGCAAAGACAGTCTTGATGAGCTTGTTCATTTTCCCAAAGACATCGTACACCATGATGGCGAGGAGAGGGCCCCAGCATATGATTAAAACGACTAGGATAAGGACCAAGGTTTTGGCTAACCTGATGTCCATACGAGTTTGGTCAGGCCTAGTGATCTGTACCTTACCATCCTCCGTAGACTGAATGATTATGCTTTTCTGCGTGCCCCGCTGAATCATGCGAACAGCGTGGCTGTGAGCCTTCCACAGTATGTACATGTAGGCATAGACAATGAACAGCAAGAGGACGCTGGTGACCCCGATCCAGAACATCAGGTAGGTCTCGTCGATGAGAGGGAATATGTCCGAACAAACAGAGTTGAGCTTTTTGCAGTTCCAGCCGAGCAGAGGGAGAACGGCTATTACAATAGCGATGGTCCACATCACACAAAACGCTACGACAGCCTTTGGTCGGGTAACAATCCTTTTGTAAGCTAGTGGCCTGTGTATAGATATGTATCGGTCTATTGCCGTGAGGAAAAGGCTACCTACGGAGGCGGTGAAGGAGGCTGTAACTCCACCCAGTTTGAACAAGAAGACGTTGGGGCTGTCCTTCCGGTGGAAAACATGGAAATCCACAAAGCTGTAGACAAAAATCACGCTGCCCAGGAGGTCGGCCACAGCCAGGCTGCCGATGAAATGGTAGGAGGGTCTACACCGGAGGCTTCGGGAGTGGAGGATGACGCACAGGACGAGGAGGTTCTCTAGGACTGTGAAGGTACCCAGGGTGAGCGACAGCACGGCGATGGCCAGCTGCTGGCTGGGGTTCAGGATCATAAAGCACTCCATATCCATGAAGTTTTCCCCACACTGTATGTTCTCCTCATTATCCTTAAATGTGGACAGAGACTTGTTGTAAAACTCTGTGATGTTGACCTGATCTGAGGGAATAATGCTCAACAGGGGATCATCTCCTGCAGTCATTTTTTCTTGGAAAGGATCACCCCTGAAGGAAGAGAGAGGAAACTTCTGGGGGTAGTATCCCAGCTTGGATGCCATGTCGCCTTTCATGTCTTCGTAGTGGATATCGTTAGAGCCCACGTAAAGGAGATCTGTTGTGATTGTTCGGAAAGTTGTATCTGCGAGGCCATCTAGGATTGACTTCATAACCCCAGTCCTGTTGGTTTCAGAGAGACTTGGGGGAGGGAAAAATGCATCGGAGGAAATCCTAGAAGGGGAAAAGATCAGACTTCATTAAGATAAACAGGGAGACAAACTCCACAAACAACCTAGTTGAACTGTGTCAAACAAAATTGACCTTTCTCTTGTATTCAGTGCAGGTCTAGTCTTTGCCACCTGCGGGAATCAGGGTGAGTCGAGCACTTAGAAAGAAATCACCTGGATTTCACTAAAACTGAATTACACTAAGAAGTGATGCGAAAACCGGAGGCGCAGGGAACAGAGTATTCCAAGGAAAGTAATTTTCATTTCTCATCAAAACCTTCCGAGCCGCTCCACCAGAAAGATACTTTCCTCTAGATCTGAACTTGGCTTCTGACTGCAAAGTACCTTGCAGACCAATATTCCTTGGGCTTGCTTCATTTAGATAATACCAAGTGCCACTGTAGGAGTGGCATTAAACTGAATCATCACCTTCATTGCTTTTCTTTCAAAAGGCACGGAGGGTTTTGAAAACCTGACAACAGAGAGGGAAGGGCGAAAGAGCCATGCACTCTAAGTTTCACAGTTCACCCAGTATGCCTATATATCCACATTACCCTGTTACAGCCTGAGGTCTACTAACATCCTGAACTTGTTATTGCAAATTTATTAGCAAGGTGTCTCATCTACAAATATAGAGATCTGGATACTGCTTCATTACTCTGTTCCTTTCTTTTGCTAAGCAAACCAAGGCAACTGGCATGTTTGGACTCTATGGGGGAGGTGAGTTTTTACCCAGCTCTGGCCACAGTTTCAGGAAAGGTGATCAGCAGTGCTAAATTATTGAGTGCATCAGTGATCCATTCTGCGCAGATCAGACGCCTCCATCAGGGCAGTTCACGCTTGCCTAGAAAAACATGGCACAAAGTTTGGGTCAGAGTCCAGCTCTGACCAAAACTCCAAGCAAACGGGACCAGGAGCCAAAGCTCCTGTGAGAAACGTGGAAATGTGACTTGTCCCACTGAGGACAACCTCAAAAACATTCTGTCCCCTCAGAAACAGGGACCCCAGCAGAAGGTCTCTGAGTCCCGTCATGCCCAGCCTTTGCTCGTGAATCGTGATTAACTGCAGGGTGTAACTCCTGGTCATGGTACCTTTGGGAGAGCACTCTCAGCAGCATCTGAGCATCTTACATGCATCAACATGTAAGACAGCTCTTACAGCTCTTCTTATGCTGTGCTCCTTTATATAACCTTGCCCATATAACATGCCTTGAACATGCACTGAACATCTGCTTTAGGGCCCCTCTGCACTGCCAGAGTGGCTGAGAGTGGTCTGAATGTAAATAAGAGCCAGAATCATTGCTTTGGTGTGCTACAGTTATTCTGCACCTGCTATGGGACATCTCGATGATTACAACAGCAATAGGAGCTGTTGTAACCAAGCTTTTTCATGCTTTTAGAATGGAGGAAATTGTTTGTGACACCCAAGAAATCCCAGATGCTTGTACTGACTTCACCTGTTCACTTTACACAACTGACAATAAACGGCCAGAAAGGCCACGAGAGATTATCTGCCAAAACCCAGAGTACTGATCTCCTCAACTCCTAAAGAGGAGACTTGCTCAGTAGGTACCACAGCTCAGTTTTCTCATGAAAATGAAAAGAAAGAAGAAAAGGATTCCTCTCTACCATACCAATACTTAAATACTGAAAGAAATCATGAGCATTTCTGAAAGCATGCAGAAATCATTTGGCTGATGAGATATTTACACTGCATTTACACATGGCATCTGAACACTCAAGACTTCTTCCATAGTTCAAAGTTTTCCATTTGATTCAGCAGGCCTGGACATTGAGTGACAAAGGAAATATATGAACATAGACTTCCAGAAGACACTGCAACTCCAGTGCTGCGAACAAGGAGTATAAACAACCCTGTAGGTCTAACACACAGCACACACACTTGCTGTGTCAGCTTTTGCAGACAACCTTGCTCAGCAAATAATAACATAATTATTAGACAGACAATCTTAAAATATATTAATGAATTTAATTTGGAGAGTTTGAGCAGCGAGGGAAGGAAATGCCACTGAAACACACATTAAAAATGAACAGCAATAATCTAATACGTAAAGTACTTTTCTTCCAGAAGGTGCTTTACAGCTGTTCTCAGTATAACTTGCAGATGTTACATGTTGCAGAGATGACCCTGCTGACAACTGACAAATCTGTTTTGGGTGAAGTCTGGCAACTTTAAACATGGCGTTATTGCACCAGTTTAAAGTGACGAATGTATTATTCATTTGAAAACCTACCCCCCCAAAAAAATTTAAATAAAACAAGTAGTTCTATAAACATGTAAAGATGGCTTTGGTTTTCTCTGTTATTCCATCTTAGCGCTGACAGAAGAAAGACAACCATTTTAATGATTAAAGCCACAGCCTCATGTTGAGAAGATTATGTTTGAGTAAAGCTTCAAAAATTGTATGCAACTGAGCACTTCTGCTAGACAGACAAACAAATTGTTATGAGGTAGCTAGTCGCTGCTGGAGTCATGTTAAGTATAGACTTCCTCAGAATAAGGTGCAAGCCACCGTGCAACCCCTACCTTTGTTTGAAATACAAATGAAAGAACATGAATTCCAGTGTGCTCTTTTGAAGGTGGCAGTGAGTTATGTGACAATATCACTATGCATGCGTATGCTATGCTAACAACATGGTTAATGGGATCAGGAGAGGCAAGTCTTACTCTGAATTTCAATGATTTTTTTTCCCTCTGTATTTTTACATTGAGATTATTACAGTAATTTCCACCTTATTGTCTCTGCAAAGAGAGTTTTCTTTGAGAGTACTTGGGAGTTCATTAGTGGTGCAGTTTAGGCTTTGGGGGATGCAGCTGACATTAATTTTGTTTTTGTTTGCTGCTGGGAATTTCATAATTGGAAATTTCCAGCAGTATGTGTGCATGCACCTATTCAAGTAGCAGTTGATTTTTATTAAAGTTGCAGTAAAACAGCCATTTGTCTGATCTGGAATTGCACTTTACTGGAATTTCGTTTATTTTAATTTAGATACTAGCTTGCCCCAGTAAGCTACAATACTGAAATGCGCTGAAGCGATCAGCGAGGTTTTCCATGGTCGCCTAGTGAAAACGAGACTGGACCTTTGGCACTGAGATCATTAGAAGAGTCCATGATACAGTCTGAGGTGTTGCATGATTTGACGTTGACTGAAAAGCTGATGGCAGAAGTAGCGGTCTGATTACCGGTCTTTTCGTTTGGCCAGGTGGATGTGCCAGTGTCATACAAATTTTAGCTCTGAGCTCTTCTGTCTGAACCTGGAGTGGTGAGGAGGCACTGCCCACCAGAATGGGACACCCTACTCCCACGTGGCCACACTGATCTTTGCAGTTGTCTTCAACAGAACCCAAACCCATACTGTTCGAGACCCATTAACATCTCTACGTGAAATACTCTGGGAGGCTTCTCACAGCCTGCATAGTGGACAAGGGTCCCCTGCACAGATCCCTCCTCTCTGGACGGGGCTGGGGTGATGGCTCTGTGCCGCAGCAAGGTCCCCTTGTGGTCAAGGGGGCAGTGAGGAACAGCCTCCCTGTTCTGAGGGAGACCTTCCCTGCCCCGCTGAAAGCCACCATTCCAACAGAGCCTTTGAGTCTTCAAAGCTCCCAGCTTTGTCCCTTCCTAAAATGAGCTCTACTAACACTCATTTTAAAATGGCTTTAAAAAGAACCAAAACATTGATTAAAGATGAGGAAGAGCCTGTGCTGATGCCAGCTCTCAAAATTTTTGATGTACTTCCACGACTGCATGCAGCAATTCACAGCAAGTAATGAATTATGATTACTGATAAGGATTAAATAGTAGGTAAAAACTGTAAGCATCTTTTATCTCGAAGACCAAAACCAGAAACCCCATAGCTGAACACCATTTTGGACTTTTCTCCCACCAACCAGCGGCTGTTGAGGGGCACTGCCAGACCAGCTGTGCAAAGTGACTGCCACTAGATGGAGTGGCTTTTACAAACACACTGCTTAGCTGTCTGCAGAGACCTGGATTTAACTTCCTCTAGCCCTTTTTTTCCAGCCTGTTTTCCCGGGCTTCAAACACATGAGGTGTTAAACATCAGCCGAAGGTTGAAGACGCAATTTTGCCCTCAAACCGAAAGAATTAGTGAAGAGTCGAGGGGGCAAGTCTTACTACTGCCTTCTGCTGTGTGGTTACGTATAGCCTTAAAAGATGCTTGGATGCCACCAGAACATGAACACCCCTTATGTAAAATATGAAACAGATAATGCATAAAAGGCTGGGAACTCATGCCAGATATCAGGGAGAATTATACCTCCCCCAGCTGGTCCACAGGACCAGTTCACTTGGGGAACAAGAACGGGACTCCACTAAAATGCTACTACCTATCTTCTCCTGCTGTTCTAGGGTAGAGGGAGGGCTGGAAAGTTTTTATAGTTGTCTAAAAAAAGGGCTGAATTTGTGGTAATTTTCAAACTAGGATGATTGATAGAGCAATTTTAATAGACTGAATAGAAACAGTGAATATTTGCGTTCTTCCTCTGAAAGTAATTATAAGCAATACAACGATGTTACTGATAACTGCAAAAACGTTGACGTGGCAAGAAAAGGAATCAAAAACAAGAAAGGGAAATCCACAATCAAACCTTTCTAGCTTCTATTTTAGAAAATATTTTGATCTTCGTGTCTATACATTTCTTCTATGATACCCACAGCTAATTAAGAACAGGCTAAAGGACAAGTAGGTATAATTGAAACACAGTTTTTGAATGCACAAAAATATGTAAATGCATTCTGCTTGCTAACACGTTCTAAGGCTTGTAAGTCCTTCAGAGGGCTTTATCTTCCAATAAGTTTGTGCAGTGGCCAGTACACTGAGACTCCTACCAAACTGTGTCCGTAACACATTATCACAGGAGAAACAGCAGTAATTTATACTTGTGTGTAGTCATCTGAAAAAGTGTGAGAGAAATGAGATCTACCACAGTAACTGCTGGCCTCCAGGAATTAGAACTGTCCTATAAAATGAAAATTTATATGGCTAATAATTACCTTATCCCATATGGCGATGAACAATACTGCTTCGAGGACAGAACAAGGTTTCTAAGCCTTGGAGAAAGAAATGTGCAGTCTGAGAAATGGTACTCCAAGACTCAGTAACACCGAGCAAGGAAAAAAAAACCCATCTTGACAACAATGTGAAGGCAATGTTACCCCTACCCTATTTACTGTTTTACTACTCCATCTCCAACACTGTGCTACTCCTAGGCTGTAAATGGAAAACATGCTGTCACTCCTAATTCAGGAAAACTTGCATTCACTTCAGTGGGAATTTTCTCTGCGTGAGGGATTGGGAAGGAGCACTGAAGCTAGGAGAGGAGCACACGAGGGATGCTATCTTCTAGTTACAGCAAGGCACTATCAGCTAGGGGCTAAACTAGGGCATACATACTGAACCAAATTTTGTTCTTATCTGACATGATGATATCTTTGGCAAGCTGAACCTTAATTAGCAAGAAACCACAGCTACATGGCTATTTATGTTAATGAACATACCGTTTGCACACTAGCAGGGTAGGGGCTGGATTGTTCTAATTTGGGGGCAAACCGCCCCTACATGACACCACCCAGCATCCAGCAGCTGACAATCTGAACAATGAAAACAAAACAATGGGGAAAACAGAGCGTTAATCAGTGACCAACAATGTTTTTAAAAGAAATAACATTATTTCTTCCCTCCGAAGTGTTGTTGGTGAGATGTATGTACCAGTTTAAGCACAGAAGACCTGCAGGTGCAGAGAAAAAGAGGCTGTGTCTTATCTCTCAAACAGCCAGGGCATACACGTGTCTAAGACCAGAGGTCCAAAAATAAGCTTGAAGTCCTGCTCCATTTGGTGCAGGTAAAGGAGCCGAACTTTGCTCTCCCGCGGGCCAGACGAGCGTGCTGGCAGCCTCTCCGTCCTGCTGCCTGTCTCGAAACTGCTCGAGTTGTTCTGCATTGGATCAAGAGTTAAACATCCAGAAACAAAAGCACTAACTGATGTTCCAGCAGGCAGGGTGCACGCCTGGGAAGTCAGAGGCTTAGCTTGAAGCCCCTTCTCTGAATTAAGCAAAGCAAGGACCTGTCTCCCACATCCCACCCAGCCGCAGGGGGAAGAGCAGGGACAACTGCCCCAGCTGCCTGTGAAAAACCCCCAAAGTTCCCGAGTTCACTCAAAACCCCTCAGCTTGTGAAATACAACCTCCTACATACACATTTCCTACCAAGTCAGAGACAAGACGAAGTACTAAAGTCACAAACCAGCAAAGAGACCATCAGGGTCACGTTAATGGGAAATTACAGCTACCTGGTCTGCCCGGCTTTTGGGAGAAAGGAGGGAAGATGGGGTTGGCTTTCTTAAAACAACAAAAGGACAGAATGAATGTAGAATTTTAAAAACTTTTCCAGCTTACTTTATACATCTTAATGTCACTTAAAGACATAGTTTTGGGAAAGAATGAAGAGGTTTGTTGAAGTACAAAAGGCTCAGATGAAAGGGAAACAGTAAAGCAAGAGTGACGCAGTATTTGCTTAAAATCAGCTCCAGTTTAAGGACCCATTTCCCAGTAAAGCAGAATGAACAGGTAATATGAAAAGTTTGATACAATGCTATGGTATTTACATTTTGAAGAAAATGGAAGGAAACTCATGAAGCTGGTCAATTCTGAACTCTCAATTTTTTTCTTTTTCTCAAAAGGGTTTATCTTGGATTTCAATATTCCAACAAAAAATTGCTTCATTTCCTGCCTCTTTTCTAGCCATTCTCTAATGCCAAAAGGTGCAGACACTTATTACTGCTGAGCAGAACTGACATAAATGTTAAATGGAGAGAAAAGCCCAGCCAGGTGCGAAAGAGACAGCAGCTGAACACTCAATCTCCTGGAGGTACCTAGAAGAGAGAGCAGCTTAGCACACAACGTGTAGTTGAAGGGAGAGAAGTCATTTGAAAGAGCAGAGCAGGACATAAAAGACCCAGACTCTGCTGGATGCTAAATGCTAAAGGTCCCCAGAAGAATGTAACATCTAGAAGAAGAAACTGAAGGAAAAACACATTTATTAGCAAAAATCAACAACCAAAACAACCAACATAACCACTCCAAGAAAACAGCTTCCATGTAACAGCCAGAGCGGAACAAAAAAGGTCAAGAATTTGTTGCAACAGAAAATATTAGTGAACTTTATTAAAAGAGTAAGTATTAGTGAACTTTATTAAAAGAGTAAGGATTAGAGACAGACAGGTAACAAAAACATCAGGCTCCAGGGAGAACTCTCATAAACTGCACGGAGTGTGCGTCTGCCCCCTTCTCCCCCCGCAACAAACTGTGGCTGTAACAAGTTTTAATCAAAGGCTTTGTGAGATAGCAAGGAGATGCTGAGAGCAAAGGTAAGGTGGGTTAAGTGATTGGTGTGAAGGGGATTGAGAGGGGAGAGGAGAGAGAACTGCTGTCTTTGTACAGGGAATAGGATGTGTCCAAGTGAGACGGAAGCAAACCGGGGAAAAGGTAAGAGACGAAGACCCAAGTGGAAGGAGCCCCTAGGAGGCAGGGGATGCAGATTTTAGGGCAAGAGAAGAATTGCCTTTATGATCAGCTTGGGGAAAGCAGATCAGGTGAAGGAGAAAACTCACGAGCTAAAACCTCCCTTCTCTTCTGAGCTGTGTGAACTTCAGAGACACCTGCGTAAGCTGAAGGATACAGCCAGTGGGATTTTCAGATCTCACCGTAAAGAAAGAACAGACCCACTGTTCTGCAGGCAATGACTCGCTCTTTTGAAAGTCCATTTCTGATCTGTATTCAAATGGTGAAGGAAGACGCAAAGGGCTCTGAGAAACCATCCTCGGTAAGGCCACAGAAAAAGACAAGCGCTGTACGCGCTGACACATGGGACTGAGCTCGGGATGCTCAGGAGAGATCAGCTGAGCAAATCTGGCCAGGGACATTAATAAAAATCAGACTGCTTAAGGAAAATGAAGTACAGAATATGGACCTCAGGGATGGAAAGGAAGAGAGAGCACTCAAATGGAGCCACAGAGTGACCCATACAGTGGACAAACACATTGAAAGGGGAAAAGGGAAGAGGGGTTTACCGGCAATGACAAAGAGTGCACAAAAGGTCAGCAACACATTGCAAAGCAACATTCCTTCTACCTCAGTCCTCAGGAGTCTACTTCTCCTGAAAAATGTGATTAGGCCACCAAATACTGGCAGTGCTCAGAAGCTAGGATAGAAAGGCCTGTGGTAAATGCAATGTCCCACACCACCAGCATTAGCGAAGGATGAAAATATGCACTCCAATTAAAAAATGTAAAACATTCTTTCATTTCTGGAGCTGTCTGGCCTTTCATAAAATTTAAATAAGCTCAGATAACTCTCTTCATAGCTACATTCAGAATATAATGATATTCAAATATACTGCCTTCACATACACAAACAACTTGTGAAATTATTTGCCAGCATATTAAGCCACTACACCAGATTGCTTGGCAATGGTGCATGTCTTCGAAATATGCAGATGCTTTTCTTTTTTAAAAAAAGGAGAGAGGGAGAGAAGAGGACAAGTGAGAAAGAATTACAGTAGAATCTGATATCTAAGTAGCCAGAACAACAAATTGCCGAGAGACTCCAACCAGTATTATATCAGATTAGGAGAAATAGTTAAAAGATACTGGGGGATGAGTTATGAATTCTTATTTCTGTGTATATGTTTATACATATATATATTTATACGCATAAACTTACAGACAGACATCCACAAACACATACACATGCCTGGAGGAACTATGAAAAGTCTCACAAATGTTGCAGTAGTGTTTGTCATGCATAAACTCAAATTCCCGGTGCCAGAGGAGAAGCAGTCAACCCAGAAGTGTAGGTACAAAAAATACAGGCAAGACGACTGCTGTATATTTTGAATTCCCTTATACACAGCCTTCCTGGGGAAAAGCAAGAATCTAAATCTAGTACATCTGTCACTGAAATCCTGTAAAAATTATTTTGCATGTATAAATACATCTAGGTACCTGTTTACACACACTCCAAACCTATGCCACCTAATTTTCCAGGCATATGCATAGGCTGCACTCCAGTACTGTATTGTTTAAAATACAGGCAGAAGTGACTAAACCCAGTGATTTCTGAGAGCATGTTTCGCATATTCACCACAACGGGAAGGTGGGAGCCCCCCAAGCCCCTAAGCACAAACTTTGAAAGGTTTCCTAAAATGCAGAAATATGGAAATGACTCCAGCAAGGGCTGAAAGGGAACCGACAGTATTCCCTACAGAACTGCTCCTGTTCAGTACTTTCTAGTGAGTAAACACGCCTTTCTTAAGAACATACAACTGCCATAAAACAGGTTAACACAGGATGAGATACTATTTGATGTCATCTAGCCTCCATCTATACAAACAAGACATCTGAAACATATAAAACATCCAGTTTCACCAACAGTCCAGCCAAAGTATAAGGAGTGACATTATCCTAATACAAACAGTAGTGAAATATCTATTTTATCTGTAATTTGGACGCGGGTAACTTGATCAAAAAAGGATGCTCCTACTGAAGAGAGGCAGAACCAGGCTCGGTGTATGCATCACCATAATGCCCCTGCATGAGGCACAAATGGCAGAATAAAATGTGCTCCAACCTTATGTTGCAAACCCAATCATTTTTCATGGGCAACAATGGCACCTTCGGGAAAAAGGGGGAAAAAAAAAAGTTCTTTCTAACGAGAAATTGATTTATAAGTCATTATAAGCATTTCAAAAGGACAGGTCGTGGCTGGTTTCAACGATCATTAACAAAGCCATGCACTTTCAAACAGCCTGAGTTTTTTGGGGAGGGGAATTCTTATCCCACTGACAGCAATCCGATGTGCACTTTTTGCAGCAGTACAGTGTCAGTCTAGAAATGGAGATGTAAAGAGCGGTACTGAGAAGACAGGTTGTCACATTTTTAACTTTGCATTAATAACAAATGCTGTTGCTGTCTATTCTGGCACATTTGCAAGCTTGCTTTTAAGTACGAGGGGCTGGCATGCATTTCCACTATAGATAGGAAAACAAGAGCAGCCTTGTTATGATTAAAAGGGTCTATTTCCCTCTGCCTTCTGTCTTCTGTGTCCATCTGCACAGCTGCTTTGAACTTGGCCAAATCCCAGTGTTAGGGTCGCCTGCAGTACATATTTTAAATCAGCAGCAGACTGTGTGAATTTGCTGCTAGAGAAGGGAAAAATCTCCAAATTCTCACTTAAATGGTCGATGAGTGGTTTTGTAGAGCATTCATCATTTTACACTGCCTAAACTATTCAGGAAATTGCAGCAAAACATATCTAAAATCATTTACTGTCAGGAGGAAACTTGGATAAAGCCAATACAGACAACCGCAAAGAAATGAAGAGCAATCACTGCTGATAAAAATTAAATCTGAGGATGCCTAGGTAGCCAATGGCATGACTAGAGAGAGGTCATAAAGTTTGCATCAGAGATGTTACAGTAATTTCTCTTAAAATGTGCAGAAGTAGAGAAACCAGGCAAGTGGAAGACAGTGCATGAGACCTGCAGAACCAGGAATGGCAATGTATTTGTAAAATTATTGGGCAATACTAAGTGAATATATGGGTTTGGGTTCTCTCTTGCCTCTTAATCTCCTTACCTACCTCTACTCAATAGAAAGGAAAGCCATCCCAGCTCTCCCTCTCTAGCGTGTAACACTTCCAGCACCAAAATTCCCAGCGGGATGACAGTCCGTAAGCATTTGGGGACAGCCACATTAAAGGCTGAAAGTCAGAAATGACAAAAAAAAAAGTTATTTCATTTCTAAACTTCTGTTGCCCAATCAGAACCCTGTGAACAGAGAAAGGAAAAGAAAGGCTTGCATTGGCTAAGACCTGCCGTTCCTTCAGCAGAGCATGAAAGCCTTTAATGGGGTCCTTTATGCAACTGAGCCAACATAATTCACCAAAGAACAGCCAGGATCAAAGGCGCCCACCGGCTCATCCTCACGATGCTATAACCTCCATCCAGCTTCACCTTGAGTTTTGTACGTATTTTTATTTGATTACTGTGGGTTTAGGTGTTACAGAATGGTCGATGAGGCAAATTTACAGCAAATAGTCGATTTCTTTACCTAGCCAACTTTTTTCCCCCCGGCAATAGATGCCTGCTGGTTCAGTCAAACAATTATTGCTTTTATCAATTCTGCTTTAAAATGTTTTTATTCAAATGGTTCTGCCTCTCATTCCAAAGACCAATAGATAATAAAGCAAAGCTGTTCCTGGTTGCTACAAAGCTAATTTTAACCTCAAGCAAATCAGGAATTAGACATTCATCTTCTAAACTGTTTAAAGATGTTACGTTCATTTCTTTTACAGCTGATTTAATAAACTCTGCCTGCATAATAAATATTCCTACTATAGTCACAGGTTTTTTTTCCTTTCTTGAGAAGGGAAAACCCGCGCTGGCAGTTGATATGAGGTGTAATCCAAAAAGAATTAATCACGCCCAAGTAATTCTTGCAATGTTGCACATTTTGTTATTAAATATCATATTAAATATGACTGATCCTTCGCATGATCTCAGTACATGTGAACAGCAATGCCACCCCCAGCAGAGAATGCTATATTCCTTTAAGAAAACGTGAACAATAACAATGAAAACAAGATGCTACATCTAAGGAAAATAAAAATAAACATTACTACACCTTTAACAGGTTAATAAAGCCACACTATATTTAAAAAAAACAAAACAAAACAAACAACTTGTAGATATTCAAGAAAGAGTATTTTGCTATCCGGCTCTATGTTATATTATGTCCCTTTATCTTCTGAAAAAAGAAAACATAAGCCGAAACTGCCAATATGATCATTTGCTGCCATACAGAAAATAACACCAATGATAATTTTAGAGAAAGAAGGAAAACTATGGACTTCATCTTCTGACACCATTTTACTTAATCAAACTGAAATCACAGTAACGAGCTCTCTCCCACCAAAGGCTTGGTACATACCTCATCCAGGGGTGTTCTCAATGGAGATTTGCAGACGTCTTTGAGACAAAAAGCTGCCCATTTAAAATAAGCCCATTTGGTTACTCAGAATTATTTCTCAACAGCTGAAGATTTCACATGACAAACACTGCGTGAAGTTTAAAAAGCTCACTCCTTTTCTGCTGGTCCCCGTCCCCCCGTCTTGTGTTCCCCCCCCCCTCCTCCCAGATCTCCGAATTTCAGAACAAAACAAACGAACCAACCAAACACCTACTGGGATATTCTGGAGATGCTGGATGCCTAAGTGACAGCTTTTTAACGGAACATCGCTGCGCACAAAATCACGACCCGCCTTTTATTTCGGTTACAGCCTCAAACCGGCGGAGTTTTGGGGAGGAAAAGTGCTCGGGAAAACCGGGCGGAATGCCGCCCGCTGTACACCATCACCGCCGGGGTCGGGACGAGAGGAGAAACCTCCGGTGTCAGAGAAGGTCCTGGCGGGGTCCTGGGAGGCTCCGCGCACAGAAGAATGGACGCGCGTTCACCATAACGCCACCAGCCTCCCGCACCTCCGCCCGCCGCCGGGCTCCCCCACACACACACCTCCGTC
>NW_009648955.1:4892483-4898755 GCF_000708025.1 Charadrius vociferus
TCGCAGGGCGTCCCTCAAGGCCCAGCCCCTTCTCCTGGGCCAGTGTTTCCCGTGAAACGCCAGGGTTTTGGCATCATTTGTTTCCCCTTTCCTCGCTATCCTTGAGTCCTGCCTTGGGTATTTGGGGGCTTATATGACTGCCGTCATGGCGGACCACAGAAGTGCTGGGGAATCCCTCATCTCTGAGGGACAAAGTGGCTCCAAAGGCGGACAGGTGACGCACGAGACCGGGAAGCTGGGCTTTATTCAACAGCCAGTTCCTAAAGACTCTTAATATCCAGCTGGCTTTGCTCCGCGCACTTCTGCCTCTGCAGTGTCATAAATATGTATTTGCCTTCACACATATTAATACAGAAACATGATAAATATTTATCATTTGACATAGTGTCTGAAGACATTAACTGGTCCATCTACCACATCCGCCCATGGAGGAGGAATAGGCTGTATTCCTCATTTCTCAGGGAAAAAAGGCACTCAACTCTTCACAAGGCAGGGTTAAAGATTTTGGATGGTGGGATGTTTTAGGGGTGCCCAAGGTGAGATGTGCCTGCTATCGGACAGCGAGTCTTCCTCTTGAAGGTTTCTCCAGCTGGGGCCCCAAGGCCTGAGGCACCCAAAATCTCAGGTCTCCATCCAGGGAAGTGCATCTGCTGAGGAGCACAGACCCATTCTCACAATCCAGTGTTTTCCTTGCATCTACTCCCACAGCAAGTCTGCAAGGTCATAATTACTGCCTATATTTTTTCCACCGCTGGCTCTTTCCGATGGTAATCGTTAAATGAACAAGAAAGGAGATAACTCCAAATCTGCATTCCTGTGAGAAAAGTGGCAAAGAGAAAAAGGCTAACTCATTTGTGCCCAGCTCGAGTCGCTGATATTAGTCAGTCTGTCTGGTCATTCGGAAGTGGCAGTGTGTAAAAAGAACTTTATTTAACACTGCAGTAAATCAGAACAGGTTTCTCTTTGGCTGTGCATTTCAGAAAGTACTGACTTCTCCTCCTCAGAGGACTAAGGCTTTTTCCTTTAATTCTTTGAAAGAGTTGGGTAGTTGTCATTTTTAATGTGAACCTACCAGGTTAAGCTTATCTTCCACATTCATGGAGGGACACATCCCTTCGGCAAAGGCAAGTCACGTCCAGTGGACATCACTGGACTAAAATCAGCCCACAGAGAGAATTTAAGGGCACGTGTTGCTCCTCATCCCGCCTCCACATTCATGGCTTGCTAAAGATCCCCATCCTGAACTGGGAGTTCCTCCAATCTTGGGATAATCCTCTTTCTATCACTTCTAAACTCGGGTGGTAGAGAGGGAAATTGCAGTGTTGAGCATGTAGCCATGCCCACACACTGAGGGTTGTTTTTCTTTTTCCCCCTAAAATCCCCCACAGTTGCTACTGCCAGTTCAGCCCACAAACGTAGCAGTTCCACAGGAGACAAGACGTATGGGTAGACGGAGGTGACTCACGCACCAGGTTCTCAACCTTCTTCACAGTGGGGCGTCCTGTGACCCCTCATGCCTTGCACACCCCAGTCGCTTCTCCAGGATCTTTCTTTTAATGTAGCAGTTTGGCAAAGGGAAGGTTGTTGCGATCCTGTGACACCTGTTCCTAGTGGAGCTGGTTGGAAAACCTCTGAAAGAACAGCTTTCCACTGGAAAATGCAACCCTGTCAAAATCGAAACGCTTTGCAAACTTGTGTCGGTTGCACTGAAAATGTCATTTAAAAAAGAGTAAGTGGTGGAGGGATGTTCCAACAGTGTGGGAACATCTCGTTTTGACATTTCCAAGTTAAATGTTTCAATGTCTTCCTTCAAAATGAGTTTTGGTTTCAAAATATTTCATTTTATCTTATATATTACAAAATAATACAAGATTTGAAAAGCTGAATCTCGTATTTCCATCGGTTGAAATTAATGTTCTCCACAACTTTCTTGAGGTAAAGAATTCAGCTGTTCTAATTTGGAGAAAAATTTTAAACCCCAAACACCTAGGGAAACTAGAATATCTGATTTTTCTTGGGCTCTCAACCATGTGATGGAATTCCAGAACACATTGACGAGCGCCTTTTTAAAGTGTATGATTACAAAATGCTTAAAATAGCAAAGGACAAGTTGCAGTCTTGTCTTTACTTGCACTTTAAGCCTTGCTGCCACTGGAGGGAAAAACCATTCAATAACAAAGATGAGGCCTGAGGCAAAAGATGGGGGTGGACATAGACCCTGAAAGCAGAAGTTCTCACTTTTCTTTTGGTTGCTCCCAATTAACATATTTCAAAGCAGTGCACTAGCCAGGGATTTGCTGGCCACCCCCAGTACAATTGCAAATGGAATTTCCTTCAGTTCTTATTTCAGGAGGAGGAAAGGGGGTAACAGATGAGAGAATCCAGCTCATTCTATGCTCTTTCTAAGTCACAAATCCCACCAATTCTTTGCCTGCTTAGATGTCTTTTTTTCCAAATACTTGTATTTCATATTTTTATGACAAGTAAACTTTGTCCGTCACTTTATGAATGTATTCCATCCATGAAACACTTTATTTATCTATTTAAGTTGATCAGAGGTACCTAATAAGTGAGCTGGAGGACTCACTTAGCAAGAATCCATACAATCATTGGGTTGGGTGCTTCAGTCATATCAGAACTTGCTTTGCTTGCTTTCTGGAGTTGCATGGCTGCTTTCAAGATTTCCCCATCTCTTAATTTCAAGAGTATTTGCTGCTGCCGCCTCATATTATAGGCTTGGAGATTTTGCTCACTTTTATCCCTTCATCCATAGGTAGATATAACTATCAAGCAAGACATAAATGATCTCCCAAGAGGCTCTTAGGAGTACATTGGCTTCTAACACTCTAATCCCATGTCCTTCCCACAGGCAAATGGGTTTTCACAAGGTTTATTGGCAGTTTATTAAATAATTTTCAAATGAGAGACAAGATTTGGTCTCATGTCCATTCCTAATTTAGAACTGTCTCCTTGTCCCAAAGGCTGGTCTTTATCTGTCCAGTTTAGGAAACTTTGCTGCTAGGATAGCACGGAGCACCATGGGTGCACACCATTTCACAGTCAAAAAATCTCTGGAAAAAGTTGAAGAGGGTCTTCACCACGAGGTTCTGCTCCTGCATATCTTGAGGACCATGATAAAAATTCATTTGGACAAGGAGAAGGTTGAAAAACAAGACCTTAAACCTTGACCCTTCCCTGCACTAGCTTTCTCTTCCTAAACCACAGAGCCTGAGAACCTGACACGTTCAGGTGCTGCTGCTGCAGCAGACATAAGGACAAGTGCTTTTAAGGCAACATGATTTTTTCAGCTTTTCCACGTTTTCTCTGCAAGCTATCAAATAAGCAAGGTCGGGTTGGGACCCACCAAGTGCTGATCCTGCCCATCACTTGTTATATGATGTTGGCCTCTTTTTTTTTTTCTTTTTTTTTTTTCAGTTGTGTTGAACACCCGCAACTTCCACTGAGTTCAGCAAGAGCTCCGGGAGCTCAGCACCTCAGGATGCCCTGCTGTTCGTCTTTCTGTGCTGGTGTTCCCCAGCTGTGAAACGAAGATGATAGTGTCTCCTTTCTTTCACCACTCTCAGGCTTTTCTGTTTAAACTGTAAGGTCACCAAAGTGAGAACTGTCTCTTACTGGTAGTTTGTGAGCACCTATCACAACAAAGTTGTAATCCTGGCTGTGACCTGCAGACACTAACACACTGCAGATAACAATAAAAACCCAATCCAAAGTGTTATTGTCCAGGAGTAGCTTTACTGCCATCCAGCAAATAAAAAAAAAAAACAACAAAAAACACTGAAAAGCCCAGGGAATGACAGAACCCATGAAAGCGAGTGTCTTACCCAGGGGCTTTGCTAATTATCCAGCTCCGTATTTAGTCAAATGTTGGTCTCTTGTGAAAGGGTTGAGCTGCCAGCGGGCACTCGCTGTTTGTGTCACTGGTGAGGCACGGCAGTGTCCTTGTTTTGGGCTGTCCCCGCAGCCTCTTGCTCAGGTGGCACGGTAACCCTGCCCCTTCCCCCAGACCGACCTTGGCTTTTCCACTCCGCCAGCCACTGAGAGTGGGAGATGCGCTGCTGGCTTTCGTAACGCAGGTGGTCACCAGCTCGGAACAGGCCGAGACCACCAACTCATCTCACGCAGGAAAACGAACAGCTCTCATATGGTAATGACCTTGTGTCACTGCTGCCCCTGAACCAAATTAAAACCAGCGAAGCAGGCATTCAAGTCTCTCTATCCCATCATTAACTATCCCCTGGAGCTATCCAGTTCCCCAAATATTATTCTCTTCAGCTTCTTGCTTTGTCCTTTTAAATTGGAGTTGAGCAATGATGAACCAATTTAGCTACTGTTCTATGTAATTTAGGTTATGAACTCAATGAATTAAGAGGAGGAGAGAGGCACGTAACACAGTTAAGAATGCATACGTTTTTAAAAAATTCTCAGTTTACTACTGAGGGGTGTTAGTAGCCACACCAGGCAGAATGCATTTGAGCTTGATCTTCTGCTGTATTGATTTTTTTGTAATGTTTTGCCTATTCTGTTGTGGGTGGCACTGCAGGGTACTAACAAGGTTTTTTCTTTTGCTCTGATGGCAGCGATGCTGTGCTGTATCACGTTCCTTCCACCAACTCCTGACAAAGATGACAGAAAAGAAGAAGAGCCAGAAGACTGGTGAGCACTTGCTACGGAGAAGCCTCTGTTTTAAAACAAAATCTTCCCCACGTTAGGAGGCAGGGAATTGCTGATCTGACATCTGTTGCCTGTCACACATTTGCTGATGCCCAGGGAAGGACTCATAGAAATGCTCCTTTGGGCTGGAGTCCGCCGTCCCCTCCTCCTTCCTTTCTCATTCTCTCTCTGATGCACAGGGCTCACTCCGACACACTGGAAGCCGCTGCGTTCAGTGTGAAGCCATGACATGGTGCTCCTGTTCGGAGCAGCGCCTTCTGGCTTCAGCGACTCTAATTGGCTCTGTGCTTTGAACCATTCGGCATCGTGTGCTCTGCTCAGTGTGGCTTGGTATTGACTCACTCTTCATTCCAAGTCTCCGGAGCAAATGGCAGTAATCTCATGAGCTTAAAGATTACAATTTTGGAGTCTCTTTTTCTGTAGAGTTTGAGTCTGTGGCTGCAGCTCTAGGTAAGGGTTCACGAGCTGCTCTGTTAATGGTGCACGCAGCTTCAAGTGCTTGCTACGGCATCTTTGCATGTTCCTTCAGAGCTAAAAGCTGGCTGAGGCTCCTGAGTTTCTTTTCTCTCCACCGTCTGAAAATTACAAAATGCTGGTCCAGGTGGAAAAAGGAGGTTGTCAGGGAGGAGAGTGAGTATACTGTGTTAGAGAGGATGGGCCTCTTTGACCTTGGGGATGCTGCTTTTGAACCTTTTTTTTTTAATATTTTTCTAACACAAAGGAAATCACTGCTGCTCCTAAGTGATCTTTCAATGCAGAGAAACACCCTCATTAGTTTTTTTTTTTCACCTTCTCACCTTCTTTCATTAAACCATACTCTTTACAGTCCCAGTTGAACAGCAGGGAACATTATGAGCTGACTGAAAAGCATTTTCCTTTGTTAACATGTTTTTTCATCATCGAGCAATAGAGCAGTAATGAGGACACAGATCATCTTTTCATTATAAATATGCATAGCAAAGTATATAAAAAAAAAAAAAAGTGGGTTCCTAAAATAAATAAATAAACAAAACGACTGTGTGGTGAAGGGAAGGAATTGAGCAAAACAAGATGACAAAGCTTTTTCCCGATTCTCTACCTTTGCTAGTGTACAGAGGCATCAAAGTCAGGAAAGTCACCAAGTGCTGCTGGGTGCTTTGAATGTTGCATTTAATGGAAATAGGCCTAGGATTGTATCTGCAACTTCTGTGCGATGCAAATCGATATCATTCATCAGTATGGCAAAAGAAACCAACAAATAAACAAACAAAACCCAACTAAAAACACAGCCTAAGATGACTCTAAAATAGATTGGCTCTTTCATGGAAATATACAGATTTGTTTTCTCTCTTGACTTTTGTTCACATTTTCCTTGTTCCTGCTAGATATGAAAACAACCCATCATGTCAGTTTTTAAATAGGGACAGTATATATTAGTCTGTGTGGCATGCGTGTTCAGTTCCAGAAAAGAGAAACAATTACGAGTTTGGATGAGAACTACACATTTTCTAGCTCAAGTTCTTTCGGAGATGTAGCTGTGCGGAGGAGGCACTGTTTCTGTGTATGCGTTTGTACGGCACTTAATAAAATGAGGCCGTTGG
>NW_009648955.1:4898810-4959457 GCF_000708025.1 Charadrius vociferus
ACCGCACTGAAAGTAGCAGTGTGTAAGTGCTATCCCAGGGAACGGTGCACCGCAGGAGAAGGAAAAGGGACTTGGTAGCTCACAATCTACTCTCCTCATCCATCCCCACAGAACACAGAGGACTGCAGTGGGTCTTGTCCCTGTCGTAGCACACACTGCTTGGTGCATTGGCGCAGCTGTGCTCCCGGGTAGCCCGGGGTGTGCGTGTTTAAGGCTCCCCTCAGCCTCTCCTCCCTCCCAAGACTGGGGCTTCCCATCAGGTTGCCTGGCACAGGGAAGCATAGCAAGTCTGGAGAACCTGCTTCCCCCTGCATTTCAGGAGAAACATGCAGCGATTCCAAAGGAGAAAGAAACACAAACTTCCCTCTCTTCTTTTGTACCAGCCCACAGGCTGTATGACAGTCTGGTCCTCAATAGACAGTCTGGCTACTTGTTTTGCCTCTGCCAGCTTTTCTATGCTTCTTCCACAGTTATTACAATTATTGTGACCACATTTGCTCATATGGTCCAAGATTGCTAATGCTATCCCTTCCTGCCCCGCAAATTATTGATTATATTGTCAAATAGTACTCAGTATAAAATGTACACTTGCGTGCTTGTTTTCACTTATTAAAACACTTTGGTCACAGAAACGCGGTCAGCTCAGGTTTTGTTATTTCGGAATATTCACCTTTAATCTTGTGGCACCTGCGTGACTGAGGGATCACCTTGCATTTTCAGCTCTGTAAAGAGACATGTGTGTGTGTGTGTGTACTCTTTACAACTGCAGGTTTAAACAACACAACCCAAATCACAAAGCTCAAGCACCCTCAACACAAGAGGGAACTGGATGCTGGCAGCTGATCACTTCCAAGCCCCGCATCGTCCCTGGATCCAATGGAAAATAAATCCACCTTAGTGGCAGTGAGGTTCTAGACACAGATCAGCCTGGGATCAGCACATGCAGCTCACCTTGCAGCATTAAATTGAGGAAGAGAACAGGAGAAACAGCCGGTGGGACAGGGGTTCTTCAGAGGAAGCCCTCCTGTGACTGCCTTTTGGTATTACGCCATCTTGAAGCCCTGTTGAGAAGAGTTAGATTTTCTCACATCATTTTGTGGTTGGGAAGGGCTTTTTGGCTTCCACAATCAATTCTCTTTATGAAGAGAACACTAAAAAGATTTAAGGGCCAGAAGATGTGTTTTATCTCAAGGAAAATCAACAATGTGACTGCTCCCTGAGAGAGCACTGTCTTGGAAGCATCCTTTATCGTTGGCTAGGGAAAGTTGACTTCCAAACTCCAACCTGGGGAGGAGATTCAGAAATAAAATGTGCTCTCTTCATAGCTACTTCCCTATGATATTTGGATTCACAGCTCGTATTGCAGAGTATTAAAAAAAACAACAGGATCATTTAAGGACCAGAAGATGGACTAGATTATTTTATTATCTACGTTCCAATGCCCTTTTCCTATTTCTGAGGCCCAAGCTTATCTTCTGTTCATCTATATTGGCTCCAGCTCAAAGGGTCATATAACCAGCTGAGTCAATAGCAGAGCTTTTAGCACCAGCACCAGGAGCCATCTTGGACAAATGGAATCACGGCTAAATTCTTCAATTTCCCCCCTCTCTCAGTCATTTATAAAAGCTATTTTTTATTAAAACCTTCTTGGGTACTTCTCCCGCTGCAGCTGGGAGACCATATAATGAGCATTTTCTATTAAACCATAGAAGAAAGAGGCAGAAGGGCTTTGTTTACTTCAGTGTTGGCTTTCCTTTGTTTCTGCAATGCTTCTTTTCTTTAGGGTGACCAAGAATACTAGAATGCGGCAGAAAAGCCCTGACAGATGCTGCAGCAGCAGAATTTCTCTGTTCAGAAGATATTTTTAGGTGAAAAGGTATAAGACACGTATAGCCTGTTTGTCAGGAGATTTTTATTTGGTTAACTCTTTTTAAGAGCAACAAAGAGAAACTGTCTATTTTAGACCATTAGGTTATTTAGGAGGCTACCCTGCTGGACCACACTTGTCTATTGTAGCGAGTAAGAAATTAAATCATATGGAAGGTGTACTATTCTGTCACCACAAACTAGGGATGCCTTCTGTCATTAACAGTGGTGCAGTTGTGGTTAAGTTATTCAAGATGGAAGAGTGACAAAAGACATAAAGCTCTCCCACGTATTTACATTGTCTAAAATCATATGTGAAAGAGTCTTAGCCTGCCTACTTGCCCAAGTCAGTTTTCTGCTGGATTAAGTGCAATAGGATGACCTTAAAAGAGGAATTTCTATAGCCAGGATTGCAGAATCAAATTCCGTTGTGCCTGATTTTTGTCCTTTATGCAAGTCTGTGTAACCTGTACCTCCCACTTGCTTTGTACTCTCCCCCCCAACACACACACCTTCACCCCTCTGGAATGGGTATTACTATGGAAACAATTGTGTCCTTGCTATTGTTAAGGGCAGCTGAGTGACATCCAGAAATCCCATATACCCGCAGAAAATTGTAATAGTAAATCATCTGACCATCTATTCTTAGCCATTCTCTTTCTCATGTAAGAGAAGGATGATATATAAAGGGAGATTATATGAAGGAGCTTTTTTGCTGGTAGAAATTTATGACCACTCAGCTGAAGCATAAAAGTAAAAAAACTAAAGCATTTCATGAGCAGCAGAACTAATGACGCCGAGTTCCCTATGGATTTGTATCCTGTGGTTGGATTCTCTGATGACTAATACAGTGCTACTGGTCTGATCACATCTTTTCTTTTAGCTGGGGCATTCAGAATGCCTTTGTGCCATGTTGATCCTCTGGTATCTAATAACAATTGAGTTCAAATTGCAGCTTGTTGTCAATGAGGGTACTGACAATGATCTATCTCATCTACCCACACACTGGTTTTCATTAAACCTGTAGAAATCTTAACATCTGAGATTGCTATACTTCCATCATGCTTCCTTGAAACAAACTATCAAATTCAGGAAGTATTAGTGGGGAACAGACAGACACAAACACATTGAATATGTGATCTTGTGAACCGCTTTACCTTAGGAAATCAGCCTAAAATTTTGCTTGAATTCTTGTTCCTTGTAAAAATGTTTATGTGCCCAGGTTCTTCAGGCTAGCAGGTGGATAAACCTTCTCTACTTCATAAGAGACGACATAAAGACTTTTCAGTCTTTTGCAACAAATGGTTAAAAAAGGCAAAGTTACAGCAAGAGAAATTCAGATTAAATATTTTCTTTTCACAGTGAAGGTGCTGAAGCTGTGGAGCAGGCTACCCAGAGAGCATCTTTGGAGATACTCTGCGTCACTGTCTTTGGAGATACTGGAAAGTTGGCTGTGGAAAGCCCTGAGCTACCTTCTGTGAGTTAAACTGCTTTGAATGGGGACTGGACCAGATGACCTCCAGAGATCCCTTCTGATCTGGAGTTTCTGTGCTTCTGTATTACTTATTACTTTAGATTTCATTTCTGTCGGCCTCTGTTACCCAGGAAGAACCACAGTCAAGGTCAAATTCTTCAGGAACGTGGTGTTCTGATACACAATGTGGGTGCGCTGGCAAGAGCAAACCTTTCATGGAAAAGTTCACATTTTTACTGTCTCTGACAAACTAGAGCTTTTGTATTGAGCCTTTGGTATTTTCTGAATATTAGTTTCCTCATGAGTTCATTTTAGCTGTGTCTAAAGTCACTGGGAAGCTTCATATTATATAAAACTCTCCAGCTTTTGCCAGCTCCCTCTCTGATAAACTGGAGAATGCAATGCAGGCAGCAAGACTACTGGAGTCAGTGTCTCGTGCTGATAACAGATACTTTGTAAATTCACTACTTTTCTTGTATAATTTTGGATAGTATGCCCTGGAAAACTTGGCTGAAGTGGGAGAAAAAGGGAAGTATTATATAAAAACTTTTTGTAATGTGGTTGTCTGTCCCAAGTGCTTAATCTGTCCATTGAGCTGGCAGTGTTCAGAAGCAGACGAAAGTCTCTGCAGATCTCATGACTCCAAATGTTCCATAGCCCCGTATTAGGAATATATGGACATAGGAACATAAAAAAAAATACATACAAAACCATCATAAATATTTTTTTCTAACTGTTTTTTTCTTTCTATTGAGACTAGTGCAGTGAGAGGTGGTGAAATAGTACATCAGTAAAGAGCCAAATGGCCATAATAGAACGTGACCAGTGACAAATCTTTCCACCAGAAATCCAACTTTGCTTAGCTTAAACCCTTTCACCAACTCCTACAGCACTGTTACTGAAATAATTAGGTGCTTTGTTATTTAATGCTCACCTTGTGATAGCGCACAGGGGGCCCGTGACAGGGTTGGAGAGAGCACGGGGGAAAGCTACAGCCCCTGCAACACGGGGCTTAGGAGCTCAGACCAAAGCCAACAGGTGGGTACAACAAACAGCCAGAGGCAGTGCAAGGTATCAATGAGGCAATTATGAACGGCATGACAAGCAGCTGTCACAGCACACCAGCTGCCTAACCGCCGCCGCCTCTCATTGAAGAAAGGAAAGAAAGAAACCAAGCCACCAATAATGGACCCCCTTCCCGAGCCTCTCTGATAAAGAGGAGTCTAACTGGAGCTGCTGTGTCATTGGTTTTTTTGGTTACTCACATCCTTTTTCACCTCTACCCACTTCCTGGTGGATGTTGTACCCTCATTTGTCTGTCATCTCTTGTCTTTAGGCTAGGCTGTTCCACATGAAAGGCATGAAGCTAAAACTTCCCTGACCTCATCAGGAAGGAAGGGGAGATTTTAGATACTGGGAGGTGGAGGATGGGACACGACATGTTAAGAGCAGGAATAGGGGAGTAATTTGTTTCTGTAGTACATCCTCAAACTATGTGAGCATTTGCAGAGATGAGGTTGATAAAGATCTTGGGGAGCTGAGGGGGAAGGAAGGGAGAAGAGTGGAGTACCCTTATTTGCGTACTGAGACACTGCTATGCACCAGAATGGGAAGTCGCTGTCGTCTGGTCCCTCAGTACGGGCTGAAGCCTGCATCCATCCTTTAGGGTGCAAACTTGCTCATCAGTATGATGTTCTCCACAATCACACACTAGGAGTGGTGGCCACCTCCATATTAAGACATCTAAAAGTAAGTAACTACTTGTCAGTGTCTGCATGTGGGGTGTCTGAGCTCCCATGGTAGTCTGTGAAGACCCAGTCAATACAGTCAAAAGATCATGGCAAGTGACTCAGATGACCCACTACTGAACATACATAACGACATGCCTCTGGTGCAATCCAGTCCTCTTTAGAGCATCCCATTTTGCCTACAGCCACCCTTTCAGAAGTGCACGGACTTTCTGTCGGTCCTGATCATACCTGCTGCTCCAGGGTAGACATCTATCTACCCAGGGTAGGTATCTATCCAGGCACTTCAGCTGCAACTGGTTTTGGAAACCCAGTCAAGCTCTAGGTTTATAAGTTGGAGCTAATTGAATTACTCCGCAAATTCCACTGTCTGCACTGACTGCCTCTCTGCTGACTTACCTTGGTGGCTTGGACAGCTATGGTTAACACCTAAACACCTCCACGTACATAACAAAATGCAGGTGTCTTTTAAAGTTGATTCTACTTTGGCCTCTCTTGTAGTGAGACTCTAGAAAACAACAGATAAAAGTCATAGCAATTACTGCAAGGACACAGCTGTTAGTTGAGAAGCACCTTAAATTAGCACGTGTAGAGCTCTGTGCCACCGCAGTAAATCAGCTTCCAGTACCTGAGCTAATGTGTTTAAACCTGTCTGAGATCCTCATGCTGCACTGCTGCCTGCAATGGAAGTGCACTTGAAGATTGCTGGTCCTTAGGCCAACGTTGCTGTTGAACGACCTTCTCCAGGATCATGAGGTTACTGCACTTTGCAGGAAAAGTGAAGGTTAACTTGGTGACGTAAGCTTGTGGTTTTTTAAGTGCCACTGAAACTATCAAACGCGTAAGTCAGGGTTCAAAACAAAGTGTCCTGTATTTTTCCTGCACTTTCTCTTGGGGAGAAGGAAGGAGGGGGAAAAAAAAGAAATGTGCCAAATTAGTGTTAGCAATCACTTGACCAGTACTGCTACTAGCACGGAAGGTGGCCCCAGCCAGAGGCTGATACCAGCTTTAAGCTTAAACTAGCTTCAAAAAATATATGCAAAAGGAGAGAAGATAAGCATTTGACAATTCTGTGCTGGAAGAGGGGTTAGTTCAGAACTGAAGAGTTGGGGGAAGGTAGAAACCTAGGTCTTTAATGCTGTGCTTTTTAATAAGACTTGTGGTTCTCCTGCTTTTTCTTGTGGCAGAAATAAGGTAGCAAATCCTTCAGCACTGCCTGTAGATTAATGAATGACAAGCCTACCCCTGCAAAGGAGTGTGGTACGAAGCTGCCCATACTAATACTTGCACCGGATCCAGAAGCAATACCATATAGCAATAAAGTACAGAGCCCGAACACAGCACACATGGGCTTTGTTACGCACAATGGTGCAGAGTGTGGCTACTTTATCTTTTTGACCCCAGCTAGTGTCTTTTCTGCGTAGGAAGAACTGCTTCATGTATCTTCATCATTAATTATGAAGGAGTCTCTGCTGTGGGCTCCAGTGTAGACATAGCCAAAACTCTTACATGTGAATAATAATCAATATGTGGCACACATACTGACCAGCAGCAATATATCATGTTTTCTTGATGTATCTCAAAGTGTGTACCCAACACACAATCAGTCACACAGAGACATGAGTAAATGTGATTTCGGAAGAGGAAAGAGTAGTGATTGCAGGCTAGAAGGGCGTTTGCTAATGACTTGCAAATGTCAGACAGGCTCTATTTGCATTAACTAATTTTCAAATCAGAAATAAATGGATTTTTGATTGGTTAAATTAAACAAGACTTGGGAAAGGCATAAGGAAAAGGAGAAGCATTTGAAAAAATGTAATTGCACACTACAAAAATCCAAGAACATTATATAAGGATTTACAAATCAGCTTTGAATTACTGGGTAGTGGAGACAAGCATTTTGAATTGTTTTGCTGAAACCATCATAGAGCTTGAAAATAATTTAAGAAGGATAAAGGTTGTCTCAAAAATTATGCTAGAAATGCACCCTCATATTTCAGTTTATAAGGAGCCTCTTTAAAATAATTCCCCATCTTTATTATTATTTGAAGTAGAGGAAACGGAAAGAAATCTCTCTTAGAATTCAGACAGGTGAAATTACAAACAGAACTTCATAGTTTGAAGATCAGGTCCTCAAAATGTCTGTCTTGTCAACTGAACTCTCATCAAAACTCCTACTATCCACTGAAGGAGGTTTGACTGATGGAAAAAATCCACGCAACTCTGAGGAATTTCTGGTTTGTAGTTAAAGGTCCAGATTACCTTCTGATTGTCTGAAATAGACACAGTCTCAAAAATTATACTCTCTTGTTAAGTGGTGAGTCTTTTACTTTGAAACACAGGCTCTTTGTATTCAGTTCATAGCTTTCCTTTGGCTGCTTCCTCCGTTCTCCTTTTGTACTTATTGCATTGAAATCTCCCTTCTTGTAACTGGATGTAGTCCCAGTCCCAGCTCATAATAACAGTGGTCACTGGTGGTGAGCCGTTTTCCAGGGGGAATCCATTATCTGAGGCATTTATAACTGGGCTGGATAAAACAGTTAAAAATGTATAGGAGGCAGAGGGAACAATTCTGCAGTGCCGAGGGTTGGGCTGGATTACCAAAGGGGTCTTTTCTAACTTGGATTTCTATGCTGGTCATGGAAGCACACAGTCTAATGAGCCAGATATTCAAACATCTTCAGGCAAACCATTTTGGCCAGGAAGAATGTACATTGGATGCTCAACTTGATGCATCTGAAAGAAAATCAATAGTTTTCCAAAGGCCACAATAGGACAGAAATAGTGCTGGCAGTTCTGGATATTTCTCTGTGAAAATTTGTACCATCAGTTATATAAGCAACCAAGTATTTTTTGCATCAAAGGCTGTAGTGAGCAATTTTAGTTACTCTTCCCTTCAGATCTTAGTCTTGCTGTCTTTATATGGATGTCATTAGCATACCAGCACTCCAAAGTCTTTTCTTTTTTTAAAGTCACATGGTTTCCCACCCAGTGGATTGCACTATGAATTCCCTGTATTGCAGAATGTCAAACAAAGGACCCCCAGTATTGGAAACAATCATCACGTGTATATGCAAAATGAGGAACAATCTGTTTGATCACCCAGCTTCTTTTGCCATATCTGACTTCATACAGTGTTAAATATCCTGGCTGAAGAGCAATATCAGGGAAAATTCTGCCCTATCTGCGGGGACATGCAAGATGTTCAGATTATAGTTCAGGAGGGGATGTTTCAAAGCAGGATAATGAGGAAACACTCCTCCAGGGACCATGCCCAGGAGGTGTGCAAGTGGGTACTGTTGGGGCTGGGTTTCAGCAGGGCCAGCTCAGCCATGGGGCTGATCCTACACGTGCCAGGCCATCTTAATAAGAGGAAGGAGACCCCTCACCCATTGCCCCTGTAAACTCACCTTTGTTTCAGTAACATTTAGGGCTTTCTTCAAAGGCAGCTATGCTGCTGCCATGGGGATGCGAGTGATCTAAGTGGCTACAAAACTGCCCATGTACCTGCAGAGGTGCTGCACCCCACTACGTTATCCCACAGGGGTAGCAGGCGGATGACAGACCAGCTCTGTAGCAGGTTTGGGTGTTGATCCCGCAGGGTGGTACTGTTACGCCAGTCAAAAATTCTCCAGGAGAAAACTTATTTAATGGAAAATAACTCTTTGCTGAAATTGAAACATTGAAAGGATCTTGTTGATGTCTACAAGTTTCCATTTTTAAGAAGTCTGTAAAATTAGACATTTTAGTAAATTTTTTTAAACATTTGATTGTCAGCTTCATAAACCATCTTTCATTTCAAAATGTTATATATTTTATATTATTAATAAATTAATGTGTTTTGATTACTTATTTTGTACTCTCTACAGTGCCAATTGCTAAATCAATTACCAAACCAATTATTTATTACAAATGACCACTTTGCTCTGTTACCAATGAGAAAACCAAATATGAATTACTAAACCAATTAGAATACCAATTAACAATTTCCATTGTAATTACCAGTCACTAGTAAGAATTACCCCAATGGCCATTTGGAATAGCAATTGCCAATTAAAATACCAATTACCGAAGCAAATACCAGTTACAGTAACATTAACCAATTAGAATACTAATGAATTATTGCATTACCATATCTGATATTGTTTATAATTAAAATAATTGTTATGCTCTATTCATATATAAAATTAAATTACAAAATTGAAAAAGCCTTCCAAATCAAAACAGAAGCAAAACCTTTCAGCTGACGGCAATTCTATTTCCTCACAAAAATCTGCAGTATGAGAAGTTGAAACCTGGGGGCTTTTTATGCCAAAGATGAATGAAAAATGTTGGAATTCCCCACAGAATGGAAATTTAAGGTTACCATTTGTAGCAGCAAACTCCGAATCCATGGGAAAGCCCACCTGCTCCTAGATGTTACGGCATCAGACCTTGGCCTTCCTAGTCTTGAATCCCTGGAGTAGGAACCAGGGCTACGTACTCATGCTCCATGGGAGATCCAGATGGTTGGGTCACAGCTGTCATTCTGTCCAAATGTGATGCAGAGGTGGGTGTCTTCTCCTCAGCACAAGCAACCTGCAGAGGAACACTTCTTTAGAAAAACAGCTGAGACAGACACTGCTGCTCACTGCCTCTGCTTTGCTCTACCAAGACGGGGCTGCAGACCCGGGGTTAGGCCAGATTTAACTGCTCTATCACTCCCCTCCTCAGCTGGACATGGGAGAGAAAAATATCACGAAAGGCTTGTGGGTTAAGATAAGGACAGGGAGGTCACTCAGCAATTACCATCACAGGCAAAACAGACTTAATTTGGGGAAAATTAATTTAATTTATTACAAATCAAATCAGAGAAGGGAAATGGGAAATAAACCAATCTTAAAAACATCTTCCCCCCACCCCTCCCTTCTTCCTGAGCTTAACTTCACTTCTGATTCCTCTACCTCCTCCCCCACATTCCCCATCACCCTGTGCTGCTATGTGGAGCAGCACAGGGTGATGGGGAATGTGGGCTGTGGTCAGTTCATCACACGTCTCTGCTGCTCCTTCCTCCTCAGGGGGAGGACTCCTCACAGTCTTCCCCTGCTACAGCGTGGGGTACCTCCCATGTGAGGTAGTCTTCCACAAACTTCTCCAACATGAGTCCTTCCCATGGGCTGCAGTTCTTCATGCACTGCTCCACTGTGGGTCCCTTCTGTATGTGGAGCAGCACAGGGTGATGGGGAATGTGGGCTGTGGTCAGTTCATCACACGTCTCTGCTGCTCCTTCCTCCTCAGGGGGAGGACTCCTCACAGTCTTCCCCTGCTACAGCGTGGGGTACCTCCCATGTGAGGTAGTCTTCCACAAACTTCTCCAACATGAGTCCTTCCCATGGGCTGCAGTTCTTCATGCACTGCTCCACTGTGGGTCCCTTCTGTGGGGTCCAGTCCTTCAGGAACAGACTGCTCCAGCATGGGTCCCCTGTGGGGTCACAAGTCCTGCCAGAAAACCTGCTCCAGCGTGGCTCCACTGCTGCTCCAGCGTGGCTCCACTCTCCATGGGGCCACAGGTCCTGCCAGGAGCCAGCATGGGCTTCCCACAGAGTCACAGCCTCCTTCGGGCATCCGCCTGCTCCATTGTGGAGGGGGCTTCTTTAGCCCCCTTGCTGCTAAAACCTTACCACGCAAACCAAATACACCGGTGTTGTGTGTGTTTGAGCCCAGAAATCCCCTGTTCCAGGAGTATTTTGTAGCCACCGGGGTGTTAGGGAGGTGAGGCAGTGCCTTCAGTCGTGCTGGTGGAGCAGCCTAGCCTGGGGCGGTGGGGCTCTGCGGGGAGGCACGGGTAGGGATGAAGGAGCTCCAGGGCTGAGCTGAGCTGATATTCCCAGCCTTGGACCTACGTGTGCTTTGGACCTACGTGTGTTGAATGCCAGGTGAATAAACTGGAGTAATGAAATCCTTTCCCCCCATGGTGCCCAGCCATAAGAGCACTCTGGCCTGTGGCAATCCCTGAGCCTGGCCTCTGTCTGGAAGAGCACTATTTGATCCACATCAAAACCTTTCCAGGATGTCTACTAACCATTTGGCAGTGCAGAGAAGAGCATGCAACTCCTTGTGCCTGTGCCCTGGGCCTGTTTCACTGCAGAAGACATAACCAATGTCAGTTTTTGGTTAGGCACCCTGTGGAGCTGGGGTTTAGCACTGCCATTTCTAGAAGGGTCTCAGGGACTTGATGCACATAGACCTAAAACTGGTGGTTTCCTTCAGATGTCCATTTCTGACCAGTCTCACATCCAGCAGCATCACTGCTGGGCTATGGCAGCTCCTCTATTTTTGTGGGGACATATAAGCTCAAGGACTGCCACATCACACTATATGAATATGTAACCTACTCCCCAAGCTGTATGAGATCCCAGCAATACACAGACTATTGCTCATTACATAGAATCTGCGAGTCCATATGTTCAAATGATGATGTGCGATACATTATTCACCCTTGCTGTTACTTTATAATTACATGCATTTGACTTGTTGGGGCACGTAACAGCTCCTAGGTACCAGTCAGTGTGCTGGAGGCTTCTCTGAGAAATCCAAAATATCACAGACTAGTGGTTTTTTTACATAGCTGAACGGCTCCTGTTGGATATTCAGTGCAGAACATAAGCCCTGGCAAAAATCTACTGGTGATCCAGTCTCAGAGGGCTTCTTGGCAGATGTCAAAAATGACAATTATAACCATCCATGGTAGAGCTTGGGAAATTACAGAGAAGTCTGACTTGGGGATTCAAGTATTTCAAAAGTGCCCGAGCATAACGTCACTTTGCATGAACGCAGATCACAGCAGGGCGGGTGGTGTGGGAGGCGAGGGGGCGGCGTAGGAGGGAAGGGACCAATATGGTTACCGATCATGCTTGTGCCCTCTGTGTCCTCAGCTGCTCTGGAGAGCATTAAGGTCCTTGGCAGTGTTTTAGTACTCCTGGGTGGACAAGGCAGCATCTCTTCCAGGCTTTGCTGTGGCCTCAGCCGTGCCCTGAATGCTCAGAGCATCTCATCAGAGGCCTTCAGTGCTTGGCACAGGCACCTTCTGGTGGTCTCTGGAGTGCTTCAATGTGGCAACTGCTCCAAGAGGTGGGTAGGTAACTTCTGGAGCCCTGTAGCACCTCTGTAAAAAAAGTGGGAAAGGGCAGGAGCGAAGCAGACACCTTCCTTCAAGGTGTCACAATGTTCAGTAACTCCTGACAGAAAACTATCTGAGAAGGGAAATATTTATTTGGATTAAGAGTGAATGTGTGGCACAAAAAAAAAAAAAAAAGAAAAAAAGAAAAGAAAAAGAATTATCCATGTTCTACTGCAGTTCTGGCTTCCCAACAAGTACTTAATCTCTTTCCCAGACAGGGTTTAAATGATCTTTGTCTCTTTCCAAAAATGCAAGTGTTATTCTCTTTTTTCTCATTTCCTCCTACAAAATCTGAAGTTTAAGACTAAATGCTGTGACTCCTGAAGTTCAGCAGAACTTTGATTTTCCCTGTGCGAGTTCTGTTTGTGGCCAGCAAGCCACCAAAGGATTTTCCTGCGAGAATTTGACCAGGGAGGAGCATACCATCACTTTTTGCGCCCATATTAACTTTAATCCAACACCAACAATTTACAGTAGTCAGCTGGCAATATTATCCACATCTTCATCATTAAAGACAGAGATTAATTGTCTGGTCCAAACTCTCATTAAAGATTAAAATGTATCCCTATGCGATACCTCTTCAACAGACCTAAGCCAGATGGACTTTCCCTGGGCTCCTTAAATTGAGGGATGAATGATCATATTTTACCTTTACAATATCAGAGCATGGTCAATTAATAGAGTTGTTTGCAGTGCTCTATTATTTCCCCTCCAGTTTATGAAAAAATGGATTTGGAAACTACAGAGCAGTTGGCCAGCTCAACAAAGTCATTCCACAGGATTTTTTGGTGCCTGTTGGTCTGCTTCCACTCTCAGTTCTTTTAGAAATATTTGGGCAAGTGTAATAGCATGCTGCTAATGGGTCCGTTCTGGTCTCCTCATTGTTACTGCGTCTCTGAAAGATTGATCTTCTTTGTCATATTTGCAACTACAGTGCTGCCTAAGTTCTTTCTGAGGTCTGTAATTAAGCATCTTTTTTTATTGGAGAACCAAAAAAAAACCAAGCTTGCTCATCTCTTGTTTGGGGAAATATGGGATTGCCCTCTATATTTATAGCCTTCCAGATGAGTTATCAGACTGAAAAGAAAATATTTTGCTCTTGGAAGGACCATACGCTGGGGGCTTACCATCTTACAGCATAAGCATTCATTATACCATAGTAGTTTTGGAGGTGAAACTTAACTCAGTAACTTCATGAGACTTAATAAAACTGATTGGTGGTGGAGCCCTATCACTGTGCTATGAATAGGGAAAGGCTCAAGTCTGGAAATGGATATGGGCAAATTCTGGTAGCCCAGTACAGTAGTGAGAGCTTATAAACCTGTGCTTGCTCCTGCAGATGTCCCAAATCTTTAGCTACATTTCTGACAGTTGTATTCTCTAGGATCCTTAAGTACCTGAGTACTTTATCACAGCTTAGCAACTCAGCACTTATCACCTGCTTAAACACAGTCACATCCACAAACCATGTATTTTCCGGGTGGTCCAGACTGGAAAATGGATTCTTAGCACAAAGTGGGGATAGAGAAAACAGGGACGTATTATTTACCTCCGAGCAGTGTGGAGAAGGCGCTCACCCTAGCTGTGACAAATACAGGTTCAGTTTCCTCTCCTGCCTGCAGAAGTTCAAATGGGCATTTTCCCACCTTCATGGAGACTACCCTGCTCTTGAATCTTGCCGAGAAAAAGAGCCTTTTGGAGCAAGGACTGGCACCAACTTTTCCCCATGCTAGCAGAAAGTAAAATTTAACAAATATCATATCTGGTTCTGAAGAATTGCCGGTTTCAAGAGGAGGGAGTGGAGATTCAGAAAAAAGGGATTTTTGCTTGGGATCTCCACCATCCCAAGTCCTTGTCTTGAGGATACTGTGCTAAAGGGGAGGGGGCAGGAAGAAAGAACCCCGAATGCATCCATCTCTGTGAACATCAATTGGAAATCAGCTCTTTCTTGTGGTGTGCATCCATACAAGTCCTATGAGGGCGGAGAAGTGACGCCATTGTGTTATACAGCAAGTGTCAGCATTTCATATGGGGTAACCTACACTGAGCTCTATGTTCAGCTCGCTGGCTCTTCCAGCTTTTATTCGGAAGTGCAGGGAACTCAGCACCTCCTCTCTGGCTCTGGACTCCACCCCAAGGACCAGGCACCTCAGAATCCAGCAACAGGATTCATAAATCACCTCCAGCCCTGAATCCTTACTCTATCTCTAGCAGAGCATGCAGCCTTTAAATCAGCGCTCAGGTTTGTGCCCGTGAGGGGCTTTGGCTTGCGAGAGTCACAGCAGGAGAGAAACCGAACCTGGGGCTCAGCCCTAGCGCCTCTAGGAACTTGTCTGTCCCTTATGTTTCCCTCCCCTGCTCCTAGTGCCTGGTTCTCCTCCTGGATAACTATTTCTGCTTCCCCAGCTACCCAGCGAGGATTTAACAAGCTGAACCTGGAGCAGCTGCCGGCAGGGTTTGAACCTGTGCTAAGAATATGGGTCAGCAGAAAAGCATGATTACACGAATGCTATTTAAGGCATTTCACTAAAATATAAAGGCCATGGAAGAAAGGCAAGGAATCTGCCGGGTCAAGCCGGGAGCTGTCTGTCCATCCATGGAATAAAAAAAATATCTATTTAGTGTTCACAGCTGGCATCAGTAGCCAAAAGGTGAGATGCCAGGTTGGAGTGGTGTGTGTGGCCCAAGTCCTGTGTGGGTCTGAGCACTTCCCGGGAGGTGACGAGAGCTGTCAGCACCCGTGAGCTCCTGCAGCGCTTTGCAGGTTTGGGTGTAGGGTGCCTGGTGCCATAAACTCCCACTGATGGCAGCTGCAATTGAGGAACTGTGAAGCGTAGGACTGACTGTGCCACACATCCACCCCCGCGTTTCGCCACTACCCACCGGGCACCCTGCACCCAAACCTGTGGAGGGCTGAGGGATCTCAGGCAGGATCTCCAGGATCGGGCCCGGCATCAGCAGGCTGCTTCTCCCTCTGCCTGCCTTTGCCTTCACCTTCGTGGCTGATGGCCTTTCAGAACAACAAATGCCACTAATTTTGTACTAATTTCTTACAGGGACCCTGCCAAGGTCAACAGGCCTAAAATTTCACACACGTGTGCTACCCTAAAAGCATTTAATTTAGTGTTGGTTCTTTTTTTTCACATCTCCATTATTAAGGGGTAGGGGGGAAAATACCACTTTCCAAAAGGAAAAAAAAATCCCAGCTGGGTGAACGGCTCACAACAGATTCAGCAGATGCGGGCATGCTGATGGCAGGGTTTTGCATGCCAGCTGTGCCCTCTCTTGCCTCTCCGTGTCAGCCCTGTCACTGATAGCTGGCAAGGGATGCAGGCCGTTAGGATCCCGTGTGCCGAGTTGGAGAGACTCATCTCCAGGCAAGTTTCTACTGGCTTGCATTGGGTCCCAGGGAGGAGAGGATGTCCGTACTATCGAGGCTTGTCGGCAGCATAACCCTGCTAACAGCAAACCCCGTGTGCTGAGTTAACTCTTTGGCACCAAGCTGATGAGCTGAGGGGTTTTTTTATCTTCCTGCAGCCTCAGTCTTGCTGCATCCTTCAGCCCGAAGGGGGATTCTTTCTCCTGCTGCCTCAGCACCCACTTAGAAAAACCCAGCCGGCTGAAGGAGGATCAAATTTTGGTCTTGTCAACCTTGAAAATGTTCCTTTAGCTTCTCACCGCCCACACGTGCTGCATGTATTCATACACATATGCAAATAAGCAAATATAGTCATATGCAAGTGCATACACAGAGAAAGACATACACTTGCACCTACATGGGTTTTGCGTAGTAAGCATAACATTAAAATATAAAGGACCAGAAGGATGTATAAAACAAGAAAGTCTCTCGGATCAGTGCAGGAGGTTTAAGCCCACTAGCCTGCTCTTTGTCATCTTAATTCTCCAAATCTTGTCAGAAACTGCGCTGCCATCTTCATCCCTTTTTTTTTTTTTTTTCCAAAAAGTCCTGTAGTTACCTGTGGGATGGACAGATAATTACAAATATTGACTGACTTTAAAGCAGAGAGCAATAAAACATTGCCTAGGGGATAAAAAAACCTGCTCCTCAAGTTGTCATATGTTGCCTGAAGGCAAAGAGCCAGCAGAAAATACACAATCAAAAGGGACTATTTTTATCCAAAGACAATTTCATTTCCCGCTCTTATCCTCAGAGACAGTCACTGTTCGTTGTTATTACCTGTAGGTCTGGTGTGCCCAAAGGCCCAGTCAGATCAGGGATACACTGTGCAAGGCACTGTACAAAATACGGTAATGCTGCTGATTTTCTTTTCTCCAAAGATTACCTCCTAGAGCAGACTCCAGGGACGAGGGCAAACCACGAGGTCTTATCCACTGCCAGGAACATCTCGTGAGGAGGAGAGGAATAGCTGCATTTATAGAATGTTGTCCTCTCACTCCTCTCCCATGTGCATGAAGAGTCTCAGAGGCTGCAGGTTTCCCTGAGGAAGAGGGGGTCAGAGTTTTTGGGTCAGTCTCAGAAGGGGCGGCTCCATCGCTCCCACCGCCATGGCTCTGTGCTCCGACTCCAGGGTGAAGAGCGCGAGGGGAGCTGATGAGATGGCAGAGAAAACATGTCTTCAGTCATCAGCAGCTCTTTCTGTTCCCAGTTCTGGTCTCCCCAGACAGCTGATACTTTGCAGTCCCAGAGAGCTGGTATTTCTTAGCAGCATCTTCTTGCTGCTGGCACCTGCACTTTATGTTCTGAGTCAGACATCCATGCTATATTGGCACACACAGTACCATTCTCTATGGCCAATAAAAACGTGTTTGTGCCTGTGTTCTTGGAAATGAGTCCCCATCTCTCCTCGACAGCATTTAGCTTCCGAGTTAGTGTTCAGATGGGAGGTAATTAGGTCCTACCAGGGGTCTGGATTTACCACTACCTCTGAAACCAAACAAATGCATGACACATAACTCACATTTTACATTCCCGAAAACTGTCTCCAGCATTTACCTCTTTGGTCCTGGCTCTTCTCCCCTTGGAGAAGGTACCACCTGCCTTTGTGTCGCAGCTGTAGTTAAGGCACCTGGGAGGGCGAGTCAGGAGGATGTTGGCATAGATCTAAGATATGTTGTTAGCGCAACACACAAACATATCCCTCAGGCTACTTCACTGCCATCTCTAATGCAAGCAGTGAAGTCTTTTACAACTGAAACATCGCGCTCCTTCCCTTAGCCAGACAGAGAGTGCGGGTGCATTAGCAGGGTTTGCTCTTTCATCTCCCTGTACAGGTTAAACAGGGACGCCACCATATGCCTGTGATCCCGAGCATGGTTGTGGGGATCAGAAAAATGAAAATATTACGGTAAACATTCAGTAAACCATACTACCGAGGTATCAATGGAAGCCTGCAGTGAGCTCCCAGATACCTCAGTGGTGAGTTTAAATAGCCTAAGTGCTTGATAGATAGAGATCACCAGCCAGCCAGCTAAACAATTAAAGCCAAATGCAGAGTTATTACTGTGAGCATGTGAGAACATTATCAGGAGTACTGGATATAAAAGAACACTTTGGTGCACTTTAATTCCTCTTACGCTCGTGGTACATGCCTGTCTTAACTCCTGCAATAAATTCTCATCAGTTGGTGCTCAATAGGCTGTGCTGCCCCAATCATGCACATTAACATTTTTAACCTTTCTGATTCTGCTTTTGTAATTAACCCAAGATTTTGAAGCCTCATTTGCTGATTCTGTGTCATATGTTGATGAAGTAAATCTAAGGGCTTCCAATATGAATCCGTAGAACGTGGCAACCAGAACAAACAACATTTCAGTTCCTGGTACAGGGGTATTCTCTTTAATTACTACAACATATAATTACAGATATTCACATACATATTTGTACACATTTATACACGCATGCATATTTACACATACACGTGTAAATTTCTTACAGCGATTGCTGAGGGATAGATAGATGGATACTTGGCATATACAGAACCTACTATCCTAAGAAACCCAACAGGGATATTAATTTCCTTGCTAGGGGAGACAGCTTGTTAAGACCTATATTTTTTGAAGTACAGAAACTCCTGGCCAGATAACAAGCCCATAATCTCCCTCTTTCCCCACTGAAAGAGCAATGCTAAAGCACTGACAGATACACAAAAGCAGAAAAATTTGAAGTTAAAGCTTCTGTTCTCTGACTGTGTGCGATATATCATACTTTAACCTAAAGATTGCTGCAATATCTAGACATGACTAACAGAATTAAGGTCAGAATGGAAGATGAATCTCAGAGGATTTTTGTGCTGGGCTTAAGACGAAGAATATTACTGATTTTTCAAAAGGAGAACTACTGGGGAAATGTATTTCTACGTAGATGTCAAAGAGAAAGAGATGCCCTTGCTTCATAGCCTCATGCATACGTGCATGGACATGCACTCACACATACAGACACACACACACAAATGTGCTTACACACTGCTAACAGAGAACATATATCTGTAATTTTAGCCTATTGTATTTATATCTGTATTTTTTAGTACTACTGTGCATGCATTGAAAATGTGTTGGCCTATTTTTTAGCCTGTTGTGTTTGTATCTGTATTTTTAGTGCTGTTGTGTATGCATTGAAAATGTGTTCTTAATAGTCATTCACAGACTTTTTACCCCAATTCTTTCATTCAAAGAACTTCACCTACTTCTGAAATTTTTCCTGTGAGGATGTGAGTTTCTATCACTAAATTATTACTTACACGAAATATTCCAGTGTTATTCTTTAGTGTTCAGTTTGATGATGGAATATTTAAGAACAAGGCAGGCTGATAAAGGATTGACTCTCTGTACCCTAAATCTATCAGGGAGTTCTCATGGGAGCAATACTGCCCCATACATTTTGAAATGTAGCATTTCTTATTCATTTCAATCATTTCACCTTTCACCAGTTGATAATGATGCTTAATTATCACAGTCATACCATTAACCAGCTAACCAAGAATGAAAATAAATATCCTGGGCCGCTTTGTTCAAATGTGGGAAAGTGGCCACATTTCAAGAATTAAGAGAAAGTCTCATTTGACTGACTGTTCAGCTGGTACAGTGTTGACAAATTGCATGACTGGTGCTGAAAAAAAATAATCCTGTAGAATCTCCATCTTGCTAAAAATGCAAATATCTTGATGCTTTTTTAATACTGCAATGAAACGGAAAGTTTCCCCTGGAATGTGTTGATTGAGAAATATTAAAGGTTAACCTTCCCCATGCTGCAGAAGGTCAAATGTACCCCCTTCCTGGGGATTAGCGCTCTGGTAATTCAAGCTACAACAAAACATATGCCTTTGCCTCGCTTCTCCCCCAACCCTGGCTCTTCTTAGGGTTTCCTGCAGGACTCCCATCTGTTAGACCAGTCATTTTCCTGGTGTGTATATAGCAAGAGCTATAATTATCTAGGTATAGATATGTAAAAGATAGATGATACATAAAAATGATACAGATACGTATATTCATACACATGTACCTACACATTTGTAATTCTGGGCTCTTTGAAGCCTCTGACAGAATTACCACTGATTTCAGCAGAGCCCAGGTGTGTGAGTTTTATTTGCAGGTGCAATTGAGTAGTGCGTTAACAGTAGCATCGATCTGAGATTTTCTAACATTTTCCTGTTAGAAAATGCCAGTTTGTCCAAAGGGAAATATTTCACGAAAATGTACTAATTACAATGACATTTCTCTTGCAGACAGAAATAAAAAAAAGCGTATTGATTGGGTCAAGATGTCATCCATTTTGGACATTTTTGGAATGGAACATATTGATACTTTTTCCAAACTATTTTGCATTTAGAAAAGTTTGTGTAGCGTTTGATACATTTTTTATTAATTAACATAGCAGAAGGAAATATTGTGAGTTTATAAAAATAAAACTCCTTAGTCAACATATTTTTTTTTGTGGAGAACTATTTTTGAGAGAAATTTGAGAGAGTTTTTTAGATTTTGCTGCAGCTTAAGAGATGTTTCTCTTTTTTTAATGGTGCAATTCTTAGTGAAGCCCGATCCCAAAGAAACTAGTTCAATCACAGCCACATCTTATGCGGATTTTCCATGGGAGGAGGCTTGAAATGTCTGATCTGAAATGGAAATCTGAAGAGAGCACCATGGTCATGTTTTCATGAGTCCTGCCCAGGGCACTGTAGAGACATCCCGGAATTATGCTCTACGCAGCTGCTGGATGCTCTGGGAGCTCTCTCCAGAGGACCACTGACACTAAAGGGAGCAGGCTTAGGGTCTCACACCTAAACATATTGGGTCAGAGTTCCTCTCCACCTGTATCTTACAAAACCTTCATTATCTTTTCAGTGCTTAGTCAATACCGATATCATATCAACAAGGGAGAAAGAAACTACTCACAGTGCTGTTTTTCAAATGGCATAATATAGCAATGGTCATCTTTTCTGAGACACTTGCCAGTAAGAGGCTATTAGATTTTTTTCCTTTATCCTTTAGAAACCTTGTGAATAGATTTATTAAATCTCATTTGCTGTTAAATGTGCTACATGGCACTTTCTAAGTGGGTTGTGCTTGGTGCTGAGTAAAAGAACAGTATGTCACGAACCTCTTGTTATTTTAATTTTGATATCTATAGTTGGCATTTCAAGTCAATGAAAGACTTGAAATACTATTCACAACAAAATGCTATTGTTTTACTTCATTTTGAAACATTTTCGTGGTGAAAAAATGACCATATTTGAGTCCTCAATTTGCCATTACAGATAGACAATTTTATTGTCAGGCTGATAGTTATGGGATTATGTCTTTTCTGGAAATGTTGAAAAACCCGTCACACTGTAGATAAATTTCATTCTCACTAGCAGTGGAAGTTCCAAAATACCCTTCAGGTGATGCTATTATGAACATCAGAATCAATCCAGTAGTTCAGAAGGAGGCAGGATAAGGGAAAAAGTTAAAAAAAAAAAGGAGCGCTGCTCACATATGGAAATGAAAACATTCACTGATGACTCTACAAAGAGACAGCTCAAATTATCCTCACAATTATCAGGTAGAAGACTGCAAATTATACTCCCAGTTCACAAAGAAAAAGCAATCTAGAGGAGAAGTGCTGATTTACATAATCAATATAATACAAATTCAGGGAGGCCACTTTTCAGCACACACACACAAAAAAAAAAAGAAAGCAGAGCAGGAGATGGGATTTGCAGTAGGCAGATAATGGAAGAAGAACCCTGCCGAGAGAAAACTGGCATAAAAGAGAAAGGACTTTAGAGAGAGGAGGCAGGACAGCACCACCTTGCCTGTGTGCCAGCCCAAGTGCTGACTCTAAAAAAGCTGCAGTGGGGGGAGATGATTTAAGGCATCTTTTAAGTTTCATAATGTCATCTGAAATGGAGAGTAAGCCCTTGGACTGGCTTCTTGCAGTCTTAAATGTTCTTTGCTGGAAGTCACAAGCATCTGATGGTTAATGATCACAATTACGATATTCCGAGTGCCTTTGAGCTGTGATGATCCAATGAATCGAACCTCTTCGTTCCCCACCCCACCTCTTTTTACAGTGTACATGCACCAGGAGATGGGTTAACAGCTCAAGATGTTGAGCTCTCAAATTGAGAAGTATGCCACAAACTCAATCACACTGGAACGAGTCCTTCCCCTGAGCATCAGATAGACCTGAGGAGCAAATGCCTCACAGTTACTCTCATACGGATATTTCTACCTGCAACCACTTGCTGCTGGGGAGAAGCTGAGCATTCCCAGATGTCACTGCAGCCAACACCTGTTTTGCAGATGTGACCTAAAAAATTGATGAAAGCATTCATTTGGACTTGTAGCTGAAACTGCAAAACCTATAAATGAGCACAGACTCATTGATATGTGTCCCGATTACACTTGGCTTAGTCCAAAGGCAGGAGGCGATTCCCATGGGATTGTGAGCATTGTCAGGGACTTGGTCCTGCAAGATAGACCTTGGACTCTGTCCACAGTCTAAAAAGGGCTTGGACACATTTGGAGCTTTAAGCATATTTCCATGGCTCCTTGGAGTCACTGGGACACAGTGAGGTCAAAGCTGGGACCAGACCAGGTGAACTCCTGGAAAGCAGTAGCAATGAGAAAGGGTGCATTAGAGCAGAGCCCAGGGCTCATCACTTTATTGCCGCGTGTGGCTGGCCAAGCTTTCGCCAGGTCTTGCACGGTCTTCCCCAAGAAAATGTTGCAGGGCACGAGCTGCAGCGAGTGGATATGCATGCCTGCGTAAATAGGTGGCTGCAGGCACAGCATGGAAAAGCAAGCGGCAGAGCGCAGGTCATCCCGTTCTGAGCAGCCGCGAGGACATCCTTCTCGTTAGCCTTCTTGCTTTGCTCAAAAGCAGCTGAAATGCAGTGCTGCAGCCAACAGACTCGGCTGTGAAAACTTATTTCGGTGCTGTGGCAGAAACTCCCTCCTGCTTCCGTTGGCAAAACTCCCTCTGACTCCCGTCAGGGGGGTCCCAGCCCAAGCATGGCGCGCCATGTCCTCCAAATTGCTGAAGTGGGATGGAGACAGGCCGAAATGAGTCACCAGAATGCTGACTGCAGCTCTCTGCTGCTCCAGACCGCGGCGAATAATGCAATATTCACAACCTTGGAAGGAAAGTAAAAATAAATTTACAGGGAAATAATACATTCTTTCTAATCTGAGTCAAACCTAAAAATTAAACAGCTATAATTATCAAACCTAATTTAATTAAAACTAGCTACTCACCATCTGGTGTTATTTGTATAAATTTGGAAATCTACTATTTCATATTAAATTCCTCCATTTAACAAATTATGTTAGAGAATGTATTTCTCCACTATAATCATTATGTAATTGATCATTTTACAAATTATATTTCCTTCTACTTGATAGAAATATATTTTGTATAATAACAGGGCAGATGATCAGCCACTTTTTTCATCAAAACTGGATTTAAAATTAAGACTTGCAACATCAATAAAAAATAATTCACTGAAGTAGAGAAATGTATGATGAGGCAAGATTTTTTATTTCTCAGCTTGGTCATTGAAAGTATAAATGAGAACTCCATGGGTTTTTTTTCTGCATATGTAAGTTCATATGCAGATATATAATACTATATATATATGTCTATTATGCGTATAGGCAGATTCTATAATAGCTAGTGAAGGACAAGAGTTTGATTTGAAGAACACTGTGTACTTTCCTGATTCAGTGTGGAAATGTACAGTTGTAGACATTTAAAAATGTATTGTAAAAAATATATTTCTGTTTCTCTCCAAAGACATGTAATGATCCTTTATACGGCAATATGTAAAACTGATGCTGAAATAATGAAGAGAACATCATGACAAGACTGCAAATGGATTAACACCAAAATATGAATGTTTGACACAGCTACCATGGGAGTCATGGGTTTCTCTTCCATAATTTTTGACATGTAGGTGTTTCTGTAAGAAAGTAGAGTGATGTATAAGTACCATTAAAAAAAAAATGTCCATTGCAATAGGCGCAACTGGGTGCATTCACAAGGGGGCTGCGCACAATGGGCATCCATCGAAGGCTGCATGGTGGAGAGGAATCACAGCAAAGGGTTGAGACAGCAAAATAGGTGCAGTTTAGGGCAGTTTAGGGCATAGGCTACCTAAATCAGATTTGGAGACGTGGAGTTGATCCCAACTTGACTGCTGATCCGCTGTATAAATTTGAGTTAATCTTTTCACGTGTTCCCGATTGATGCAGATTGTAAGTGCTTCTGGGCAGTGGATGGTTCTCCAGTTGCACTTGCTCAGCACTTGGGTCAAGAGACAGGAGCTCTTAGTGGCGGCCTCAAGGCAGCACTGCAAAAAAATAACAGCGAAAAAACAAAAGACCAAATGCATCGTTCAGACTGGGTGGCGGGAGAAAGGAAAGGAAGCAATGGAAAGAAAGTGGAGAAAAAAGAATCCTTCCTAAATCTTAAAAAGACACATTTTTCAAAAATATGGTTCCACCCACGGTTTTGGCATGCCATCACCTGTGGCTGCAAAAACATGAGTTAGCCTGTAAGTCACCTGTTTGCAATTCCCTAAAAATAAATGCAGGGGATTCCCTAAAAATGAACGCGGGGACACTCCTAAGCCATCCACAGTGACTGGAGACCTTCCTCAGAGCGAAGCATTCATTAGTAACAACAGCAATTAGAAACGGTAAGGGAAAGAGCGCTCATGTTTAGCTTGGTTGATATACAGTTAGTTATCTTCTACGTGGGATTCTTGGCTGGTCTAAGCTTCCTGGGGCTCCCCAGCAAGCAAGATGCTCCCACCCATCTTTCCCTCATGCAGCACCCAGGCTTTTCCCTCGCCAGCCGGGGCTCTACCCTGCAGCTCCCTGGTTGCTGTGGGCCACTCCATTCTACAGTAGCTCCGTTTCACTGGCAAACGGCTTGCAAAGCTTCACCCCCTTTTTTACTCATACGGTATTTATAGATTAGCACGCAGCAGCATCCAGTCCATCACGTTTGGTACTTTGCTATTTAACAAGCAAACGAATCCAGCACAGATGAGTTTTGTTGTTCGGTTGCTGTCGGACTGACTCTGCCCGGACGGGAGCTGAAAACTCCCGATGCTCTTCGAGCACGAGCTGCTCTGCAGCACCAGGGGCCGAGCAGAGGAGCACGAAGGATCCCAAACACAAGATGCTCAGATGTACGCAGAGAATGCAACATGACAAACTGCTAGGTTTGGTTAAATCGGGACTGTTAATTATAGCAGTTTAAATTGGGTTCTGACTCAGATTTTGAATTCATAGTGGCAAGATGACAGCCTGGAGAAGGTGTTTGCAAATGGCTGACTCAGAGGATGATGATCAGCACGACGGTGCCTTCTGCCTCTGCTAGTACTATGTGTTTATAGGAGCGATGTTATAAGGTGACAGTTGCCAGTTCAGCTCCACCCCTTGATCTGTTCACCGGAGATTATGAAGCCTGGAAAGACAAAGTGAGCAAATGGAGGAAGGAGCATATTAATTGGGTGAGTACAAAATGGCAATCCGCCATCTCTCTTAGTGCTCTGTCCTCTTCTTTCCACATGTAATGCTGGTTTTCCAGATTTTTCTGTAGGCATCCAGCTGCTTCTGACTTGTGTTGATGAAATGGCTTCTGAGTGAAGAACGAATACTTCATAAATCTCCTCTGTGAGCCAGAGCCGCAGAATTGCCATCCAGTTCTCCAAATTCTGAGGCTGCGGATGGGGGAAGCGACAGCTCCCAGTTCCCGTTGGGAGCCCCCAGGAGCCCAGTGCCCTTGGTGGGGCTGCAGGAGCCCGGGGCTCCTGGGACCTCTCCGGCAGCTGAGGGTGCCGGAGCCTGGGAGCCCAGTGCCATCCCATAGGGGCTGCCAAAGGGATGGAGTCTCTGGGGAAAAGCTGCCTGATAGGAGGGTTGCAAAACCTGCCTTAATTTCTGACCAAATTCCGTAAAAATTGAACATCGACCATGGGAATACCAGCTGCAGATCTCCAGTGTTGTCTTTCCTCTCCCAAAAGTGCTTTTGCTTTTTTCCACCAGTCCTGGAAATGCTTTCATTCATGCTTTCATGCAAAATGAAAACGTCCAAGATTTCCTTCCCTGTGTACCCACGGTACAGATTAGCTCAACTGTTCAAACGGTGGCTGACATTCATTTGCAAACGTTGTAGGTGACTAAGTTTCCTAACTGTAATTTGTGAGTTACAAGCAGCGGTCAAAAGTCTAATGCCATATGAATAATGGAGCTAACTCTTGCTTTGATCTTAGAAATCCTTATACCTGCGCTTGGCTGAGTGCAGGCAGGCAGCCACCGAACGGCGAGCGGGGAGGATTTGTTACAAACTGCTCGTGGCTGAGCCAGCAGCCAAGAAGTACATACTCTAACATCACTTATCACTTGCTCATAGAAATAATGTATAGCTCCTGAAATTGTTGTTTTCAGATCTCTAACTCTGCTCTAATAATTACTAGAATTGAGAGACTAATATATTCAATGAATTAGTGTTTTTCTTCCATTGAATAGCTGAGAACAGATTGTGATTCCCTGGTCTATTTGTTATTCAAATGAATTCAACAGATACCTTTTCTAATCTTTAACTCTGTGGATTGAAAGCAAATATCCACAGTACGTAGCTGTTGGTGCTCTGATAAATCATATGCATCATTTCTGTTTCCTGACAGGAACACTGTGCAAATACCTAGGCTGAATCCTTGTTTATGCAAACATACAACTGGGTTTTCACAAGAACTTACATACGTGGCCTTAAAAACTGTTTCCTTGTGCTTTTTATTTTTTTTTTTTTTCGGTTACCAAAGGTCTATTTCCCAAACTGTCAGAGAAAATGAACACAAAAGGAATTTAAGTGGGACCAAAGCAAACTTATTTACTTTTTTTTTCCCCCCCTCACGGAATATCTATGAACAGACTGTGATTGACGCCCTGATGCAGAAAGGTGATTTATGACAGGCTTAGCTTTAAATGTGCTGCCCTGCTCCCGTTGAATTCAGTGTGACCGTGCAAGCAAAAAATGAAGTATGAGCATTGTCTTGGGAAGATCAGGGCCTAAGCTAAGATTATCTGAAAACTTTCTGAATTATTCAGCTCTAATAATCACTGTTTGGACTCTACTCCTGAAAGAACTAAGTCTGCCATCGCTGCTTCCCTGTCCTCTAGCCAACCTGAACCATGGAATATTGACACTGTTCTCCTGTGCAAATAAAATAACAAAGATAACAGCAAGCATCCACAAATGTATGGACTCTGTGAGGGAACATGCCTGAAACGGACAAACCCTGGACAAAGGAACAATCATTGTGGATTTCCTGGAGGTGGCCAATGGTATTTTTCACAATGCAACCTATTTCACCAACAAATTCTTTTTTTTTTTTGTTACAGAATAGATTTTATACTTTTTTGGAAGTAAGCGTGAACATTTCTGAGGGGGTCCCAGCAGGTTTTCACAGAGTTTTGACTGTGTGTAGCTGAGAGGAGGAGGATGGGCAGAGGCATGCCTGTCTGAGATCATGTCACGATCATATTTATTAATCCGCAGCAGAATTCCTGCAGGCGACATGAGGGAACCTGACCGCTGGCAAATAGAAGAAACTCATCTCCACGTGTTAACTGAACTGTAATTATAATTTCCACAGCAACAACACACAATTTCCTGGAAACTCTTCTTGTGCTGGGAGAACTCTTCCTGGTGGCTTTTGTGACACTGCTTTCCAGTCTGGGAGACCATCCTCACAGTCGCACAAATGATGCGCTGCTTTCAGGTGTATGTGCCTGCTCTATAGAGAAGCCATGCAGATCCATTACGCAAACTCAATCCGATTCTCAGTCCCCGCTGTGAAATAGATGCTCTGAAGGTGGGGAGACACCCTCTAGCAAAAGCATAAAATCAGAGTGGAGCGACTTTCCCCAGCTACAAGGTTATGCTTAGCCATATGAGAAATCTTCTAACCTACATTTGTGCCCGAAACAACTCAGTCAGCGGAAGGAACAAGGCATAGTTACAGTGATTTACAGTTTTTGATGTTCTCCAGTGTAGAGATGTAGTGATGGATTTATCAGTCAGGGAGAAGGCTGGGAGAGAAGAGAGGACAAGACAGAGCATTACAATCTCCAGATCAGCTTGCAGTCTGGATGAGCAGCTCTGTTAGTGTCTATGGCCACCTTTTTTTTCTCCTACGCATACTATTCATCCAGCTATGATATATCCCAGTGGTGTGTTACAGTATATCACATTTACTTTTCCCCTCGCTCCTCTGAGCTGTGCATTTGTGGTTACATTTGCACCACAGAAGACACTCATAGGATATTTAAACCAGGGGTAGCCAGGCCCTTCCTTGGGGAAGTTACAATCAACATCGCCAAACTCCAAACCAAAATGCTGCCACCATACTCAGTAATCCAAATGGCCCTGGTTCCCTGCGCCGACCACAAGCAGGGCTGCTCCTGCCCAAACCCTTACTGCAGCGGAGAGGGTCAACATGAGAGAAACCAGTTTCTGATCCCTCACTGGGGTGAGGTGATGCAGTGGATGGAGGAGGCTGGGTGGCTGCGGGAGTTGAATGCTACTCTGGAGAGTATAATATTCTGAATAATATTCTGCAGGTGAGCAGAAGGCATTTACAAAAAAAAAAAAAAAAGCCAAATGGGGAGCGGGTGGTGAGAAGGGCTGGCAGGTGCTGGGGATGGTGTGAGGATGCTGGAGGGCACATGCTCAGCTCTTTGTGCTTATTGCACCTTCTCAGGGCTGATGGCCTGCAGCAAAGCAGCCGTAAAAGCGGGCATTGTTTCAAAGCACTTACCCAGTCATGCTTTAAAGGGTTTGTACATGTTTGCTAGAGGTTGGAAGCAAAAATGTGAGTAAAAACATAAGGCAAGCCCTCAGGGTAGGTGTACTCTGTGAGACAGCGTAATCTGGTCCCGCTACTTACCAGCTTTGCACCTGGTTAACTCTAGGTCAGAATGAAGCTATATAGTCAGAAATTATTATTCGTGACCCCAGACAAGAACGTAACCTTTCTATCTTTAGACTCCATTGAAATGGCAATACCCTGATTATGGAATATTTTTCCGCTGATTAGGAATGCAGGCTCTACAGGTCACTGGGAGTTCATACTATTCCCTTGGCATAAGCAGATGTCTTCAAGATAAACCTGTACTAAACACATCAACAGCTCTGTGGTATCTTGCATGCACTCAAAAAAAAAAAAAAAAAGAAAAAGAAAGGGAGAGACAGCAGCTTGCCAAAGACTGAAGAGCCAGATGACTCCAGAAGCTAGATGTTAATTTATGAACATTAAGTAAATAATTGCCTTTCAGGTATTGGCTTCTGGATGCTACAGCATGTGGCTACCAATCCCTAAGCAGGCTTTACTGGTGAGGATCAAATCTGAAGCAAGGAAGATGTGCCGCACAGCCTGAAAGTCGTGTGGGGCTCTGCTGGCTTTGGGCAGGACCAATGTGGGCATCTGTACGGTGCTCCCAGCCTGGAGGGGGTGGGGAGCAGAGCACACAGGCACCTGGGTAACCACCATCACAAGAGCCTGTGCAAACTTGCGGGAGCAACATCTTTGCTCCTGTTTCTTTCTGCTCTCTCTTTTGCTCCCTTTTCTTGACTTTAATACCCCTTGCCCGTCAGTCTTCCTGTTTCTCTTCTAGCTGCTACCCAAATTCGCCATTCCCCTTTACATCATCTCCTTCATCTTTCCTTGCCCACCTTAAGCAAACCCTCACATCTTCCCCAAGCTTTATTCCTTCCTGCTCTGCTCTTTTCTTGATCTATTTTCCCATTTCTCACTCAGAGGTATGCCTTATTCCAGTTGCAGTTTATCCAGGATCCTCTTCTACTCATTGTTCTTGCTATAATTTTCTCTTCTATAGCAAAGGTCTCCCTCCCAAAGGCCACCAGTCATGTTTCCTGGTCAAGCTACCTCCCTCTGCCCTCCCATCCATCTTCTCTGTACCAGCTGCTGGGATTCAGCTGGCAAGCATCATGCACTCCTCACAGCCTATGACCCTCCCCAAATACAGGAGGAGAGAGTTGCTGGCATTGTGGTGCCAGTGGAGAAGCGGGGTGACGGGCTCTACATCTCTGAGCAGCTGCGATCGCTGTACCAGTGCAGAATTATGCCCTTACTTTCCCAACAAATGGCAAGTAGTTTATTTTGTTGGCCAAGCGGGAGAGCTGAATCGTTTGCATCCTCATGGCTTATAAATCTTCATGTGACAGGTCACAATGGTGAAGGCATCTGCCATGCTTTCTCTTTGGGAAGCAACTGGCTGAGTTTCAACTGCTATAACACAGAGTGCTGTTTAACATGAAGATAGCCTATCTCGGAGCTGGCCATTTTCTGGAAGGATGTTATACTGCCTAGCTACATCCAGCCTGTGCAACAAGCACTGCAACCATACCCCTCATACATTTTTATCCTGCAGGATATCAAAGCATTTTGCAGTTGATGCAAGTGCAGGACAGTGTCAGCTATCCTTCAGGTGCTGAGCTGGGATTTTGTCCGCACTGCCACACACCCATTTTCACATGAAAAGAAGTCATAAATAACAACTCTTTATGTGTCTCTGCCTGGAGATTCATGGGTGAATCCTCCCTAGATGTCTGTGTCATGGACAAGTCCTAGATACACAGGAGGATACTTCAGAAGCCCCCGAAGGGCCAGGGATCTACCCAAAGTCAGCGTATGGTGAGCAGTGTGCCTGTGAAGTAAGAAAAGAATCGCCAAAATGTTGGAATTAACATTCTGCTTGAACCATAAAGAAGCCAGGGCTGTATCTTTGTGTGCCATAACAATGCTAATGCCACTGGTGAGGCCAGGGGAGCCAGCAGCAGAGAGGGCTGCATGGAGTCACACGTTACTGCCAGAGTTGAGCTCAAGCTGGTTTGTATGGGCTGGTCACCCCAGGATGGACACACACTATTCTTTCCCTTTCTCGTGCAGAAAAGCAGGCTCCTCTGTCACCGTGCCTCTTCCTCAGCCCAGCAGAAACATCTGCACACAGCTGGTGGGCAGATAGGAAGGGCAACCAGGGACTTGCTGTGGTACATGTATTTTTCTTTTTGTTAGTAGAAGCATCTTCTCCAGTTCCTCCTTTATGACCTCGATTTCTTAGTACTGTTGCTTGCATGAATGATAACCTTGCAATACCACCAGTATTGAGGCATTGCTGTAAATAGGGGTATTTTTAACTCTGACCCCTTTTTCTGTCTTCAGTAGGGCAGTATATGTATTGTTCAAAACAGGAAGGAAAAAACAAGTCAGGAAACCTATTTCTCAGTGGCCCTGTGATGTCTGTTAAAAATGTGTGTGTTACTGAAGAGGAAATATCTTCTCATCTGCCATGTAAAAGAAATTAAGAGATAACATCCGCTGAGAAATATGACCCAGGTACTGAACAGGTCTTGTTCCATATCCTCAGATATTTACAGGATACCATATAGTGGCTGGGCTTTTTCCAGATGTTATATCTATACACACTATCTTTTTAAACATAGAGAAATATCTTTCCACAGAAGACTACTATGCGTCTCCTTCTTTAATGTTAAAAAAGATATATTTTGACTGCTGGAGTCCTTCAGGTGGAGGGAGACATCAGGAGGTGGGAAGGCACCCCAGGACATGTCGTGATGGTCTCCTCGCAGGTGGTAGGCAGTTGTTAGGTGTCCCCAAAGTTACCTCTTCTCCAGGCTTAACAAGCCCAGGTCTCTTAGCACCTCCTCGTGGGCCAAGTGCCCTCCACAATCTTGCTGGCCCTCTGCTGAATTTGTTCCTATTTACTGGTGCCTTTACTGTGTGTCAGGGAGCGCAAAACTGGAAGCAGTATCCTATGTGGTCTGATATGTAAAGGGGGATAATCCCTAGCCTCGGTCAACTGCCACCCCCGTAGCAGGGGGTCACGCACCCTCATGACCTGCACCACATGGAAATATATCTCGATATATACAAGCACCAGGCAGTTTGATAATGATGTCCCAGTGATTTGTTTGTTCCGGTTGGGTCTTCAATCGGTTCCCATTTCTCGAGACCTCTGTGTACTTCAGGGGAATGCACAAATGTTTTCTTCTTCCAGCGTCACATTGGTATTTTAAAGGCTGACATCACTGTCTGCTCTTCTTCTACTACAAAGGAAAACTGCGTATAAAATTTCCCTCCTTTTCTCTTTGGTACTTAAATAGCCTCTGGTATCACAGTACTAGAGTAGGTTACAATATTTAATATAATTTACCTTTTGTAGTGGTCCTATGAGACAGGAAACTAGTTTCATTTTGAATTTATGAATATGTAAATGAGGTACAGAGAAACTAATTGACTTGCCCACAGAAAGGTTGTCACAGAATAGAAGCTTGAACCCATACCTGCTCCGTTAACACACTCTATGATCTGTCTAGTTATTCTTTCCTGCTTCTGTTTTGGTGTCCTGTTGCATTCGGGGAAGAGCTGACCTGTGTTACCACAGTCTGTTGAGATGTGCTGCAAGCTGCAATCTGATCCCACACACCTATAGAAGTGGGAAAGGGCTTGGGCTAATCCATCAGCTCATCAAAACTGAGAGCCCCAGGGGATGCTGAACTTTGGCATCTCCTTTTTTTTTTTCTTACACTGCCTCAAAATGAGCTGATTTCTTATGATATAACGTGACAATACGAAGCATTGAAGAAAGTTAATTCTTCAAATGCTGAACAAGGAATACCAGTGGAAGAAACATGATCTTCCTTATACCTATTCTGCTTTTCTGTTTGGTTTTGGCATCGAACCTTCTCTGTCCCTCTTCGGCTTGTTTCCATGCACAAATCATACACAGATCTCTCCAGCCTCCACTCTCCATTTCATCGAAAAAATAGAGTATGAAAGGTCTGCAGAAGCCCTGGAGGGAAGTGACACAATCCCAGATGTTGTAGGATCTATGTCCCAGCTGCAGTGAACCTGCATGTGGCAGCTGCTTTTGCACAGCCATCAACAATAGCAGCTGGAGGGGCTCTGCCGTTAATGGTTCATACCCCAGGAAGGAACCAGTGTGAGGAAAAGCAGCAGGCGTTATGTACAAGAGATCACATTGTCATGCTTTACTTTTCCTTTTGTTATAAAACAAGCGAGAGAGCAGGGAGAAAGAAAGCAAAATTAGACAAGTTCCCTTGCATCCCCCCCTGCTCTAGAAGTACCACGAGATATTGGCCCCCCCCCAGTCATGATTTTCCCTTTCTGATTGAATCTGTAGGAGATCAAGCTATTTGTTATTGTTTGATCTATTCTAAATACCCTTCTTAAAGTGGTGAAAAAGAAAGGTGGCCTATAAGCAAAATAAAAATGAAAAAAGAATCATGAGCTCTGGAGCCTGTCCAGTGAATGTGTATTCCTAGTGGGTTTTTTTCTCATCACCTGAGTAAAAGACACACATTAGGAGAAATAAAACAAAATAGAGGTTTATATTCTCACTAAAGAAGAAGCAGTTTCTATGTTCATTGTTGCTGTGTTTTGATATATGTTTAGTTGTATTATGTCCTAGGATCATCTAATTTCCATATAAAGTGTAGCTACTTTCAGTTTTACTATATAGTGTTCAGGGGAGATTTTGATTTGTGTGCCCTAGGGTACATCTGAGAAATGCATAATTTTCTTTAAGTCCCTTCTTGTCATGCACCATCAGTAAATTCCTGTACAGATTACAACATGGATGTTTAGTCAGAGGTCTGCACTCCCACGGGGGAGAGTGGGAGGGAATAATAAATGTGTGGACCAAAGTGGAAAAAAAAAGGTAAAAGAAAAGAGACGAAGAGAGAGAAAAATTCCATTACGAAAGGTTACTGAATCAAAAAGAATTTATCAAAAGTAGACTGGTGAGAGTGGTTCTTGAATTTTTATGAATTTGTGGGGCAGACAAGTCAGTCTGTTTTGGACTGTAATTTCAGGTAATAGCAGAATTGGGACCACTGGGGCATACTGGTGCACTCTGTCACTGTTTCTAATCTCCATTGCTCTGGAACACCAGTTACGCATCAATTCAATTAATCACCAGTGATAACAAAAGTTGTTTTTTTCCCACTTTAGAAATGTTGCTTTTTTTTTTTTTTTTTTTGTCCCAAACTTTATCAGACACGGTTTCTTTTTTCCCTTGCGAAGAAAATCTTACGAAGTTCATTTATACACAGAGCATAAATCCTACCTCCTACTGTTTTGCCCTGTAACCTAACATGAAATATGGCTTATAGCTCCGCTAATTCTCAACATTTAGTGCGGGCTGATGAAAGTAGTTCATCACTCACAGGGATACACCACGCTCGGAGCAGCACATACGGACCAGGCAGCACATGTGTGTCAGAGCAGGGAAGGTACACGCAGCAGCATCGTGGCATGACACATGCAGTCTCAGATATACCATGGCACCCAGGTGTATTAATACTGCTCGTTATGGATACATAGCATTAAAAAATGAGTACTTCCCATTGTACAGCAAAAACCTCTCTCTTTCTTGTCACTCTCCCCTCTCCACAGATTTATCTCCTTCTGTTAATGACTCCCTTTTTTCAATTTGTGTCTCTCCCTGGCAGATAATACTTTGTCTCCTTGTTCTCCTGGCTTGGTGTGCCTCTTTCCTTGTTTGCTGCTCATTATTTGCACTCCGGCAGGATGTAGATACAAGAACTTGCCCATAATCAGTTCAATAATTCCACTTCAAATCCAGCCGTTCTGCTGCCACATATAATCCTGACAACTCATTATCCACCAGCCCGGGTAGGTCTGGCTCTTGCATATTAGCTGTGCTGCAACCTCAGCCTCCTTCCCTTGCCTTCTACACTTCAATTCACTATTAAACTCCCCTTGTTGAGTTTTACTCTCGGTTGCATCGGTGCAATGGGAAGGAGAGGAACGCAGCAGCGCAGCAGAGATGCCAGACTCTTCCTCACTCCCCAAATGCCACTTTTCCTGGTTGGAACACACGGAAGTGTATTTTCAGCTTATGACATATAAATGATTAGAGCTGACATTTACAACATAACCCATCTGAAGCCTTGATGATAACATTTCCCAACCTGCAAGGCAGGCAGGTGCATTCATCCCCATGTAACGGAAGGATAAACTGAGGCGCAGGGTGAGGACACAGACTTGCCAAAGGAGGTCAGCCCTGGGCCTTAGACCATCATTTGGAGCTCCAAGACAAGGTGGCGGTGAAGTGAGCCACACCTTGGTTGGGACCCAGGTCCATCACCACGCCGCAGTCCCCGAGCCAGGTGGTGGGTCTAGCGGGGCTGGCAGTGTGGTGTTTGACCATGTCCAGGGGCTGCCCTGGAGCACTGGCTAGGAGCAGAGCAGAGCAGAGCGATGGCTCCAGGGACCCCCAGGCACTCCCTGGGTGGGGGAAGTTTCCTTGCTGCAGCATGCAGGAGGATCTCATCTTGATAAATGAGACTGGGGACGACCTCCATGGCAGACAGGAGTCTATCACCACAACCCTTGGCAAGAGATGGGAAAGTCAGACGTTTAAGAAGCCAGGCAAGGACATAGCCACAGCCTTCACAGCGAGGCAGGAGAACAGACATACAGTTATTGTGTCAGTGTGAAAAGAAAAGGTTGAATATGAAGTTTACTAGGCAGCAAACAGGTCTGTCCTGTACCTTCCTCTCTCCTTCAGTCAAGAAAGAACAAGTCCATTTCTAATCATGAAGGTCCTATATATAACTAAACACAATGTTTCTTCTTGTGCAGTAGAGGACAAGCAATATTTCACAGCCTGATTGCTCTCAGATGGTTTGTTTAAGACTCAAGCGTGCGCTTGAAGCTGTGCATTCACGTATAGCTCAGAAGATGAATCAGGGTTTTGGCTCTAGTTCCTTTTTGGAGACAGCAGGTCTAGTGATGACCAAAGCGGTGGCTCTTACATCAGCTCCTCCAAGCGAGAAACGTCTCTGACTCAGTGTTTGTGCCAGGCCATATAGCACCACCTGGCTCAGGCGTTCAGGTACTGTCACGGCACAAGGAACGTAAAGAGGCGGTGTACTCTGAAGTATCTTTGAACACTCAGTAGAGTAATCAGGGAACTCAGCTACCACCACCCTGAGATGGCTTTGAAGGTCACAACCAGGTCTTGTGCACTCCAGCGCTGTAAACCTTCAGTGCACAGTGCCCTTTTGTAGCACCCATCTACCTGTCCCATCCACAACAGGCATTCACTATTCCTGCCCCATATTAAAGGATGTGCTGTTTTACCAGACCCATTCCTCTCCATCCCCAAAAGTGCAGTAGAAAGTAAGCAGAGGCAGCGCTTAGACCACCATTTGCAGTGCATCGCTGGTTAAGTGACCCCTACAACAGTGCCCAGCACGACACGAAACCCAAACACTTGTGGACATATCAGCTCTGTGCAGTCCCCGGGCAAGGTTAGGGCAAGAACCAGAGGTGCTCCAGCCCCTCCTTCAGCACAGGCAGCCCCTGCTGTGCAGAGCACAGCGCAGGCGGGCGGCAGCTTGCATCTGCAAAGGTGGGAAACAGCTACCTTGCCAGTAAAGTTCGAACCTCTAGTGGGGCACAAGTCCCATCATGAACTGAACATACATAATTACCATGGTCCTTTCTAAAAGGGCCCTGCGGTAATGAGTCCATTTAAGCAGAAGCTGAAGTTACCCGACTCCAGACATGTCACTACATCAACGTTTACCACTCTGCACGTATGTCTTTGTGGTTTCCGGAGCTCTTTCAGCACTGACAGTCCATACCATGTAGGGTTCAGCTCATACTCTGCAGAACCTGCAAGTGCCTCCTCTAGAGGGTGTCCCAGGCAGATGGGCCCCAGGGGAAAAAGAGAGATGATATTTGCTCTGCAGCCGTTGTTTTTAAGGGCTAGAACTGACAATTGCCTTTGAAAGTAGAGTAATGCACTGATGAGTGTGGCTGTTGACGCAGGCAAGCCAAGGCAGCAATGTCTCTTCTTGGCTGTGTCTCTGCTGGGGACAGTACTGCCTGTTTAGGGATAACACAGTTCACTTTGGGAGGGTAAAGGCAGTTGGCTCCAGGTCCCTGAGGGCAGGAAGGGGCTGTTCACACCATTTTTATAGCCTGAAGATTTCTTTATTGGGTGCTTTTTGCTGAATTTGGTGCAAATGCTTAGGTCAGAGAAGACCTGCTGTCATGTAGATCCATTCATGTGCTCCCTCCTGGTATGGCGCCACCAGGTTGAAGAAACGTTCTCAGTTCTTTTTTGATGATTCTGTTCCTAGCTGACTCTCCTAAGATGGGAGGGTCCCGAGGGCACAACAAAACTGGTAGCTTGAACAACTGGACAAGGGGGTGTGTGCACTCAAAATGCTCCCAGAGAACAGTAATGTGTCTCCATGCTTTGCTGCTTCTTTTCTGTCTTAACCTTTTCACACCTTGAGGCTTTTATTCTTTTCTCCAACTGCTTTTCAAAGCACATATGCCAAGCTGACTGCAGTTTTCTCCATGTCTTCCCTCAAATTCATAAGCCCTGTTTTTCTGGGTCTCTCTTGTGGTTGCTCTTGCATGACCCTTACAGAAAGTTTATGTGACAAGAAAGGAAACGGCTTTACACAGTAAAAGAGCAGGGCTACTCACAGCAAAGGGCAGTAATTCAGAAGGCCTTGCATAGCCGGTGGCTGGCTTCACATGAAAACCAAAGCAGGGTGTTAAGCAAAGGAGAGAGCAGCAGCGACAGCTGCCTGCAGAGACTGCCGCAGGGCTGACCGCGGAGCAGGACTGCGGCTGTGGTTGCGCGTCAGGCAGGCTGCGAGCATCTCGCTGTGAACGACCATCACTGTTCCCTGGCCCAGCCTCTCCTTCTCTCTTGTGGGAGTGATGCTTTATCCCACCCTCCACTTATTCTGGGGGAGGGACCCTGGCTGTGTCCACAAGCCAGAGTGTCCCCACCATTCTGTGGTTAGGGACCTGCTGGCACTGTATGCAAACCCAAGGCTGACCAGACCTACCTCTCACAGCCAGAAGCTCTTCCAACATTTTTTTCTCTTGTCAAGCCAGGGAAGTACGCTTTTATGGAAGGATCGGGGTAATGTTGATGGACTGTCTTTCCCATCCCTTTCCATATGCAACCTGCATCTTGGTGATGTGCCTGTTTGTCTCCTTCCTACCACTGTGAAAGTGGATTTCACTCACCCATACACCAGATTGCATTATGCACTTCATGTCTCCCACCTCTTAGCATTGCTTACCCACCTCTGCCTTCCCCACATCCCCCCCTACCTAAGGGCTGGGCTCCCCTGGCATCTCTCAGAGGCTTAGTATTTCTTAGTACATTTAAGAGAAATCTGCAGGAAGGAATGGGAGAAATGTGAGTAGAAAGATGACCCAATGCTTGGGGACAGTAATTAATAATCTAGGAGCTATTGCAATGACCCAGATGAATTAGAGGAGCTGTCAGGAAGCAATGAAATGTAACAAGTATAAGCACAGTACAGTTAGGAGAGTTAAAAATGGAAATACAAAGCAGGGTATCCACGACCGGACGGGAGCAGTGCAGGGAAAGAACCTGGGGTGATCACTCATGAAGAAATAAGGATGAGTAGTTAATGAAAAGCTATAATTAAGAAAAGGCAAATACAGTCTTGGGATGTACGGGAGGGAAAATAATAAGAAAAATATTACCCAGAATGTTTTGTCACAGCAGCAACCATGGGCTAAGATGCAGCTACCAGCAGTGTTGGGTTTGTGCCTCTGGAAGGTGAGATCAGGAATCCACAGCTGAGAAGCCATACTGGAGAGCTCCCTTCTGTCCCTGGGCCAGAAAAGCTTCTGTTTGTTAACTTCCACACAGACTGCAAGGTCAGTCGATTTTCAGGCTGTTTCAGGGGCTGAAAGAGCAGGGAGAGATTAAATCTTCTTTTCTGGATCAGACAGGATTTTTCACATCTTTATATTTCGTGTCCGTTTTTTTAATCTCTTGCTAGTACACAGAAGGGTGAGTCCTAAAGCTATATCAAACATGTGCAGGGACAAAAAGTTTATCTCCTGCTCACAGTGTGCTCTTGTACACACTGTAGAAATTATGCATGATGGTGGGCAATGCAAAAGGAATGTGACATTGCTGAAATGCAGGTGGGAATCAGCTGAGCTGCAGCTGGTCAGCATCCAGTGCCTGGCTAAAACCACATGGTGACTTCTCTGATTTTCATGAAGTTGCTGCATCCGAGATCTCCCATACTGTATGACCAGCAGGTTGAGGAGGTACAGGAGGAGAGCTGGCAGCAGGCAGGTTGTCAAGCTTCTCAAGGTAGTGGATGGCAGGAGGAACTGCAAGACTCTAAAGTGGGATGTCCAAAGCCCATAGCGGGCTCATTGCAGTTGCTTGGCTGTCTCAGCTCTTTTGGAAATCCTCTCCACCCATAAGAATAGTTACCCACTTGGGTTACTCAAGCCACCGCTCTGGGGACAGTGGGTGACTGGCCCATAATGTGCATAAAAAGGTGACACAAAGAGAAGACAGCTGCTAAACAACAACAAAAAAAGTGGGTTTTATCATGAAATACAAATGACTTGAACTGAAGTAAGAGCAATATGTGTAAAGGAGAATGGGTAGCTGGCAACAGAGGCGCTGGCTGGGTCCCAAACATGAATAGACAATGTAGTCTAAGAATTCAACAGAAATGGAAATGCCAGAAAGCGCAATGGATGGAGCAGGAGTCCACTGTTGTTCTTAATAATGTCAATGGAAAACTCTTGTTGCCATCAAGCCCAGAGGGAAGGTGTACACTTCCCAGACATAACCACGTTCAGCTATGCATCCCACTTTTTTCCATTGTGGTGAAAGGATGAACCCTCTCAGCCCTGTTCCCAGGGGACACTACCATGGTCTGACTGTGGCTTGACCACCCATCCACGACTTGCACCAAAACTGGGGCTGCACTGAGTCACAGTGATAGAGAGGAAGGGCAAAGATGCCTCCAGCCACACTGCATGGAGGCTGATTTTGCTCGGTCTCTTCCTTCCCCCTGTGTTTGCCACATCAGGGATCATCGTCTGAGGACACTGACGGATGGTGTGTTGGGAGAAGAGCTGAAATGAGGAGAAACATAGTCGGTGCTCAGGAGAATATGAAAATGATGAGGGAGACAAAGTGACTATCTGCCTACCCACCCAACTGCCTTAATCCTACAGACGCAAGAAGCTACTTTAAAAGTCAATATCCCCTCTGTTTCCTCACCCATCTGTCTTTGCAGTGAGATCTCGCCTGAGTTGTTTAAAGCGCCGAAGGGAAGTGAAGGGAATAGGGGTTGCCTTACCTCAGGAAAAACATCCATGGTGATCACTGTCTGGCTTAGCCTTTGATGTAATGAAACTTGAGTATCTAAGTACCACCACAGTAAAACTGGACATGTTGGGCCCCATGTCCATTTTAATGGCTTGGTATTTCACTTTGCCTGCAGCTGTGGAGAGCCCACTACAACAAAATCTTACTGCTAATGGACAGAAGGTCAGTCCTGCCCTTCCTGTCACAGGTGGGCTACAGCAGCTGACAATGCCACCATAGCAGTGGCTTTTTGCCCTTTGGGTGTAGTGAGTCCCTACCCCCTCTGATACGCAGGAGGGAAAACTCAAACAAATGTTTTCCATCTGCAAAGCAAAGGTGATTCCTTATTAATACAGCCCTGTTAAGAGTGCATTGCACTTTGGAAACATTAACTGATTGACAGGTCCCTGACCTAAGGAGATTTCATTCCATGTTTAAGCATCACAGGACAGGTGAGCATGGCAAACAAAAGAAGGGTTGGATGGAAGAGGTGGAAGGGCTACAAAAATAATATTACGTGCTAGTGTGTTTACGCACAAATATTACACGTGCTGCAACATCGCCAACACCAAGAACTCTGTAAGGTTCAGGAAAGGATTTGGTATTTTACTGTTATGAGTAAGTTTGAGTGGTTTCCAGTGAGCCTGGCTGACCCTAAAACCTCAATGAAACCACTGGAGAGAGCAACAGCTTTCTGTGAGGGCTAAAAGAGTTGGTGATTAAATGCCCCTTTACTCAGTGGTAGCTGACCAAAGAGATGCCCCAAATTATGGGCTAATGTGATGGTCAGGGCACACAGTGTGGAGGTCTTGATGCAAATGTTTGATGGCATACTCTGGGGCTGTGAGTCAGAGGTAGGAAGATGATAAGATGCTAGAGTTCGGAAACGGCAAGTGGACGAAACTGTAGCATGGCTTCAGGAGAAGGTGATGAGAGAGACACCTCTTTGGGAAGCATTCTGGTTGAAAAAAAGAGGTTTCAAATTTGGAGTAAGGAAAACGCTTCCTGTGTTCATGGCACCTAAATAAAAAGGGTTGCGTCAGAGAAATATCTGATCACATGCTGATAAAAGGCAAGGTGAGGCAGATAATCTGCAGCAAACAGAAGTACAGAAACTGCAGGAATTAATCAAGGGGATATCCAGCTAGCGAGGTAATAAAGTTTGTGTGAAGTTATCACCACACTGCCGCCTCACCTAAGGCTCTTAATCATGCTTTAGCCCCAAATTCCCTATTATTTGTGTACAAAATCCTTCAAAATGTGACTTGAGCTCTTAGGTTCTCCACAGCTGAGGATACAGCTTAAAGCTGTTGGGCTGCCTCAACCAACTGATTTTGAAGTGGGGAAACATCTCAGTCCATGTCTCAGACTTTGTGCAATGATCAGTGGGGAAAAGTGGTTAACGTTGACTATGATTCATCTTGGCTCTCTTAAACTCCTACCTCAGAAGGCATGAATCACCCTCTGGAAGGGCTTGTTCCTTTCTCCTCCTCAAACAGACATACTTGGGTGCTCAGCTCTAGTATACAACTAATCTTTGCCCACGTGCAGGCCTCTTGGTCGAGCGAGACAAATCCCACTGGAGCTTGGCTGGCAGCAGCCAGGAGGCCTTCGTGAGTCTGCTGGAGAGGATGTAACACACAGGGGTGCTCTCTCCTTCTCATGGGCAGCTTTCACCCCATCCTGTACATTTTCTGCTCTCTGCCTAGCTAGTCTTCTGAGACACACATGGGCATGTATTGTTTTCATAAGCACAAACCACTTTTATTTGAAAACCAATTTACCTTTTATTTATGGGAATCTGGAAGGAATTGAGCTAGATAAATGTGGTCTTAATTGCCCTTGCAGGCAGTACAAATGTTTATTCTTTGCTTGTTTTGTTTCATTTTGGTGGTGGTTGTTTTTTTTTCCCATATAGCTATATTAAGGAGAAATATTAAGCCTACACAATGTATGCAAACACATTTTGCTGTTTGAGCAAGAAGAATCAGAATTGGGTGACATACTGTAATTCATCAAAGGCCTGACACCGCATTATGAAAGGATACTTTTCAGTATTTTGAAAAACATTTTTCCCAACGAACATTCAAGTGCATTGTTTGATCAAGCAATAGCAACACTTTAATCTACCTTGTGTACTTTCTTCAAAATAAGAGGTCAGAGAATAATGGTTCTCTCTGTTTTTAAAAGGAATCCTTTTCAAAATGCTTTTAGCGGCAAAGATCTGGTGCCAAGATTTTTCTTACTTGGAGAATTTAGCATTTTGCTGGAATAGAAACCATCTCCTTGAAGTCCAAGATGACAGATAATGGGACTTATTCTTTTGGTGTCACAGATATGCATCCCACACAAATGCACTCTTCCCCTGTCCTTCAGCAGAATCAGACAATCTTGTTCCTGAATCAAGGTCTGCTGAAGTTACTCTGACCCTCTCTGCTGATATCAGTCAGCTCTGGATTAGGCCTCCAGAGGATAAAGGGAGAAGTGTCTGATCCTAACTATTTATTTGCATTCTTAACCCCCATTGACTCAATGTGAAGCGAAGGAGACTTGGCACATGGTGCCAGGAACTCAGCACCCTATAAATAGTGACTGAAACAAGCTGGGAGATGGGTAAGACACAGCTGTAAAGCAGCCCAAGCAGTGTGGAGATCACCAAATTCTCATCAGCCTCACTCACAGCTCAAGGACAACACATGTGTGTGAGGAGACCTGGATCAAACTGGTACAGGATTCTCCTATTCCTCACCTACACATCCAGCTCCTGAACATGATTCCCATAAAATATTAGTAATCTCAAGCACTGATTTAGGAGCACCTCAAAATCTTGGATGCTTCTATCAATAGTGAGCAACCATGATCCTACATTTTTTTAAATCAAAATTTAAATTAACCCTGGGCTTCATTTCTCCAGATTTAGGCACTGAAAAGAAAAGTGCCTGTTCCAACCTAGTTCACCTGGGCTGCTTCTGTTGCTGCCAGGCAGCAATAGGTACCTCCGGAGGCCCATCTATCCTACCCATCTTCCATACCTCCCTCCCAGGAATGTAAAGTACTAGTTAGGGCTTTTAGATAGGCAACACTGGGTAATAAATGCCTTCTCCAATGACACAGGTATTGCATTGTGCTTGATCAGGGTTTCATTTACTGTAGGCTGTTAGCCTCAAAACTGCATAGCATAATTCTTTTCTCTCTTGGACAGTCCTTCGAAAAAGATTAGGTGCCTGGCAAGTTTTCATATTCATTTAAAAATCTAGAATGCAGCCAGATAGCAAAACAGTCAATCATGACTGCTTTTATCAGGACCTCATCTGTTTCAGGATGTCAGTGGAAGTCCTGCTTAACCAAGCAGGGCAGAAGTTGCTCTACACAATTCCCCCCTCCCTCTGGCTATTATGTTTCTTTTTCAAAAGTTCCTGTATTTCATCTATAGTTTTAGGAACAACATTCACTGGAAGTTAGAAAAGTGAAAGCTAAAATTAGAAAGTCAGATTCAAGAACAAGTTAATAAGGATAATTAGGCAATCGTGTAGATAGGCCACCATTTTTCTGAATCAAAAGCTCTGGATATGAATGACCATGTTAGATAAGATAACGGTGGGAATGATATAATAAGGAATTCTGTAAAGGAAAAGGGTCAAAGTGGAGAGCCGAGATGATCTTTTTCTACCTGTGATTTTTAACTATGCCTAATGACACAGGATTTTTAAAGGAGTTGAGGGGAAAAGGATCTTTCAAGTTTGCCCATTTGGCAGACATTAATTCAGCTGAGCTAAGCAACCTGGCAATGGAACTGAGAAATGCTATTATCCCAGGTGCTACCTATTCTTTCTTTTTTATTTTTAATGAACACAAGAAGGACTCAAAATTTTTCCCATAGAAGTCCACAACTGGGGATTTGCCAGAAAATTCAGGGTCACCGATTCATTTAAACCAGAGCAAAATAGAGCTACCTTTGGTTTTAATAAGCGGTTAAGACCTGCATAGAGCGCAGCCCCAGCATGCCATGCTTGAGCTGCAGCGTGCAGCAACCACAGGCATGGCTGGGCACCTCGAGGGGCTGCAGCTGTGTGTTAAACATGTGTGAGACTGCAGGACAGTAGTACAGGCACGCTGGGACCATTGCACATGGGCCTTGCTTGGTTGATCCAAAAACTATTCTCTCCTGAAAAGATGTTCTTTAAAATGAAACCTGACCGTGATTTTCTTCTTTGTGTCTTTTAACAGAGATGAGCACCGTCCCTTTTTTTTTTTTTTTATGGAAGACCGTAATTCTAGATTCTATGCAGCATTTTAGGTAGATTTCCATCCCTTCCTTTCTATGAAATACGTTCCCATACTTCTGGAAGGACCAAGTGGAGATAATCTAAGGGAATACCATATATAATTTTATGAAGCCAAAAGTGATTAAAAAGCAAGTTCCAAGGCAGAAGCACTGATGCACTCAAATGTTTGTGAACTTCAAGCTAATTTGCTCCTTATTGATGCTGATGCTGCCCATTGCCACTCTGAGATGGCCTCGTGTGTCTCCCTGATGTTATTGATTGGAGAAGGTGCAGAGATGAGAACCGGGCTCAGCACTTCGCATTTTAAGGTCACTTTTATCAAGTGAGCTCATATCTACGATACCAAGCTATCCCACAGCATTTTACAGTAATAAACAAGCCCGCTTGAGTGGCTTTCAGGCACGGGGCAGTTCGCCTTTTACTATAGACTGGGAAGAGTTTAGTTGTGTATGATCTCTGCATGTCTCTGCTAGACCATTCCTGAGGGTCTGAGAAACCTGACCCTCCTCTGCAGCCTTGTGCTGCTGGGGGCTGCAGCCCCTTCCTGCTAGCTGGGCATCCCAAGGGTGTCGGGAAAAGGAGAGCACCCAGCCGCCATCCAGAGCTGATCTCAGAGCTCATAAAGCTTCCCTACGTGTGCAGAGTCTGGGTAATCATATGTAATCCATCGTAATCCATTACGCAGATAGCACAAAGCAGCAGGCAGTTGGTAAAGCTCAATAGCACCCAAGGAAAAATAGTTTATTTCTTTTTCAATTAGTTTATAAGAGCACTTGCATTTTTGAAACTTCATAAATGACAAAGTAATTTGCATTTAACTCAGTTATTATGTTGTGGGATTTGCCAGAGCTCTGCAATTCGGGTTACGAACTATATTTTCCAAACCATCCAGGACAGGCTGCATGTTAGTCACCAGTCTCTTTCACGGCTGCCTGGACCTGGCCGGAAAAGGAGGGGGACCTGCACAGCAGCCCAGGCTCACAGACTCCATCAGGCAGCTCCTTGGGACCAGCAGGGATTACAAACTCTGTCCAGTCAGTGTGGTGGATTGAAAACTGGCTGAACGATCAGGCCAGTTGTAGGCAAGTGACTAGCAGTGCAGCTCAGGGGTTGGTACTGGGGCCGGTACCACTTTACATGTTCATTAATGACCTAAACGATGGCAAAAAGCGCACCCTCAGCAAGTTCACAGACAATACAGAACTAGAAGGAGTGGCTGATGCACCCCAGGGCTATGATGACATTCAGAGGGAACTGCACATCCTGGAGAAATGGGCTGACAGGAATCTCATTAAGTTGAACAAGGGGCAAAGCAAAATCCTGCTCCTGGGGATGAACAACCCCAGGCACCAGTACACGCTGGGGGCTGATCAGCTGGAAAGGAGTTTTGCTGAGAAAGACCTGGATGTCCTGGTAAACACCAAGCTAAACATCAGGCAGCAATGGGCCCTTGTGGCAGAAAAAGCCATCAGTATCCTGGGCTGCATTAGAGACAACATTGCCAGCAGGTTGAGGGAGGTGATCCTTCCTCTCTGCTCATATCTCGTGAGATATCTGGAGTGCTAGGTCCAGATCTGGGCTCCCCAGTACACAAGAGACATGGACATACTGGATTGAGTCTGGGAAACATCTTTGTGTCCTTTTTCTGGAACATCTCACCAGCTGGGTAATCCAGCTTGTGCTAGAGGGAGGGGAACAACCTGGCTTGAACCTCAGTGCAGTTTTCCAGACAGCATGGACCCTTGAAAGTTGTTTGGCATAAAGAACACAATCCCCACATCCCAGATGGATGGTAAAGAAAAATGACTGTCACCCGAGGAACTCAATTTTTTAGAGCTGGAGGGTTTTTTCTGTTGGGGGAAATCAATCCCTCCACACTCAGCCCCCGCTGTTGCCTCAACTTGCCCAGGAGAACCTGGCTGGCATTGAGAGCCCTGTCTGCCTCTGCATCGCCCTGATGATGACCTGCTTCCAATGGTAGATGTCCCCAGGCTAGCAGGCATTCAGCTGGGCCTTCCCAGCAAACCAGCATCTTTAGGACATCCCAAAGCTGTGACAGCTATAACAAACATTCAGACAAAACCTCCTGGATGCCAAGAGAACAGAGGAATATCCATAAAGCGCTATAACAGTTTTGCCACATAATAGTCATTCTTTCCATGCGCCGTAACTACAGGTGTAGTGGGATGATGGGATCACCGTCAGTTCTGGGTAGTGCTGTGTAATTTGAACACATGAAGAGAGAAGCATTACCTTACTTTGACCTTAACAAAGAACTATGATGATCTCTGTATTTGCTGTATCATGATGACCTTGTGTCCGAGTTTCCACTTCCACTTAAAAAGATGGCCAGCTAGCTGCGCTTGTAGTTACCTACAAATTGCCAATCATCTTTAGCTTAAGAAGAAAAGTTTCACTGCTACAGTTGCTACTACCATGTCCTCTCTTACTTGAGGTTCTGCTATTTACTTGTATTTATTTAAGATTTCACTCTTCTTATCATGGGAATTACTCTAAAAATCTTAAGTGTATTTGGTATTCTCTGGTTTGGTAATATTAGATTATAGCTGTGGAACAATATATAACCTCTTGTTTATAAACCCAGAATCGCGCATCTAGGCAATGCATCATCCAAGAAATTTGTTGGGTTTTTTTCCAGTGATGAATCACTTTCTTCACACCACTGTACTCTAACCTCATAATGACATTCATTATCACAACATATTTAAAGCCTTTGCTTGTGAGTGTAGTAAGGAGCTCTTATAATAAGGATAAATGGGTTGGGAAATCTGGTAGTTAGGACTGAGCTAAGTTACAGCTACTCTTTAGGATAAGAGTTCTGCATTTGTCTGTCCATTGGAGGTAATACAGAGTTTGGATTAAAACTAGATGTTAACATCTGGGCTTCCCCACTCTATTCTGAAAGACTCTCATAGAATCATAGAATGACAGAATGGTTTGGGTTGGAAGGGACCTTTAAAGGTCATCTAGTCCAACCCCCCTGCAATGAGCAGGGACATCTTCAACTAGATCAGGCTGCTGAGAGCCCCATCCAACCTGACCTTGAATGTTTCCAGAGATGGTGCATCTACCACCTCTCTGGGCAACATGCTCCAGTGTTTCGCCACCCTCATCATAAAAAAAATTCTTCCTTATATCTAGTCTGAATCTACTCTTCTTTAGTTTAAAGCCACCACCCCTTGTCCTATTGCTCCACGCCCTGTTAAAAAGTCTATCTCCATCTTTCTTATAAGCCCCCATTAAGTACTGAAAGGCTGCAATAAGATCTCACCCTGCAGCCTGTTCTTCTCCAGGCTGAACAACCCCAATTCTCTCAGCCTGTCCTCATAGGAGAGGTGTTCCATCCCCCTGGTAATTTTTGTGACACTGTAGCCTGATACCCCCAGCAAAGATTTCTTCATCTCAAACCCATAGTTTGCTCTGTCCTGGGGTTTGAGATGTGCCCTACCCTGCTATAATGATCTCTGTATTTGCTATATCACAATAGCCTCATTCCAGAGGCTGACATGTCTTCCCTTCCGCAGATATCAACAATCTCATGATTTTTAACAATGTAGTAATGCAAGTAAAGCCAAATCAGGTTGCTGACAGGGAGAGGCCCAGTTAAGTAGGAGTCGGTTTTGCATTTGATGTAAGGAATAAGCTTATGGTGAAGATGATACATGGAGTAATTTGCTGTCTACCGAGAAAGGGCAAACAGCTTTATGTCAGCAGAGACATACAAGCCAACTTTGTTAGAGCTGGGAAACAGATCATGAAAGGTATCACTGCTTAGTAGTTCGGTATGTGTACAGAGTAAGTTCTGGGATCATTTTGCTTTAGGGAATTTTGGTAAGACAACCGCAATAGTATTATAGCAACACATAGACACTATAATGATGATAAGGTAACCATGGCAATGATGATAAGACAGAACTGATTCCAACATACACATGTGTGCCATACAGGAGTGATCCATGAACATATACAGTTTGAGAAAAGTCAAATACACATTCTCAGGTCTAAAAGCCATTCACGCAAAGGGTAGTTGCTTTCCCCATGAGAGTATAATCTACCCTCTTGTTCCTTTCTTTCTTGCTAGACTGGAGAAATTATGGACCTGGAGGGGATAATAGGCTGTTAATTTGGCTTATGAGGGTGTTATCTTTATTTTAGCAATAAAGTGAGTTAATGCTGTGTTTGGCTTCTGGACCAGCCATACAAATGTGACAGTAGTAATTTCCATGTGATTGAACAGGTGAAGCAAGTACAGGACAAAATGTCCGAGCGTTTCTACTTTTATCTGAGAGGAAACCTGAAGTTGGAGACAGACTTGTTTTGAAAATTATGGACAGCAGTTTGTGTCTGGAAAGCCTGTGTTATCACTAGAAGTTGGCCATGAAGCAGCAAGTCTGTCCACAGGGCTGATGGTAGAGCCATGTACTGTGCTGGCTGAGCTCAGGCACATGCACAGCCTCCTACTTGTGCAGCCACAGAAGCCCAGCCAGGCTTTGCTGAGTTCCAGTCTCTCTCAGTCGTACACACAGCATGCCATCATCCAGCTACCACAGTGATCCCATACAGGTAAAGAAGAGACGCAGGTAAAGAATAGGAGTCCATCAGTGAGGGTCTTTAGGGATGAAGAACAGCACCGAAACCCAGGATATGGTAGTAGCAATTGTAGCAGTGAAACTTTTCTTCTTAAGCTAAAGCACAGCACAGATGAACAGCAAGCACTAACCAATCATATAAACCTCATGTAGAGAAAACTCCCGTTGATTTTAGTAGGGATTGCCCTATGTTGGACTTACGGTATTCAGCCCACTGCAGTGCATTTCATAAGCTTTTGGTTGCAAAAATGGTCCACAGGTCCAACAGGCTTGGATTAGCATTAGTAAAGACATTGAAGTTTCCACTCCTCCATGTCTCAGGCTTGCAGCTTCATGGCAGTATCAACGGCTCTTTTCTTTTTTTTTTTTTTGTTGAAACAGAAAGGAAAAATACAACTTTGCAACACTACAAATCTGGTTTGCATAAGTCCTTGGGCCAAAGCCATCTCAGATGTAACTCTGTTGCCTTGAGTCGTATATATTTTCTTCCTGCATTTCAGTCCAGAGATGTAGTCACTGCAGGCAGTAAGATGATTTGGTGAGAATGATTGCACAGATTATCACAAACAGATCCTGATCTCTAATCTAATCAAAATCTCTGTCTAATACCCTACACATTAAGTCCAAGTTCAAAGCACTGTGCAGTAAATGATGTACTCGGCATCTCTTGGATCAGGCAGCAGAAGCAGGAGATGAATGCATAAACCAGGAAATGGATCATGGCCAATTAGCGGTGCAGAAACCGTGTCGGGTCATTTCCTAAATAACAAATGAGCCTGGGATGCTGGCATGTTTTTGTGCAGTGACCTGAGTCAGGCAAGTGTCGAAGACCTTATTCTCAAGCTGCGGGTGGCTGCACAGCCCAATCTGCGTGGGCTGGTTTTGGTGCTGCAAGACGGGCTTAGGAGGCCGTGCTAGTCTCCGCACACAGCACAGCCGGATGAGTGCAAGAACAAGAGAAACTTGAGATATAAGTCAAACTTGTCACTGCAAGACATTTACAAATCATCTGAACTATGGTCCCCATTACTCAGAGCCTGCCTCTGTCCAAAAGAGCTATCTATCCAGTAGGGTGGAGGGGTGGAAAGGCAAAGCTCAAATTTCAGCCAATTCCTTCCCCTGATCTTTTCCTTCAGTTATCAAGAGGAAAAAAAGGATTTGAGGAGCTGGGAACATCAAGCTGGTTAGAGGTCCATGATCCCAGCTGAGCTCAGAGTCCACGAGGCCAGGCAAAATTCAAACAAACGATACAAAATGTTCCCTGCTGAAACGGGGCTACAACATAAAGAAGAGAAAGGGCAGAAGGGGAAAGAGAGGCAGAGCAAGATGGTGGGATTTGCCTTGGTTTGCCCTTGACCACAGTGGTGGGCACTGACCTCCCGGGAGGACAATGGTGAGGCAACAGGATTCCTCCAGCTCATGGCTGTCCTGGTGGGCACCCACTGGTTGGTAAGGGTGGACACCCCAACGTAGAGAGAGAAGAATCTGTTCTGATGTAAAGAAATTCTAGTAACAATAATACTAGGGGTTTAATGTTTAAAGATGTCACTGTTAAACGAGAATGATCAAATTAGTCCATTGTAACTTTAAGTCAACGTGAAATAGAATAAAAGATGAAGGGACCAGAAGCTCTTTTCTGTGACACAAGAGGGCACACACAAGAGAGGCAAAAAGAGTAAAAGAGAAGAGAACAGGGAATAAAGACACTTGAAAAGCTTTTCCTCACAGCTTTTATTTAAAAGAGAACTATGTGTTTGTATGTGCTTAATCTGTCTCTCTTGTTTTCCAGGCAAAGAACAGGTGGGAACTCAAAAGAATTGACTACTTAAGTCCCATTATATTTGTTTTCTGTTTTGAAACCTTACTAGTTTTGTTATGTGCCACAACAGCATTTGAAAACTCTTTCAATGACCTTTTGCATCAGTTGTGCTTTAGATTTCTTTCCATCATCAAGGCCTTCAGCAAATAGTCTCCTCCATGGAAACACTTAGGGGCTGGGAATTAAAACCTTTGATTTCTAGAAGCCGATACATGAATTGATGACCTATAGGTGGAAATGAAGACAAAGGCAACCTTCTTGCAAAAAAAGGGGGTTTGAATTGCAGCCTGGAATTAGGCTGTACAACACGTATTCCTGACATCAGACCAGTTTTACTCATTCCTCTTTCTGTGCTTGTTACCGAGGCTATTACAGATAAACATGTTGACAGCTAATCTTAGGAAAAGAAACATCTCAGCTCTGCAGAAAACCACCCTCAGAATGGTGTGTGTGGCTGCATAATCTAGATTAATCCTAGGGCAGAAAACTGCATCTGCTTAGACAGACAGGCAGAAAAGTCTTCATTATTTTCTAGTTCTTCAAGTCTTCAGTAAGAAAACACACAGGACTAGCTGGAGTGGGTTGTGCTGAATTGTTGAGCATTTCTGGTGTTGAGATTGAAGCTGTGCAGAGAATAGAAATCCTGTTTAATGTAAATTTTCAAGGTCTAAATGTCAGTTTTCACTGCGGTTAGGCACGAAACCCTTCTGCTTCAAAATTTTCCAAGAAAACTTTTTGGAGAGTCATTTTAGGTTGCTCAAATTACATTTCAGCAGTGATACTTCATTTTGATTTTGTTTCTCAGAAATGTTATTACGATATAAAATAGAATACAAAATTAAACAATTCAAAGGAAGACAATGCTTTCAAAACAACAAAAAAACCCCACCCTGGGGTTTAATTACAAAAATGTCAAAACAGGATAGTCTGATATAAGAGCTACTTTTGCTGTTCAGACTGAAATTTGGCAAAATCACCATGCTTATATAATAGAAAATGGTACCACAAGCATTCTCCTTCCCAGCCCTCATAGACAGCTACTAAAAAGGGTACAAATTATTAAGTACTTATCAATATTGACATTTTCCTTGTACAACCAAGCTTATCAAATAAGCAATGTAACTGCCCCAATGACATACTTTAAAGGAAAACAGCACCTTTTTATAAATGGAATTTTAAATTGCCTAAAAAAAGGGTTTATTTTTACAGGCACGCCTTTTAAAAACTACACTAAAAGTTGCAAAAGACTGGGGAAGGATGAAAAACACCTGATTGTATCAAATAATCAAATGATTTGTTTAAAAACGATATGTATTCTATAGGAGGTTGTACTATTCTGTAATAGGGTCGTAACGCTATTTGAGCCTATGGTATGATAGGGGAGTGACACTGTGGCATTACACTACCAGCCTCTGACATGATAACTGTGCAGATGGGCTGAACAGAGGCTTTAGGAAGGAGAAAAAAAAAAAAAAAAAAAGAGAATTCAACAAACGTCTGCACTAAACCAAGAAGATGCCCTTTACTAAGCAGACTGAGATACTGTTGCTTATGACCCATGAACTCATAGCCACAAAGAAAGTCTGGAATCCATAGTAAAAGAACGTTTCTGATTTTGAGACAGTAATGAACTGGAGCTATACAAAGTCATTGAACTCCAGCATAATACAAACACTGGGGAAAACAAGAAATTCAGTAAGTCAAGAACAACGGGAGGGAATATTAGAAGTCAGGAGGCATCACCCTAGGAACGAGGACCAGGGCAGCCTGCCAAAGGAGCGGGTTGGCTGAAGGGCTGTGTTAACTCCCGGTCTGGATGAACAGAAACAGGAAGAAGTGCAATAGTGCAAAATGTGAGTTTATGCATTTCAAAAAAGAAATACAGCTGTAAGTTTAAGTTTGCTAATTGGAAATGACAGAGAAGAAAGAGCTGGTTGGACTTATTTAACTATAACTATGACATTACCACAGGTAGGATGGGCCAACTGACCTATTTCCCTTTGATACATGAAAGCATTAATATCACAGCACAAACTCTGTTACGGAGACTTCATCTGGACTTTTGTGTGCAGCTGTAATCATTCATGTTCCAGAAAGCAGCTTAAAATTATACCAGGCAAAGGAAGGGTTGTTAGGATGATCCAGGGAATGGAAACAACTATGCAAGTGAAGTCTGAGAGAAGTTATGCTTATGCTGCAGTGAACCATAAATTCAGGTACTTACAGTTATGAAAATATGGTGTTTTCCTTAAGAGATTATTCTGCAAGGAAGCGGCATAAATCAGCCCATGCAAAACCCCACACCTGGGACAGGTTGCTAAAAGCTATTCCAGCTGTTTTTACACTGCCCTTTATCAGCCAGCTCATGGAAGAGTTTGGCATGTGTAACCTCTGAAAGCAAGTGCTGCGATGAGATCTGATTGCCATCCATAAATAGGCTAAAGGAGGAAAAGGGGAAGCAATAGAGAGGAAAAAGAGCTAACGAAGCTCAAGGACCACATTGGCACCTGGACAAATGGTAAAAACTGGCCACAAGCAAATTCACACCGGATATCTGAAGAAGGTTTTTAACCATCCAAACAGGACAGCACAAGAACGGCCTTCTCATAACAAAAGCAGGAGCAGAAAACTTAATTGATTTTACAGTTTCATCAAACTGGAACTCAATTAATATTTTAAAGAGATTTCATGGCACAGCTGTTTGAAATAATAGAGATGTGGATTCAGTGATCCAGAAGATTGCTTCTAATCCTATCTTACTAAAAAACAGCTGTAAATATGCCCAGAAAACATGGAAGTCCACAAAAAAAATCCTCTGGAAAAAAACATAATTGGTAAAATAAAAAATAGGTCCAAAGGGCAACATCATATTCCCAGGAGAAAGGAGAATCTGAACTGGAAAGCAAGAGATGCATAAGGAAGGAAGAAAGCATCAGGCAACGCAACAGAGTCATCTAGTAAAAAAAAAAGGTTGTTGGTGTCAGAAACATGGCGACTTAGTGTCCTTTTTAATAATCTATAGGGAATGTGAGCTGCACACAAAGGGCTCTCACAGATGACCCTGGCTGGGAGGAACTGAAAGGTAAGTCAAGACATGGAAATAACACAAACTGACCTACTGAGACTGGGGGCGTTACTAGACAAAATAACAAGACGAGTTCTTGCTTGTAAGCATGAAAACATACCTGAGGCAAAATCCTCCAAAACACACACAGTCACTGGCAAACTACTAGCAGGAATCCTGAAAAACTTTGCAATGAGAGTGGGTGGCCAATTGAACCTAAGTGCATATTACAGTTTGGCTGCCGAAATGCTGATGCAATTTTAGGGTGCAGTTCCCTTGATACTTGAATCAAAGGCAATAGAGACCTATTTTCTACACAATTTTAATGCAAATGTATCTGGAATAATACACTCAGTTGGGGAGTTGCTGTGCATGGACAAATTGGAAAAAGGAGGTTGGAAAACAATAAAAATTACCAGGAATCTAGACTGGCTATCTTAAACAACCGATTTAAAATCCCTGTGTGTATGAACAGTAAAGGTCCTTTCAGCCCTGTTTTTCTATGACTCCACGCTAAGCAGGAGATATTAATGCCAAAGGGGAGGAAACGATTTAGACTGCCACATACACACAGAAGTGCCAAATGGGGTGAAATTAGCAACACGAAACCACAGGCTGACTAGCAGGAAAATCTTTCAAGATGTATCCAGCTGTAGAAAAGCTGCCGGGGGACCTGGTGGAAGCCTGGTCACTCCGGATTTTTACAACAGGGATGGACAAAACACTAGAAAATGTACCATAGGGAGCAATTCTCTGCTGGCAAAGAGCGGTGGAGCAGATGATCTAATAGGCTTCTTGCATCTCTAATCTCTACAGTTCTATGATTTCTCACTGTAGAGCACAATATTTCAAGACGAAAAAGAAATAAATTGAAGGTAAAATATTAGATGGGTAAAAAAAACCCACAAAAAATCTGGAGAATGAATGGATTTCTGTCCTCTTGCCTTTCTGTATTTAAAGGAGTTGCTTCTGGCACATTGTTTTCTTGTCAAAGGCACTTCATTTTGTCTTTCTCTCACTTACCATTTTCTCTCTCGCTACAAAAGCAGAAATAGCCACTTGGGACTGTTGATGTCTTTCTGAGGAAGGATGTTGCTCTCATGCTGTGGAACAGCATCAAGGCTTCGGTCAGTCAAAACGTAAAAACCTCATTGTTTTCTTTGGGAACAGATTTCTTTCTAAAGCAAGCCCCAAGTAAGTACATGCATAGAATCATTGAATCATAGAATCATTTAAGTCAGAAAAGACCTGTAGGATCATCAAGTCCAAACATTAACCTAGTGCTGCCAAGTCCACCGCTAAACCAAGTCTCTAAGCACCACATCTACGTGTGATACTCACCGGCATATCAGCCCTGCTCCCTTCCTGCATTGCCTTCTCCCCCATTCCAGTAGACTCTCATTTTACCACTTGGTTCACCTACTTCTCGCACAGGTACCCTGTTCTTTGGCTCATGCTGCCTCCTGCAGCTGAAACACCTTTTCCTGAACTGGTCCTGCGGCTTTGGCTCTTTGGTCTGCATTTGGGAATTTCTTGAAATCCTACTTTTTTCTTAGCAAAGGACTACTTAGCTGAGTAAGGTCAGGCCATTTATAGAATCACAGGACGTTATAGGTTGGAAGGGACATTTGAATATGCTCTGGTCCAAACCCCTGACAGGCCAACTTCAAAGTCAGAGCAGGTTACTCAGGGCCTTTGTGCAGTTGGGACAAATTTCTGTCCAAAATTTTAGGTGCATCTCCAAGGATGGGGATTTGGCAACTTCTCTGGACAGAAAGAAACTATTTTTCCTTTAATCCAGTCATAGCTTCCCTCACTATGGTAAGTCCTCCCTGTTCTTTCTTTTCACTGGACTAAGCAAACCTGCTATGTCAGCTTCTCCTTGTGCGTTGTGTGCTCCAGCCCCTGACCATCATTGTGGTCATCTGTTGGATTCCCACTAGCTTGTCTACACATAAAATAATAGGATGAGTTTGAATGCCTGGAAAATGGTTACCAGCTGATTTTTTTTTTTTTTTTTTTGCTTTTTAACTGTCTGTTTGCACATTCTAAGTTCTAAGAAACCTACTATTAACTCTTGAAAAAAACCCTGTCTTTTTCATGTTTGCAAGAGGCTCCTTCAGAAGCATCTTACATATTGGGAAGAAATAAACCAATATTAATGGTGTTTGTTTTCCTGTCTGTGAGTACACAAGGCTGGTTTTCCAGGAAGCTGAGCATTCACAAGTCCATGCTAGCTTCAGGGAGGATTGTGTGTGAACAGCACGTCCAAAAAACAGGTTCAGGTTTTTCAATGCACATTCAGACTCATCCCATTCATCGGTAGTGGGAATTGCACAACCTCTGGTGAGTTTGAAATCTTGATCAGTATATACATCCTGATGACAGGCAAATGTGCTTTCAAAGGGAATAAATTACTGATTTTCAAAGTCATGGCAGCTTTGACATACAAACATGTCAGACAGATAGATATGTAATATAAGAATATGCGCTGCTGCCTGTTACCTCGCTCTGCCCTGGGGCACTTTTGCGCAGCGCGCTGTCCCTCTCTAACACCGGGGCACCATCCGTCCACGTAAGATCAACATGGGTAGTGAAACCCTCTTGCACTGTTTTGAAATGTTGTCTGAGCAGGCATCTTCTTTGCTGAGGTGTTGGTTGTTGGGGATTTTTGGAGAGAATGAGCAGAAGGGGTGGTAAGTATAAGGGGCCAGTTTGTAATTGTGTATGGCAGAAAGGGTATGCCAAAGCAGAAGCTTTAGCAACATTTACTAAAAACACACTTATACTATTACCCCTCAAAAAAACACTTTTAGATGACAATAATCATCTGAGTGTGGTTTTGGTCATGACAATACCTCTAAATTGGGTGGGCCTTTTATAAGGGGAAGTACTTTTTCTGTTTCTTGTGCAAATTGCGCTTGCTTTCTGTATGTAGACAACTACTCTATCTGTCAGTAAACTGCAGCCGGCCTTGTCTGAGTAGCTGTGATTTACCATAGAGTGAGGCTGCACTTGCACAGCGAGAAGGGAGCTATTCAGCCTAGCAACATTATTGGGATCTTAGAGTTTCTGCCTTAAATTGCCAAGCACATGCTGGGACAGTTAGCTTGTCAGGACCAGCCAGTTCCCAGAAAAATGTCCTCCAGCACATGGCTAGTTGTCAGAAGAAGAGCAAACCCATCAGAGGTGCTGTCGAGTAGTGGGAGGTCTGAGGCTGCTTTGGGCCCCAGTTTTGTTTTTCTTCCCTTTGCCATGGGTCAGTCCTTCCTGACCTACTTCAGTCCTTTAACAGCCTGTCATCTGGAGCTGGTGCCAGCACCACTTCAGCTTAGGACACGATAAAAAGAGGATTAAAAACAATCTGAAGCCTGAAGTTGCCTACAGAAGCACTGAGCACAGGCTATGGAAGAGTGGAACCTCTTTGGTGTCAAGCTTGTGGTCAAAGAGGTGTGCCTGGAGTGCCTGAGGGAAGAGGATCTGCCTGAAACAGCTGTCTTACAAGACATGGGGGAAAAGAGATTCCTATTTACCTCAGAAAACTACTGGCAGCACGTACAGGTTTGTCATGGTTCGTGATATTAATGATAGCACTGGGACATGGGGCTTTTAGATTTTACATCTCAGCTTCACACCAGCACCTTGCTGATAGCTCACTGCTCACAAAACAACTGGTTCAGTTCCACTTCAGGGGATCTTCTTACCTATTTTTAGTTACCTAAAGATCTGGCGTACCGTCTGAGCTTGTCATTTGCCTTCCCTTTAGAGTCAGCGGAGGGAGACATAACCAATGAGTTGTCCCATCTTGTCCTGGAGGACTCCGGGCTTGGGTGGGGACATCACACTGGGGACTGCAACACTCATTGATTTGCAAGCAAAGGTGGCAGGTGCTTGAAACAGACTGTGAAAGTGGCTTTGCTCAGGCAATTTAGGAATCTGCTTTTGTGCTCAGCTAAAGCACTGTATGTCAGTGAGGGAAGATGTGAACCATGTCTTTACTCCCAGGTTTGTCCACCATCTTTAGAAATTACAATGAGGTATCTGATATTTTTTGCCTAGGCATGCCAGTGCACAAACACCCTTGTTTGCACAGAGTAATCACAGGGATATAAAAAAATCAATACAACCAAGGAAGTTAGAAACACTTACTTGCAAACACCTCTTCAATCAAAATGGGAAAGGAAATGTACTGAGCTCCATCTGACTTTTAAAAGCTTCACTTCCCTCCGTGGGTCACTCCTGACAGGTGTGAACAGGACGCTGTCCTGTCGAGTGACCATCCTGTAAAGGAAACTATAATGCATGCTGTAAATAAGCCCTGATTTTAAGTTTGAGAGTTATATGCATCCAAACCATCAGGCTTGTGATACAGCTCCAACATTCCCCTTTCTTTACAAAACAAAGGCTCAGCCTTTTTGTGTTGCTCTGTGTCCTGTCCCGTGCTTTTCTTTGGGGCTACGTGGCCCTTGCGTTCCTACTGCCCCTGGGAAAAAATACATATTTAAACCAAAGCAAAACATCCTAAAATTCAACTATTCCATCCGGGGGATAAAAAGGAATATGCCAATGACTCGTTATTCCACGCAGAGTGCCCATTACTTTTGTTGACTTCAAGGCTGTAGTCACTCACAGAGAACAGGGCGATAGTATTTACATTGGGATTTCAAGGAAGACTGCTCTTATAAATTAGTAAAAGGCATGAGTCATCCCAGCGCAGTGTTTGATCCAAGAGATGCAGCTATCAGCCCAGCATAACACTCCAGCATCTGTCCAAAACACCGCACACCCTCATTAGCACGCTATTCCTGGGAGCTAAGCAGGCTGAAGGTTGCAAAGAGGTGCTATTGTTACACCAGGAGTAATTCTTATGTTTTATTGATACCCAATAAACTGCGTGTTAGCCTGAAAGCAGAGAGAGACAGAGGGAGCGGGCTGGTGGAGGTAGCGGTTATATAACACTGGAACACAGGGAGTGGAACTGGCCAAATCCTTCTCAATTACTTTTTTTCAATAAATGTGAGGTTTGGGGAGGAGGACCATCTGAGCAACTTAATAATTAATAAGAACGTATTATCCTGCTGTACGGCTGGACACATCACCTATGAATAAATCCCCCAGATAATATATTTGTGGATCTTCTTAATATTTTTTTAATTCCACTTTTTAAACTTTATTTTTTATTATTATTTTATTTTTTTTATTGCAGTCTAGTCCAAATTGCCCTAGGATTTTCTCAGAAATCAACCAGATAACCACTTGGGGGAAAGGGAACGAGCACATGGACCTTGGGCCCTTGTCCGTTCAGGAGCAGAAGTGGCGTTCGCGATGATTAGGGCTTCTGGCAATGCAGGGAACTTGACTGGTGAGCTGTGGAGATTAGGTGATGCTACAGGACTCTGCTAAAGACAGACAAATATGGGTGCTGCGCACAAGCTGGGAATTACTGTGGGTGTCAATTAACCTCGCAGATCACAGGGTTTATTAGGCTGAATTATTTATCCCAAAGATAAAACACTGAAAGAAAGAAAGGCATCATTAAACAGCACAGCTTTGCACAGAGTTTAGGCAGTGAACCAAGTTTCCGAACAATTTAATTTATTAGGGACCTAAATTGTACTAGATTATCAAATCAAGTGAAATAGAGGGAGGCAATGCATTTTATGTTCAGTGCCCAGAATGTAATAAGTGTGTTATTCCATTCATGCCATGTCTCAGCCTGAGTTATGAAGAGAAGGGGATGTTTCCTCTGTAGGGTAATTTTCCATTTTTTATCCATTTTCAAAAGCTGTCAAACAGCTGTCATGAAGGAAAAACGTTGCTAGTTTACCACTGAAGCTTGAAACCTGTTAAATGTGAATGTAAAGTGGAGCACTACATATAGTCCCAATACAATAGGAAGAAGCTTAACTGTTTGAAGTCTGTCTTTGTTGAGATTATACCCAGGCAGAAAAGGACAATAGGAGAGTTTTGCCTTGGGAAAAGAGAGACTGACAGGTCTGCATGTTTTTCCGCAATCAATATTGTAGACGGAGCTCTTCTTACACGGCAGGGTTCAATTAAAGAAAAAAAAAACAGTAGAATTTGGGGGAATTCCCTGAAGAGTTCAAATCCTTCCCGGGAGGAGAGAATGTTTTTTTTCAAGATGAGCTTGCATGAAAAATTCATGCAGTGGATGGATACATTCATATAAAAAGAAATTTGATAAATAAATAATTGTCTTAATTTTTACTGCCTCACATAGCAATTGCACATCCATATTGACCACTTTAGTTTGCAAAACTAGTCCTTAGTGTAAACATGTGTAAAATTAAATCACCCGAAAAAACAAAATAAGGCAAAAGGTCACACATGCTAACTGAAGCAAGTAGTTCATACTAGTCTCTCACAACATCCAGGAAATAAGAAACTGCCACATGCAGCCAAGAAGCTGGTACAGGGATGAACACAAAGAGGCAGACAAAACACAGCATGAAAATGGGTGATAAGCAGAGATTTGCAGCCATCAGGAAGGAGAGAAGAGGAGGCAGCTGCAAAGACAGGAGGCCGGAAAAGATAGACGAATTGGGCTGGAAATATATACAGTTATGATAACGGCTATGAAAGAGATTACATGAAGCTGCAATTAGCTAGCTGCACTCGACTGCTATTCAGTCATACTTGCATCTCTCTCCTTCTTTTTCCCAGTATTCATTGCATGGGAAGACAGTTATCTTGGAGAAGAGTTTTGTACACAACATTCCGGTTGGACAAAGTGCCAGCCTGGTCTACAGCCTCTGCCTCTCCAGGCCATGGAGAAATGCAAGAGGACCCTCCACAAGAACTCAGGAAAGCCCATCACCCAGCACAGCCTGTCTCCTCACTACACTCCTTC
>NW_009648955.1:4959490-4984139 GCF_000708025.1 Charadrius vociferus
AATAAATCATAGAATCATGCAATGTTCCCTCTCCTTCAGGCTTGATGACATCTTTTCTAGCCGTGTCTTTGGTCCCTGTCAGTTCCTCTCTTTCACCTTTTTTTCCACTTCTGAATAGTTGTTTTCTATGTTTTCTCCCAGAATTTTATTTCCTCGGCCAGTTCTTCCCTTTGGATACCCACTGCTCCCTGCACGGTCCCTGGGAACCTCTCATCAGTTCTCCCCACCTACCTCCCCCTGTCCCAGCGCCGCCCCCCCCCATGCCCTCTGCCCCTGTCCCTGCATCTATTTCCACCAAGAGAAACTTTTTTTGGTGTGTTTTGTTCACTATCCATCTCTTCATAGTCATCTTCTTTGGTTGTTTGATTTTGTCTGTGCTAAGGAAAGCCCTAGGATACAAGGTTGAAATGGCCTTTTCATCATCTTCGATTCCCTTAGTCTGAAGGAGGCTCCCAAAGGCTTGCTCTGGGACTTCCTCTTGAACTGCTCCTTGGTGACAATGAGCTTGTCTTCTCTAAGCTGACCAAACAGGCAGGCAGAAAAGACACCCCTCCACCCCCCTGACCTCCTCGCCCACCCTGCACAAGAACAGAAATTGTCCTAGGAAAGCTTCTTTGGTTATTTTTTTAAAAGAAAAAACAGAATCAACTTCCCTTCAGCCTATGGTGCTACATGAGCCCATGCTCTGGTTTGACTCATGATGGGGTTAGTCACCCTCAAGTGAGGGAACATCAAAGTATAGTAGAAAATACTCATTTTTAAAGAGTAGTCTAAAAACTAGAGGCTGATGGTTGTGTTTAATAATAGGATACATTCAAACTGCATTGCTTTATCCCAAACCATGGCCCTCACTACACTACACATCTCACCACTGAAGAGCCCTTCCGGGAAGGACGCTGTCGGATAGGAGAGCTGCATGGTCACTGCAACAGTGAAGGCAGGTTTTCAGCAAGTAGGGCTTGGGCAAACAGCTAGGTTTATGCCTCTGGTTTATAAATTTGTAAAATTCAGCCTTGCAGTAAAAGGAAAAAACTCATGTGCCTGTGTGTTTTTTAAGGTCTTGTCCAAAAGACCCTACTACAGAAAACCAATTTAATCCACCTTAGAGGGATGAAGGGCTGAGTCAACCCTGCCAGGATTTGAACCTATCACTCCAGGGAGCCTAATTATTGCAAATGTGGCGCTTAGACCACAAAACCCTCCCCTCCTGCTCTAATCACCTCTCAAAGAGTCCCTTTTGATCCTAGAAGGTTACGCAGCACCTGTGATAAAGGCAAAGTATTTAACAAAGTCTCCATAAGTGGAGTATATCGTTATTCATATTACAGCAGGTTTAAAAGAGCCGGGCGAGGATGAGAACATTCTGCTGTAACAAAGATTACAGTAGCAGCGCTGTGAACTGCTTCTCAGCTCCAGTCTCTGTTTTCCTTCCGCTACACAATGGAAAAACGGAGCAAGAGGAGAGCTGAGCTAAATTGCGCTTGCTCCCACCATGCTGCACCCCTAACCGCGTGTTTGCTTGAAGGTTTCATCTCACGTAGCTCGGCCGCAGGCTAACGGGCTGCACAGCTGGAGGGTGATGGCTGAGCGAAGCTTGTCCTCCTCTGCACCCAGGTCAAGTGTCTCCAGGAGCCACGCGGCTGGGAGTGTTCCTGCTATGGGCTCCTACCTGCACATCTGTGCTACAGAAGCAGAGGGGGCTCGGTGTGTGGGCATTGGGGACGATAACAGGGAGGGCATAGGTGCTTGCCCGGCTACAGGGTAGCAGCTGAAAAAGTATCTGTAGCAGGGACTGCTAACGACAGCTCCTTGAGTTTCTTCACTTAACTCAGGATGTTGGTAGTATTTCTGCACAGTTTAGAAGGCATAAGCGAAAGCTGATGAGGATCTCTTGTCTTATTATAACAAGGCTCCTGGTTGGAGGTGGAAGGAAAAGCAGGGCTGGAGAGTAAAAGGAAGCCATTTTTTTTTTTCAAACTCTGAGCTTTAAAGAAAACACATCCCATGCTCCCCCTCAGAGATAACATTGCAGCTGATAATTTTGCCTTTTATTCCCTGGGAGAAAATGGAATTTTTGTTCCTCCCTCCTTCCATTACCTGAAGGGGATGCACGCCTTCTACTGACATGCAGATAGACTAAATCTGAAATGCTAATGGACTGGCAGTGTTTGCAGTGGGGTGAACAGTTTTCTGCTGGAAGGCTGGTTGGCAGGATACCGTCCTGCAGTCATTGAATCATTGCACTGAATCACAGCCATGTTGGCAGGATCCCATTCTGAGGAAGTTCACAGTACTGTCAAACACCTGCTGTTGCCATTGAATGATATTATGCAAGATCTGAAATTCTATTTATCGAGATCCCTATTTGATTTCTTCTTTTTTTTTTTTTTTTCATCCTTTTCAGTCACCAGAGTCTCAAATGACTGCAGTAAAACCTTTTCCCAAGAGCGTTATACAATGCTCAGCCTGATGCCAGGATACCAGTTCTTATAGGGTGAAAATCCATTCTTTTGACTTTGCGCTGATGCAGAGATGCCACGATAGCACAAGATACAAAGACATACATGCATTCCTACAGTATGCACTCTGCAGGGTTATTCAGGTAAGAAGACCAGACAGGATTTTACTCGCAGAAGCCCAGCTACCCTTTCTTCCCTTGAAAGTCCTGGTTGTACAGCCTGGTGGGAGGGGACACTACTATAAATAGGTTTTGTCTCCTAACCTTTTTACGCAGTGATTGTTTCCAAGATAAGAGACTTCTTGAACCCTCATGATGAGAAGCTTGACTTACACACACCTAGGAAGTGAAGAATACCAGATTATGAGCGTTAGAGAGCAAGTATATTCTTCTCTCTAATACATGGTAAGTTATAGTAGTTTAGTGTTGTTTGCCTGGCTTGCTCGATACCCTCTGCCCTACAATACAGTCCACTTCACCTTGATTTTTTGGGGTCCTTTCTCAAAAACAGTAGTTCACATCTTAAGAAACCATCCTGAGCTCCAGCCTGCCTCTTTGGCTTTACTCCCAGCCCAGGTGGCATCAGGCATCACTGGCACATCTCTGCCCCAGGACAGCCCCAGCTCTCCCGGCTCTCCAGCCACCTGCATCATGACCAGATCTGATCCTTCTCTTTACTTCCATGGGTCTGCATTCCTCTTTCTGCAATCCTCTAATTTTGGATATTCTACTCTGCAAACACTACTCACTGGCAGGCTCTTTCCTTGACTGATGGATCTGCTCTCTGCACAGGAAAGGTCTTTTCCTGTCCAAACTAAAATATCTGTTTGGTTAGCAATTCATTAGGAGATGTCAGCAAGTTATGCCAGGCTGCAACAGAGCAATTCCTGCCCAGTCTTTCCTGCTCGCTCTTTCTTGAGCAATTGGATAACACTGCTACCTCGCATCAAGCTCACAGTCTGGGTGTGAGCTTCTCTTTGGCTTTTCACATCCAGCTCCTAACTTAAAGTCTCACCTTTTATTAAATAAAAGTAAAATCCAGACTTGCTAATCGAGTTACACAAATAAAACTCTCAAAAAGGTGCTTGTTATCTTGGGTCTTGGTTCTTGCAGCGTCCTTTTCTTTAGCACTAACACAATCTTGCTTTGCCAGTATTCCTCTAGAGCACCACTGCAAAGATGATTTTCGTAACCTGTCTGTCTGCCTATGTCAGCTCTCACAGTGAATCCCTCCACTGACTGCCCTTTTTCTTTTGTGTAAAGACCTTGCTTGCCCCTGTGCTGTCTTCTTCTTTTCAGCACTTAAAAGGTGATTTCTGTCTCCTCTTTGCCCATGATTCTAGTCTCTGCTGCCCCCTTCGAATTTCAAACAAGTCCCTTTTCTTTCATACCATGTTCTCCATGCCACCCCTTCAAGTTTCAAACAGCATCTCCCCAAACAGGTGTAAAACCCACCTTATTTTCGTCCTTGAAATCCTTCCTTTACACTCACCTTGTACAGGGGGGTTACCAAAGCCATCCTAATAGTTAGGCTGGCTACAAGTTCTTCATGATGACCAAGACTCCATCTCCAGCTGTTCGTTTCCCCCTTCCTTCCTTTCACAAGAAGTTAGTATCTCTTCAGCAGATTGTGACACAATAGGATTTAACAACAAAAAAGTATTTCAAAGAGGTGTCTTTAAAAAAAACCCAAACCAACCAACAAACAAAAAAAAACCCTATGAAAAAACTACAAGCCACGCACACAATTTTACACATGTATTTCAGAACATATCCCCACGATTACTTTGTAGTTGTAGGAGGGAGAGGAGGGAAGCGACTGAGCAGCATGCAGAGGTATCAGATATCAGTTGCTGGGATATCAGCAACCGGGATATCAGCAATGCAGAACTATGCCCAAAACCACTTGCTCCCCCAGTCACGTGTGAAGCCTGTGGCAGGGCAAGGGCTTGGACCTGTCTCACAGATCCTCGATTAGTGCCAAGCACTCAGGCATTAATCATCTGCAAACTTGCTGTGCTGTCTTCAAGCTGATACAAGCTATTCACTTCTAAGCTAAAAGCTTGGAAACAATGGCTTTTAAAAACAGGAAGCAAGATGGTAATTAAGATGACCTGTCTATCACCCAGATTATTAAACAGCATTATAAATGTTTTGTTGCTGAAGATTAATTATGTAAATCTTCACAGGAGTCTCACACAACTGAAAGAAATATTAATGTTTGTTCATCAGCTCTGATTTCTTCTCTCAGCTAAAGGTTGTTTTTCTAGTCTGCTATCAACGTCCCACAATTGCCATTAACACTTGTCATGATGCTTTTTGCTGCAAGTAGCTAACATCTCCATGTGCACGTGGTTCGCTAGACCTTGTAATGGTGTTTCAGGCAAATGTTGTCTGGTTCTACAGACATGGCAGGTCAGGAGCTGCAGCCCTGGCTGAGGTCGCATTGATTATGACCTGTCCTTTGTTCTATGACCATGAGTTGTCAGGTGATTAATGGAAGAATAAAAGACCCTGAATCTTTAAGGCCATTGGAACTTTACAAGTGGTTTTGGACTACTTTTTCATAGTGTAACACAGATGCCATTTAGAAAAACAACTTTTAAGTCTAGCATGGACTTCTTAGAGCTTCTTATGTGCTGCTGACAAGCAGAATCATCTGAGGAGTATTAATTTTGCAAAAGGTTTTATGAAGTTTAATGCAATTACATTCAACATGTCCAAAGCTAGGCTCAGTAGAAAAATGTTTTGGGAAGAAGGTATTTTGTAAGCTTTAGCCCTAAGTGAATACGTAGAACAAAAATGTCTCAGTTTGTAAGTTCTCTATTAATAAACTGTTGTCTAAATATCATTCACTAAAACTCCTTGAAGATGTTAAGGCAGGATTCTGGCATCAGGGTTAGTGGGTCATGTATGTGACGAGTGGAACTCATCTCATTTAACATTCGATGCCCACCATGCAAAATCTGTATACAAGCAAGGCACCTGAAGAACTTGCCTACAGGAGAGATACTTTAAGGGTCTGATTTATCTCTGAAGCCTTTAGGGTGAGATGAAATGTCTGTTCCAGACCATTAGCCCTAAACAAAATGGTGGTATGTAGTTCGGATGTAGGTTGGTTAGAACAGCTGAGCTGTTCCAGCCGTGGATTATCAAGAGAACGCCAGTATTCCAAATGACCATAAAACCCATGTTTGTACCTGCCTTCCAGCTGAGGCCTCTCTGTCAATAGCAAAGTGCTAATAACATGAGCCTGTATTTTGGGGACTTGGTGGAAATGTGCTAATGTATTCAAGCTCCAGCTTCAGTTTTTGCCACCAGCATCTCCGCTGCTCAAAGTCACAGGGTTTTGCAACCTGAGAGCCATCCTGGACAGAAATGAAGCTGCGGGGAGAACATCCCATTAAAATGCACAGTAAATGCTATAGGATGAGAACATTTCCTCTCAGCTGGAGGGGAACTCAGGTCCTTCCTGATGTTAGAAGACCAGGAAGCCAGAAGTTTAAACAAGGGGCAACTCTGCATTTTAAGTTACAAGGGAAGGTGAGAGTCGTTGGCCAAACAGTTTCAGATTCAGGATTTCTCTTTTGTGCTCTAGACCTCACAGCAATATGACAGTCTATCTTTCCTGCAGAATTGAGATTTTTTTTTAAAAAAATGGCTTTTGCTAGAGCTAAAACATGGGAAACTAATATCAGAAATCTGCGTTTTGTTGATCCCACATGTCTCAGTACATTGTTGACCCTGAAACATAAAGACAGAAATATAAGATATCATTGATTTTCAGTCCTTCTCTAATGATCACGTTAACAGAAAAACCCAGTTACCTCGTTTGTTTTATATAATCCCCAAGCGCCTCTGTGGTTCCTCAGGTGCCAAACCCAGCACTTATTAACACTCTGTTCCCCCGGGCTCCTTGTGGAACACTTTGTCGCTGCCGCTACTGGCTTTCAAGCATAGCTGCACAAAATTAAAAAACAAGTGTGTTAAAAAAAAAAAAGCATGCAAATGCAAAATTAACATGCGAACAAACAACAGGGGCCACTCCACTGATTGTATTTTCACTGTCATGTTGTATTAATTAAAGCTTCCCATCCCTTAATTAAAGTGAAGAAGCCAGAGAATCTCCACCATGTTACTTGAGGTGATTGAATCAAAGGGTCTCTCTGAGGGGTTTACAACTGCACTGCCTGGTAGTACCCAGGGCTTTGAGTGAAGAGATCATCCTGATCAATGGCATTCAGAGCTTGGATCCAAATTTCCACAAGGTATAGGCTTGTGACCCAAGGTTTTGGTCTGGCCACGTCTTTAATTAGAACCTGCTTTGGCTTTTCCTAACTCAGCTCCAATACTTGGCATGGACCTCCTGCATATTTAGATGAAAACTAATGAGGATTTTTATTAAACTTGAGCCTTGGCCGGCCGGGAGGAAGGAACAGCTTTTTAGCATCAGATGGAAAAGACTTTTGCCTCTGGAATATTTCTCAGCACAGAGCAAAGAGCTGGGGGAGGAGAAGGTGATGGGAACGCTGTCAGTGCTGCCACTAATGGGGCCTGCCTGGGGCATGCTGTTCAGTATCCCTTGGAAGATGACCTTGACTGCTAACATTTACATTTTAGCAGCCATTTGACATATTTGATTGTGTCTACAGCAAAAAATGCACAGTTCTGGGAGAGACATGTAGCTCAGATCAATGTCTTCAATGCCGCTGTCTCCTCTCGTCCTGCCATACTCTGATGTTCGCTATTTAGTCTGAAAGTGAATGCTACGAGAACACTGAGGCACTGCCCCTTCTTCTTAACGCAGGTAACCAATCTCATCAGGCACCATCCGTACAGGCTAACTCAAGGTGCAATCTGCAAATTAAAGACCTTCTCAAAACAATTAAGTTATTCAAATTGGTAAGAATAGTGCTCATTGTCCAATGAACCAAACAGCTGGCCATTATCGTGTGTCTTTGGTGTCATTTATCAGCCTTGGACACATGGAAGAGACTGTAGATGTCTGCCAGAGGTATTGCTGGGTCAAATCCCGGAAAGCTTTGCATCTGCAGCTCCTGTCATTTCCTTACCCCACAGGATCTGTCTTGCAGAAGGTGGAGATTTGACAATAGCTCGCAGTCCTTATCGCCACATGTTTCAGAACCTCAGCAGATGGCTGTGTGCTCCTACCACCTGGCCAAAGGGTGCTGTCGCCCTTCCAAACAAATGGCATTAGCACCTCTGAGGGACAGGCCAACCCACCGATGCTGATGTGCTTTAACTTACAATATAAGCATGGCTAAGGGCACACATGGGACCAGATATGATGGCTTACCAGATGGGTGGTAATTTGTTAAGCTGCTATAATGCAAAAGCTTTCAATTGAGTATTCATACCCTAAGATCTTCAGCCAACATAAGAGTCATTTGGTTTGCCTTTAATATAATTGGAAAAGATAGGAAATTAAATTTTTAGGCCATAGAGTGTGCCAATACCTTCATTTGCTTTGAAAATAAAAATCTCCCTCTCCCTTTCCTCCGTGCTGCTGAAAGTTCAATCATTTATCAAAATAGTGATGCCCTTTGTCCTGGCATATTACTCTAATGGTAAAACATATGTTATATTAAATATTAACCAACCACTAATTGGTGCATCATTTGGCCAAGAAAAGAGGTCACTTCATATAGTCAGTGGCCTGTTTCACTCTTCTGACGTCTCAGCACTTCACTCTTCAGCTAGCTTATCCTGTTACGGTGCCTCAGTCAGCCTTGAGCTTGAGGAGCATTTTGGCATCTCCTGAAATCAGTTTTGTGCTCCCTTTTGGATCCCAGCTTATGTACACCAGGACTCTCCATTGTGGGCAATATGGCCTAGGGGTTGAGCTGGTGGATTGAGCTCTGGATTTTAATTTAGTTTGGCAACTGTCCTCTTGGGTGAACATAGGAAAATCACTTAATCTACCTTGTACTTCTCTTTCCCAGGTGTAAACTATGGGAGGAGAAACATTGATGTTTAAATTGCTAAGGTTGTCCCCTCACTTCAGGACATAGGAAAAAAACCATGTGTTGTAAAATCCCATGCGAAAAATCTTTGTCAAAATAATTGCATTCAGTTATACTGTTGGAAAATTCTTAAATATGAGATCAGTTCATTTGACATACCTAGAAATGGTGAGTGGCATACAGGCTACAATTACAGTGTGAGATGAATAACTGGCTGATTAATTGAATGGTGGTGATTTTTCAGAACAAGATGTGTAACACCCTTTATTTGCATGGCAAGAACTTCATGCCTTAAAACAGCTTCGAGGTTCCTGAGCAAAGCAGGCTTCTCATCAAGGTCTGTAGTTGAGGGAGCTGCAGGGCGCGAACAGTGTGAGGATCTGCATGGTGTCAGGAATGACAGAAGTCCAACCTGCTAGGAAAAGGATGATGCATGCTAGAAACTATGGCCATATTGCAGTGCAGTCACTCTCTATCCTTCCTGATGCTAGCAAAGACAAGATGCAAAAGTTTGCAGTCAGATTCATAATTAATATTCCCCAAGCTTCTTGGCTGTGATCCTGTCCTTGCAGGACACTGGGCAATCTCTAGTCTCACAAAGCTGGCCTCATGGCCGGTGTTTCCCCAAAATCCTAAGGATGCTGATAAAAACTCTGAGACTTCAGAGCAGAAGGCAAACCATTAGCAACTCAGAGTTGGAAAGGAACTCTTTTAATAAACACTTTGTCCCCAGACTGGGAGCTCTCCTTGAAGTACTAGATACTCGTGTTACTGAAATAACTGAGTAGGGTGGGCCACAGCTTAGTAACTTCTGTGTCCCACGGTGTGCAAAGTCCTTTATCCCTGAACTAGAAAGAACAGGAATAAACTGAGCCTCTCTGTCTTCACTTCACTCCTTGCTGCTCTAAAGTGCAGGTGAGAGAAGAACCACCGAGAAACCTTTGTCAGGGGCAGGAGTCTGGGCTGGCTGTCCCAGCCGTACAGGCAGGCTTGGCTGTCAGGGTACAGAGCCGAGCTAAGGACAAGTGCTGACAGCTATGGTCAGTAGCTACCGAGGCGGTATGGCCTGAAGAGTCATCCCAAAGTTATAGTCACTGAGAAGTGACCCACCTCAGTGAGCCTGGGTGGCCAGATCTGCTATTAGCACAGCTCTGGATCTGCTTACTCAACACAAGCTGTCATAGGAGGGAGGGCTTACACGTTAGCCAGGACATTTCAATGTTTAGGGGATTTGTTTTTTTTCTTTTTCAGTCTTAAAAAACTCAAAAGTCCCATTCTGTTTCTACAAATAGTTAATTCTCTGTTAAGAAAAATAATGCAGTAAAAAAATCTTTCCATTGTGGAGGCCCCAAGCTTTTGAGATGCTTCAGTGGGCTACTGGGAAATCTCTTTAGGATAGAGTCTGTCTGGCTGAGCTGTCAGATTGACTGCTAGAGGTGCAGCTGAGTTTCAAATGGACAAGCAGTGTGCGTGCGAGACGCATCCCAAAAAAGGAAGATGTTTGACAAGTGAAGTGTTTTTATTTTATGATGGAAAACGAGCAGGAACATCAGACAGGTAAATCGCCCTGCCAAGCATGAGAGTTCCTGACTGACAAGCTCATCACCTGCCCTGCCTGCTGGAGAGGATCCAGCATTTATTTCTACTGAAAAGCAACTGTTTAAATTGCCATTTGCCGACTTTTCATTACTGATTATAATTGCAATGTGCAGGTTCAGAAGAGCAAAGGGAAGCCTTTGCTTTGCGGGTGTAGGAAAACGGGAAACGACTCTTCTTGAACCGAACAGAAATGAAAGAAGCTGGAGGGAGCAAAAGAAAGCTTGCGAATCATCACATATCGAAACCAAACGATCTGAGCAAGAGAAACAGGGCCAATACTGACATGTATGAAACTTTAGCAATTAAAATCATAATATACCAATTAGAACAAGTGTCAAGGACTGACTCCTACTAACATGCTCCAGCAAGGCAAGCATCTTTATGTCAGAAATTTTGAAAACATAGCACTGTAATTTGAGGTCATTTACTACCATGCCATGATACAAACATAGCAGATTAAGTATTTTGTCTAAATGCTATGATAAAGAGGTCCAAATAAACAAACAGACTAGAGAGAGAGCATGAGGACATCGAATAGTATGATACGAAGTTGTTTACCCAGCTGAATGTGAGATGCTTTCTTTAGTCACAAGTGCCAAAGACACCAGTGAATGTGTCCTTTCAGCCCTGAATGGCTGAAGAAAAAACCTTGTAGCACAACATCATGTATTTTGTATGGACTCTATTCAGCAAAGTGTTTAAACATGTGCTTTAATCTATTACTATTCAGCAGTTAGGTACTTAACTTGTACTAAAATCCAGGAGAAGATAAAGATGCACTGAATCAGAGACTATACACTGCATATTTTACAGCAAAATTATTTTGGCAATGCTTGAAAACACTTTAAAAATTTTATTTGGAACATTTTGAGATCTTCCTACTTCTCAAGCCCTAGTTACTGTAAGGTGAACTGTACACAGCTCAGATAGAAAGATTAAACTTAATCAATCCAAAGTGATTCAGAAGATGCCCAGAATGATTTTACTGTACATAGGAAAAGGTCTCAGCTTTGAAGTCCGATATTTGGAGAATATTTGGGGCTAAAGGCAAAAGCGAAATATCTCAGTGGAAGGCTTTGAAGCTTCCCTTTCCCCTAACAATATAAAGTTCACATTTCTAGTCAGAGAAATTATAAGGTATCTGATCCTCAAGCAAGACTTGGCACAAAACAGCCCTGCATGCAGTGGCAGTCAAGACAGAGTAACCCCAGGGGTGAGAGCAGGGAGGATCTTTGGAAAGAAATAAATAGGCAGGATATCCAAAATGGCAGCAGCTGGAAGCTGCTGCGGGGTGGGATGTCAGGATGAACCCCCTGGGAGATGCGATACTGCACACAGGGCAGGGGAGGAGGTCAAATGTGCAAGGCCCCGCAATTTGTCAGACGGCTAACACCATCATTACCTGTGTGTGCGTGCATGTGGGCATGCCTGCCTATAAATTACACTCACAAATTTCCAAGCTAAATGTCCTCTTATTGGCAGCACAGAGCACTGCACCCCCTTATTAGGAGATATTGTTTTATAATGAGCAATAAAAGTTAGCTCTCGTGGTGTGAGGGTGCAGATGAGTCACTGCTGAAATCAGCAGCGATGTCAATAGGTTTGATTTTTCTGCATATAACACATTTTTCCTTTTTTCTGACATCACTGGGAGGAAGAGCATAGGAAGAAGTGTGGGCTTGAAAAATGGGCTAGAAGCAGAGAAGGGATCTGAGAGTGTGACAAGGGAGACGGACAGGGGAGAAGAATAGGTCCCTCATTACTACCATTATCCAATGTCAGGTTCAGGAGGGAAACGTTCAGGAGCCAGATGCTTCTTTAGACTCCCTGGCAGGCAAACTTCTGTGCTGCCTGCAGTCATGCTGGACCTCTCCAGTGTTGTCATTTCTGGCAATAGCCCTGCAACTAGAGAGGAGCCAGCTCTCCATGCATTTAGCCACAAGCACACCAACTTCAAACAGCGGGCATCATTGGCGGAGGTGTGCCTTGCAGCACCATGCAAGGCTTTTGCAACATCAGTGGAAGAAAGGAGGTGAGAGGAGACAAGCAAAAATTAGAGTCTTCCTGTTCCCAGTGGAGATAGGATCAGGCCTGGGAGGACGGAAAACCAGAAGACACTTGTGCAAGGTGGCTGCAGAGAAGAGATCTGTCCCATTGCCCTGCTGGCTCCAAGAGCAGTGTGTGACTTGTCGCGGCTGCATTGCCCTGGTGTTCCCACGGCCATCCTGGGCTCAGGATGAATGCACTTTCTGGCAGCTGGCAGCTGCCACTGACAAGACCTTGGAGAGAACCAAGGAATAGCAGTAAATGTCACTTGTACAAATAAGACAAGGCCAGAAGCCTTGGTAGTGGCATTGCCACCCCTTATGCACACTGTTGTGCCTAGGACACAGTGAGCCTACCAGGAGTGGGAATAGGAAAGGGTGGTGAACACAGCAAAAATATCAATGCTGTGAAGTGTAAATATGTTTAAAATTTCTGACATAATCTGCCCCTAGTGCTTTCCTAAGAGTCCAGTACACCCATTTCTCTGGGCCTCTCCCTCATTACTCTCAAAATGGCCATTTCTTTATAACCTGCTGCAAAACATCAGCTGCTGCACTGGCACATCTTCTGAAAAACTATGAGGACGGTTGGCATTGAGATGGCCAATAATAAATGCAAGGTAATGTACACCGAGAGAAACCATTTGAACCACTCGTATGCATTGCTGGGTTCTGAATTAACTGTAACCACTTAGAAAAATGGCCCAGGCAGCTCACTGAAAACCTCTGCTCTTTTATGCTGGTCATTGTCTCATACTCTACGAGGGAGATTTTTTTAGTATTATTTTTGCGCCATTATATAAATTGAAGGCCTTTGTTCCATTCTGGTAATTTCAGATCCAAAAAGAGATCCGATAAAAATAGCAGAGGCCTAGGGACAGGTGACAAAGAGGATTAGAGGGACAGGAAAGCCAGTGTGTGAAAGAGATTGAGACGTAGGATTTGTCACAGTTCCAGGGTTAGCTGCTTTTCTGACCTCTTTCTAGTATAGAGAGAGGCTCTGCTTCTTCAGGCCCCTGGTAGCAATCTGCCTATCTGACTGTCCCTTCCCTGCAAGTAGCTCCCTGACAGCTTAGTGAACCTCTCCTTCAAGGAACTCGCTTTTTGATGACCAGCATCCTTGGGATCTTTTGACTCTTGGCCTCAGCAAAAGAAATCTGCAGCTGGACTCTGGAAATAGCATCCTCCCAGCTCTGGCTGTCTTGTCATGACCCCTGACATGCTAATTGCTAATCTGGAGGCACTGTGCAGCCTTCCAGCTAGTTCCCTAATATCCCTGTTATTAAACTAAATGAGCGTTTACACAGAATAATCTCCACTGCCACCCCATCACATACCTTATTCTTAGAGACTTACAAAGCAGCCCTGCATCCTCCACAAGGTGGTTCAGTGGTGGTGACACCCACTTGTAGGCCACAAGCCTTAGTTCCTATTTTCGGCTCCATCACTCCCTCCCAGTGTGACCCTGTGTTCTTGAGGTGGGATTCACCTAATCTAACATTGGCCACCTAAACCTGAGGTTCCCTCAGAGAAGCGTGCCTCCTATGGTCATGGGCGAGAGATAGCTGCAATGGGTGACTTATCTTAAGCTTGTATCTCTGGAGACAAATTGCCCTCAGGAGGCATTTGTCTTTTCATGGATGTGGAGGGAGGCCAGATGAGCCGAGGTCAGTCATATCCTTTTTATAAAGTAGGGTTTATATATGGGTATCTTGTGGGTGACACCAGTTCACTCTCTTCTCCAGCCCTCAGCGGGGAGAAGGCAGAGTTTCGTACAGCTCACAGCTGCCTAGTCATCTGTATTGGCAGACTGTGGGCCTCAGGACCAGCCACCTCCATAGTCAAAGACACGGATCATTAAGGCTTGAGTGTTAGACCTGAAGGCAGTGGCAGACACAGCCATGAAAAGTCCGGGTGGGGGAACTACATATCCTCTTACTCCACCTGTGTAACTGGACAGATGTTAGCAGGCAGACAAGGGAAATTGCTTCACTCTTCCTCACTCAAAGCTGCAGACCTGAATGAAGATGATCAGGAGAAGCTCACCTGAGGCTGTACTGGTTCACAGGGAAGGTGGACTAAGTAGTCCTGAGCCACCGAGAGAAAGCCACTAGGCTTGTTTCAAGCAAACCTAGAAGGCTGAATCCACAAACACCTAGTGTCTCTTACTTATCAGGTTGTTCCAGTTTAGCTTGCTGCCATCAGAGGAAAAGCAGGCACTGAAAACTGAAGAACTGATCAGCAATTTTACCAATATATAAACCTTCTGGCTCTAAACGCCCTGTTCTGGGAATGATTTTGTACCCTGACTTGATGTCAATTGGTCTCTCAACCAGCCCAAGAGAAAAAGCAAAGTGGCATAGGGCTACTTTTGGCTCCCAATTGCTTACACATGTCAAACATCAACCTGATTCCACTGAGGTGTGAGTGGCTCTCTTCCTAGGGAAGCAACCAAGAAAAAAGTCAGAAGACATCTTCTTCTAGGGGCAACAAAATCCTTGTGAAGAGTTAATGGAGAAAGATGCTACTGTAAAAAATAAAGAATGAGTTGTGCCTTCAAATCTCCCCAACTATGGAAATGTAAAAATCACCTCGTTTTTCATTTTTCATATTAATAAGCCTGTTTTGCAGAACTGCCCTTCTTTTATACAAACACTTACCACAGTGCATACCCTTCCTTCCTTCACTGTCATAAATTATCTTGTGGATGCTTCCTGTGAAGTTGCTAACTGTACTTTTGCTATTAATCTTGGCTCTACCTTTTTCTAGAGTATATCTCCTTGCTGATCCATCTTAGGCAAGCAAGGCAGTGCTTGGTTAAGGCTCTGCTCCCCCAGGGAGCATCACTCTTGTTAGCCGTAAAGTGTCCATAAAAATGCACCTTTTAATGATGCTCCCCTTTGGCTTTTACCGGGCTCATAGCAAGACTTGTACTCCATTTTCCTGTAATAACTCAATTGCCACCAGGTTGGTGCTCCTGACAGTTACATCCTTACCCAGACATTCCTGACTTGCCCCAGCTGGAGCAAGGAGATGCAAAGTGACTGCTGTGCTCTGGGGAAGTGATAAGGGCTCACCTCTTCAGTGACCGGGAGTATTTCCACTGGGAATACGATGGGCAGCAGGCAGCAGAAGAGCTCATGAATTAATGCTCACTGCAGCTCCCTGGGGTGGTGTTATTCACTCGTTTTCCTACACATCTTTCTGCAGACCAGAGCCCATACATGGTTTGTGCCGTGTTTACCACCTTAACCTCTTCTTTTAGTGGACTGTATCAAACTAAAGTCAAAGAGAATTTGTTCCCTGCAGTAGATGCTCACACAAATAGAACTCTTCAGCTGAATGATTTCAGATGGTGAAATAATTGGTGTAACTATACTCAGGATAACTATATGCATGCAGAATGCAGTCAAATCATTTATGCCCTTTACCTTCAAAGGACACATCTCTACCCAGTAATCTACAAGAGCATTTTTGCAGGCTCAGCCAGTGGAAAGAATTGATAAACACTTGAGCGGCCCTCATGTTTATTTCATCTGGTAGGCAAGAGTGATGTGTGCGCGTGCGCACACACATTCGCACACACATGCACCAGTCGGTACCTAAAATTGTTCTATCGCTATATAATACCTTTGACATCTTTTTAAATATTGCAGACTATACATGCACCTCCCTACTTTGCATACCAGAATGGGCGGGGGAGGGTGGTGGAGTGGTAAGGAGGTGCAGCATGACAAGGCAAAGGCCATGCGTAAAAAGGTAATATGTGGAATCCTGTTTTATTTCTACAGGTCAGTACCTGATTTTGGTAAAATATGTTAGGAAGCAAGTGTTGTCTCACACCCAGGCAGTCTCGGGCATATTTGTTTCAGAGATGAAGGTAACCCCTGCAGGGTAGGATGGAGTTCAACAGTAGCCACATCAAGAACAGAAACCAGGATTTTGTTAAGAACAAAACAAAACACAACATCCTTCTCTGAACAGCAGGACATAGAAATGTGAGAACACCCCCTCCTGAAAGCATCCAGTCTTTGTGAATCCAGGACTCTTGTCCTCACCCTGAAAATTCCAGCCTAGCATCCACCATACTAGCTAAAGTAATCTTTCTCCCCGACTTTTCCTATTTCTTCATCCCTCTAACAATTAATCACTTACAACATAAGGCGTGTTTCACCTAACATGATGATACTTTACATATTGATAAAGCAGGCTAGATCATGTAGATACTCCACACCTTCCTGTTTCCTTAAATACGATCTCTTAAAAAAATCTTGAAAATGAAAGTGGTGTGCTGAGACTGTAGGAGCACCATGGCTGGCATAGGAGTCCTGTAGCTGACAGCCAGCCTTCCACAAAAGTCGTCCTTGCAAGGCCCAGTCACCACCACCCCCATTGCATCCTACAAAGCAAGGAAGGTATTCAGCCAGAAGTAAAATCTAGAGACTAAATACTTAGGCCAGGACATGGTTTATATTGGGGATACTACACTGTGATCTTCAGATTTTGATGAAAGAGGAGGGTATTCTTGGACCAAATTGAGCTCCTTCCTTTGGACACGGCCAATGGAGGAATGGCCCTGGTGGTACCACCTTCACTGGCCTATTCCCTGGTGACTTTGTCAACCCATGGTACCTGGAGAACAGCAATAGTATCTCCCAATTTGTGAGTGGTTACAATTCCTCTCAAATTTCATAAACCTTAGGGCAAATTTTTCTACTAACAGCAGATAAGCGTGTGCAAAGCTGGTAGCCTTCAAAACTGGGGGTGTGTATCCTTCCTACCAAGACTGAGTTGGCAGCTGCAAGCACAAGCTCCAAATTTTAGGGAACTTCTCCCCAGAAAATCCAGGAAAATCGTAGTGCACTTTCTCATGTTTGAAGAGCTGAATCCATTGCAAACAGGGATCAAATTGCTGATAAGCAATATTCTTACTAAAGGGAGAAAAAACCCAAGGTAGCAATACTTAATTGTTAAAATATAACTACAGCTTGAACAATTTCAGTCTTCTGGAGGAGGCTAGTGGCTTGCTTTTCCCATCATGCTGGATCCTTCCCTCTCAGCCTGAGATTATTAATTTTTGACAAGTTGCAAGGCCTGATTTAGGCTGATCTGATCTGATGGAGTGACCTATTTCTATTACCTGCTCCATCTCTCCTGCTGCTCTCCTATCTGATGGCCACTCTGGCTAACTCCCACAGCTCTGCTAACAGCTTTTGTTATTTCAGCTCTTGGAAGAGTACCCATAATGGTGAGAACTGAACACAGTTTCTCAGCTCACAGGAATTTTTAAAGTCATTTCTCCTGTCTCACACGCCTCACAGGAAACAGTTACACAAAATCTTCTCCTCTTTTTTTCCTAGGTTCTAGCCTTTGCACCCCCAAAGCTGGGAAGTATTGCCATTGATTTGATGAACCCAGGCACATTTAGGCAGAGTTAGCTGGACTAGATTTCTGTATGCTATTCTACCTGCCAGTTTTTCCCCCTTAATATTATCGCTCCCATTGTAGCAGAAATGCCCCTCACACACATGCAGAACTATCAGACTGTGAGCAAGTCCACTGGTTTGACATTTCTCCCTTCCCTCCACCTCACACCAGTCGAGGGTTGCTCCTCCTGTGGAATCCCAATCCTGTCATGGTTTGGGCTGGACTGGCCACTGAGGTGAAAGGACAGATGGTCTCCCCCACCTCTCTCTTCAAGGAGAGGGGGAGAGAGAAAAAGAGTTTTATGAGTTTAGAAGGAACTAAACTACTTCAATGAAAATATTAATAATAAAATAAAAAGAAAATAATTAAATATATACAAAACCATATCAAGCTCCCAGGATGACGACTGCATCACCGGCTGACACCGGGGAAGTCCCAGACTGGATTTAGTGACAGACAGGAACTGGATTCCAGATCTGGATTCAGGATCAGGATCAAAAGCAGATTAACAGACAGAGTCCTCCTCAGGCATCGGCCATTGAAGAAAGAGTGCTGACCCTTTGATCCCTCAGCTTTTATACTAAGCATGAGGCAGATGGGATGGAATACCCTGTTGGTCAGTTTTGGGTCACCTGTCCTGTCCACTCCTCCCCGCAGGTGGGACCCCTCTACGCTTTTCTGCTTCCGACCCTCCAACAGGGCAAGTAACAAAGTTAGCTGCCCTTGGCTGTTATAGCAATAGGTATAAGCAAGAGCTTTTCTGCATACCATGCCTTGGCATCAACTATAATCATAGGTCTTATCACTCTGATAGCAAACAGTTTCTGCAAAATATGCTGTTAATTTCCATAGTTAGAAGAGGCTTAGCTGCAAAGTAAAATTACTGAACAGAAAATTGGTTACCTCAAACTAGGACAAGGGAACAGGGAGGGGCTTCAGGAAACAGAGTGGGATGGGGATTGTCTTCACTCTTGACTTGGACTACAGCAGGCTGCTCACATCTGGGTAGGGTTTTTTTTCCAGAATGAGTGTGCAGCATCCTGCCAGGCTGTGAAGCTGTCAGGATATGTCCATTCTTGGACTTCTTTTATGACTCACTGTAAGAAACAAACGAAAAGCTCCAGAATTTTGGGAACTGTGCAAATCCCCCTTGGTTTTGCCCTGGGATTAATCTTCTTTTATTGTTCGTTGGTGGGTTTTTTTTCTCCACTCTGCAAGCTATTGCCCTTTTCAAACTGCTTGACAGAATACTGCTCTGTGACACAATGCCGACAAGCAAAATAGTGAGTGGTTAAATGCTATTTTCTAAAACAATATGGGACAGCTCCCCACCAGAGAGTGGACCATGGCCAGAGACACTGGGAGAAACACCATCACCATCTCAAGTCAATGCTGGGACTCGGTATAACATTGGGACTTAGGGGTCTAAGTGTCTTAAAATAGGATTCTGAGTCCTAAGAGATATAATGAAAGTTTAGATTTTTTACATCTAGTCTTTACACCAGGGCAAGCTGAAAGAGCTTCGAGTTTTGTTATTGATTCTGACCTAATGTGATATTGATATGAATTTTTGATGCTGTGTATAGATAGAAATGGTGCAATGATCAGATCAAATACAGTCTATTAATGCTAGTCCAGGCAATTTGGTATTGTATAACATGATAAAAATTAGACAAGACCTTAGTTAGTTGCCATGTGTGGAGCTCTAGCAGGTATGTGTTTTTTATGTTCTCATGTCTAATCAATATATCTTGGTTTTTTGGATTGGTCACAGAGTCACTGCCTAAGGACTGATGAAGCTTAAATGCTGGGACTTTACTTCATACTGCTGTTTTCCCTTCCATTTCTGTATAATCACTGTCATTCTGGAGAGATTAGGTATTGTATATTGAGGAACATATTCACAGGCCTTTTGTGTTTGCCTTCATAATAATAATAATAATAACAACAATAACAAAAGTACTGGTGGTAGCAATAGTACAAGCAGTAATAAAAAACTAAATACTTGTCCTGAATAGCATCCTATTGTGTCTGCACTCTAATCTTTGTAAAAGCTGATCATCTTTTGTCTTCCTAGAGCTAGAAGATGCTTTACTCTTTCAAGTTTTTCTTCACAGAAACTCCTTTCAAGGTTGAGGTATTGTTGGAAGCTAACAACAGTGGCTTTGAAATATATCATTTAAGCTGGAGAGTGACAAACACCCTACCCTGCTCCTGGGAGAGTAGCTGTGCATCCACTTAATGAGGTAGCTGAAGACATCTCTGGTCCTTTTCCCACTTTGAGACCAAACGCCAGAGGCAAAATGGTGAGCTTTCCTTGCATGTGTGCGACGATTTCAAGCTCCGTATCTCCATGCACTTACAGCTGTTGTCACCTTTCTGGAAGGGTCATTTTGACTCGCATAGTTATTAAATCCTGTCTCCTTTGTTCTACCCAGATCAATCCTAGGCCAATTCATTGAAGGAGCAACGTCTGCTGAGAAACGCTTCTTTGTAAAATGGAGTATGATGGTGAATATTGTTGGCAGGCAAAGGCAATAGAAGCTTGACTATATTCTGCTCCCTTTTGAGCGCGTGACATCTCTTGGTGAGAGGGTAGCTGGATCTCTGTGACCATTATGCCTGTTACTATTCATGCAGAGTGGCAATAAGAGCACAACTGTACCAATTATGATAATTGCCTGGTTCCGTGGCACTGAACAGAGGCAGACAAGAGAAGTATCACTTAGTGATCTTTGCATGCAAGATACTGCAAACAAGTGTATGGGAACAAGGAACTCTCCATCTACCCCAAAAGATGCCTTGACCTGAAAAGCTCATTTGCTTCATAACCGTGGCTGTGTCTTATGCACTGCTTTCTTTATAATACACACTTCAAATATTTACTCCAAAAAGGCTCCTGGAAAAGAGAGCCTATGTAGCATCTCTGTATGTTATATTTGGAGCATATGCTTAAAGAGAATTCTTATAATTCTTCTTCGTGTAGCACTTGGATAATGAGTATGCCTGAAATTCTAAATATAGGGTAAATGTCACATGCACGGGGAAGAATTAATCCATGGATACGTTACAGATTTATGATGCACAGCTCATTAGGTTTTGTTATCTGATTCACCAAGGTTTCAATGAAGACAGATTGCCAAACAGGAAAAGAGGCAAAGAAAATCCAGCCAATTTATTCTGAAGGATCCATTCTTTCCATATGACATTGTGTTGGGGCAAGCCTGCTTTAAATCAAGGCACGTGCAATTGGTTTATGCCACAGTTTGATTTGATGGTACTTAGCAGTCCTCATCAAATGGTATTTATTTCATCAAAGAAAAGGAAACAGAAACTTGTCCAGAAATTGGAAGCCCTACTCATTAATCTAATGAGAGCTGTTCTTTCTTCCCATTTCACTTTCATGCCTGTTGGGGACAAGAAGGCTCTTCGTTTTATCATCGTTGTCCATACAGCTATCCCACACTGCAGAATCCATGATGACTGCATTTTTGAAAGAGTATCTCCCCAGGGACTGTAATTATTCATCTTTCAGGAGACACAAGATCTATAATACACAAGTGCTGCAGACAAGAACTAGTTTACAGGTTTATCTCATGAATGAAAGTATAATCCATCTTCCCTGGCATGATTTAGGAGGTGCCGCATAAGAAAAGGAAGTAAGTGGGTCAACCCCATTTCAACTTGCATTCCCTTGTTCACATAGGTCCTATTCTTTTAATTTTGAATTAAAGAGAACTAATGCTTGAGTGAGCAGAAGAAAAGGGCCCTATTTCCTGTATCCTGCAATGCACCTTGTAGCCATTAGGATTGTGCCTGCACCAGGTTTGGAGTCCCTACGATTTTCCTTTCCCCAGCAGTGACCCAGTCTGCCATCACCTCTGCTATGAGCAAGCAAAACAAGGAAGCCCTGCTTCTGATGGAGATAGCGGCTTGAGATCGAAAAACCTTGACATCTCCATGAGTTAAGAATCAAGCTATTAATAGAGTACTTGACTGTTTTAATGGGATTTTCCTAATGATTACATGGCAGGCCTAAGCCTCTGAACAGGTGTTCCCAAGCTTCCCATGTTTCCCCTAGTGAATGATACCTCAAGATACTTTCTCGTGTCTCATCCTTCCTCTTTTCCCGGTAAGTTGGTCATCTCTCACTGTCACCACAGAATAGCCCTGTAGCAATCACTGCAACTCATTTCCCAGAAAAGTTTATTCTGAAAATGGGACTTAAGATAGCTTAAGCTTCTTGGAATGTAATTCAGCATCTAAAGACACTGAAGACATGACATTGTCATCTCTCTATGCATCTCAGTTTGGAAGTCCACGTCGCATGTTTAAAAGACAACCTGAATGAATGTGGCTCCAAACTGAGAATTTGTCTGGATAATAATATGACATGTGTGACCATATTGCTTCCTAAGCACTTATTTTTTCACCTTTATCCCCAGATATTTCTAATTTCCATGTATGCTAAAATCCCCGTTGTAAACAACACATTCCACTGTGTTTGTTCTCCCCACACCCTACAATAACTATCTGGTTTTCCTAAAGGGTAAACATAGCTTGACTTTTTCATTCTAAGACATAAAATGCTACTCAACGACCCCAAAAAATGTGCATTTTTTATACAAACCTTGCTCAAATCTACTTTCAGTAGTGTTACAGACAGTCTTGCTTGCTTAAAAGGCACCAAGCACTATCCAAAAAAGCTAATAAAGGATTGACAGACAGAGCACAGGGTCTCTAACATCAGGTGCATTAGGAAGCAGGCAACAGTCCTGGATGCTCACATTGCAAAGTATTTCAAATAACCAGAGTCAGACAGGCTGGAACAGCTAAACTGTACTCTAGACGTCTAAATTTAAGGGTCTGTGTTTCTCCTGATGTGATGGCTGACATTATTGATTCTGAAAGCAACAGAAGGAGCATACCTCTCTGCCTTGCTTTTGCTGTTAGAGATTAAATCAGCTCTGCTTGGTCTTTGCAGGTAAAAGAGACCAAAAAGCTCCTAACATACAGTTCAAAATTACAAACAGCAGATTTAAAGAGCGTAAATCCAACCACTGCAACTTTAGCTATATGAAGCTGTAAATACCCCTAGAATATAATATGATGGATGCAAACTCTAAACCTAGGCTTCTTTGAACATGTAAATCCAAGTATCATTGTTGCTTCTTGAGGCCATCTCTGATTTGGAGCCTGTTCCCTGATTAAAGGCATTCCAGGTACACAGTGCTGGTATATCAAGCCACCAGTCATTTGTTAGGCAGAATTACTGATTTTAGTAGGGAGTCACGCTTTGAAATAAATCTCATGATCTGGTGAATATTTGGGAAAAATATCCTCATCTCTAATATTTATAACTTATTCAATTTATAGCATCTAAAGTGGACTAAGTTCAAAATAAATCTTATTTATTTTTCACCTTTTCACATCAGTGAGTGAGCTGGGTGATTTATATGATCATTTGTATCACCATAGTGTCTAGGACAACTTGCTCACAATAACTACCTTCCCTTTCCTGGCTCATGTGGACTACCATGTGATTGGAGCTTGCAAATACCACAAGGAAACAATCACAGGCAAAAAATAAATTCAAATTAATTAGATCATTTTCATGAGTCCCAAGTCTTGCAACACAAAAAACCAACCCACAACTAGATGAAATTTTGCGCCTCACCTACTCAGACTATATCCCTTGAATTATATAGTTCTTCCAAAAATCTAACTCATTTATTTATTCTAAAAGCTTTTCAGGTTTTCAGCTCACCTTCATTTTCATGCAATTTTAGGATGGTAAATTGTGGCAGGAATTGATTTGTCTGGACTCATACATTGCTAGTTCTCTGTATGTGCCTCCCATGTTACTATAGTTTCTCCCTGACACCTACCCTTCTTTGACATTTTTCTGGGAAGCTGACCACTGTGCTTCAATTTATTAAGCCCTCCCCATGAAGATATCAATTGCCTCCTGGCAACAGGAACATTATATATCTTTGGGAAATGGGCATTTTCAAGAAAATTTTCTGAGGGAGATACGCCGCTTGCTGTTAGCTCTTTAGAAAGGGGGACACTATTTACCCTTTCTTCTATCAAAATTACACAAAGGCAGAAATGCTGTCTTTTCTTCAAAATGGTCACTCACAGAGAGGTGAACAGCCAGTTTTAGAACAGCCATGTACAACAGTTGTGCCCTGGTTTTGCAGAGCAAAAATTCTGTTGAAAGCACACATGACTCTGCCTTTGATACTTTGCAGTTTTGGTCGTGAGATTTGCTTGAAGCCCTAATGCAGCCAGGACCCCCAGACACCAGGGGCACGCTCGCTGTTTTTTACATACTACCCTTTGTTTACATGGAGGAAAACAGCAAACAGTCTTGCCAACAATTTTAAAGAACTGAACCGGGGTGTTTGGGACATTATTAAAGGACTAGACTCTAATTTATAGACAAATGTGTTCTTGATTCAAATCTGTTAGTGACAAGAGGTTGCAATGATTGCAGTGCCAAATGTATGTGTTCACATGACTGTGAATTACAAAAATCATTTTTTAAGACTATACATTGCAAAATTGACACTAACTGGACACTTCAGTTGCTGGCACCAGGACATAGAATGAGGAATTAATGGGCAGAAAGGAAACAGAGGAGATCAGTAACAAGGCAAAATGATGTGACACTGCATCCGGAGAACTTGTAATCCAGTTCTGGAGTCATATAAATGCTTAAATATAAAGAGTGAAAGCTGAGACAGAAAATTCCATGGAAGACATTAACTTGTGAAGCCACAGGCCTGCTTGTGCCAACAGCACAGGTCCCACTCTTTTCAGGCTATTCCCACAACACCTACCTCACAGCTGCCTCCATCATCCCCTTGTCACCTCAATCTCTTGTGAGGACACCCCCAGGATCTGGCAAAGAGCAGCTCCTTGTCTGTGCAGAGTGTTGTTCAGCTGCAGGTTCCCTCCCTCCTGTGCAACTTGCAATCCAATTTAAAAGGAAATTGAGGTTGCTATAATGAACAGTCATGGGGAGGATGGAGAGAGAGCAAAGGTAAATTGCAATAAAACCAATGCTTTTAGTGTCAAATAAAGCTCTTCATCCCAAGTTTCTTCCTGTTGAATGTTTCTACATCATTCAG
>NW_009648955.1:4984194-4998176 GCF_000708025.1 Charadrius vociferus
AGCAGGATGGCTCCTGGGTTGAGGACAGGATATTCTGCTAAGAAGGCTGTGACAGTGGGCAGCAGCACAGAGGGAGCTTGTCCTGGCTGTCAGGTGGGCTGAAACCCCTGGAGAAGCAACAAGAAGGAGACATTGTTCCTTCCCAGCAGCAATGTGGCATGGTGGAGCCCCTGGGCACAGAGTGGGTGGCACCACAGTGCAGATGAAAAAATGCTTGGGAAGATAATGAGGTCTGTCTGTAGCAGGAAGCAAAGCCTAAATCACGGGTTTGGGGTTATAGAAGAAAGGAGACTTTTCTAAGAACCTATAGAGGACCATAAGGAATTCATAGATCTTGAGAAGCAACTGAAAGTTGCTGGACAGGAGCAAAGAGTGAGCGCTCTTCTAGCAATCACTTTTGCTTTCAAAACCTTTATTTAATATGTCTCACCCATCAGTACCCTGGCTTGTTCTGCTCCAATTTGTTCTTATTGTGGCTAAATTTGTTGCAGTTTTTTTTTTTTTTTTATTATTTAGTTGTGCACATTTCTGCTATAAAGCACAGCTTTGGACCTTGGACACCTTTCCTCTCTTTTAACACGCTCACTTAAAAGAAAATGAGAGGTGGATCCTTCTAAAAGTGTCAACTAATTTGTTGGGACAACCTAATGATACAACTGATAGAACCAAAAATAAAGCCAAATCAAACATACTTTGCAAGGCTGTACATCAACGGGTATGTAGCAACTGATGTAAGGCTTTTCAGTAGCTTGCCACTGTGAGTTAACCAGGTAACCTACTAAATCTAGAAATACCCTCCCTTTCGCAGGCTGCTGGATCTGCTTTAAATAGCACATAACTGGAAAAAGTAAGATGGGATGAGGTGTCCATTCGTCCATTCTTGGAAGAGGCAGTCAAAGTCAAAGGCCTTATGCGTGGTGGCACAGTGAAAGTAATTTCTTAAGACAAAATGTGGGCTTAGATACTTTGCTGACCACCCATTTGTGGTTAAGTGAAAGGACATACATCACTGGAAAATATTAATAGCTAGTCTTCAGGGAAAAACAGTGGAATACAGTCAGCATTAATCACATGCCTGACTCTATCTCAGGAGCCAAGAAGAGGTCATTTTTTTTCCATCAGGAACATCTTGGTACTTAAGGGAAAAAAATGCATTCACACTTAAAGGCTTCTGTGGTGTAACCATAGAGATGTGTTAATGTAATAATCACACACAGCCATGTAGGGGCTTGTGCTGTTCTGTGCAAAGGGAGTTAGCAAAGTCCAACCTTTCCCCACACAAATGCACCCTTTTAAAAGTAAAGATAAGCAAATATTGAAGTTTTAGAAAACCAGAGTTTGTATTTAAAATTTAATAAGTTTAGTTCCACTACAAATTATTTTCTTCATGGTCTAAATTTGTGCCAGAATCTCCACATGGTGCAATTCAGTGCACCCAGGGCATCTCTGGGGATTTGCACCTGCTAAGAAGCCAGTCCATCACTTCCTCAGGGCTCTGACATCTTAAGGACTGTGCTACGACACACAGAGCAATTCTGAAATGCCGGAGCGATCCCACTTTATCACTACATGATCCTGCTAAGCACAACAACAGAGCAGTTTCTCCATGCACGTGAGTGTACATTACAGCACACAAGTTTATTTTCCTGCAACAACAGTCTGCCTCCTTCTCTAACTTTGCCAGGAATTACAATGGGCCTTGATGCATACTTGTCAGGTGATACTGGCTCAGCGAACTGATTTGTTACAGCTTCTGGACAGGATCAAAATTCATTACACTAATCAGCTCCTTTGATAATTCCATAGAGTACTGCTCTCAGGCACGATGTGGAACCACAAATATCTTAGTGTCCGATGGTTTTATACTACAGTGAGATATCTTAACTGGCAGTTTCTTTGCTGATGTGTACACATGTACTGTTAACATCATACTGAGCAGGCATAGTAAAGCCCAGAAGAACGCACTATTTTCCATATTTGTAAGAAGTGAGCCCACCTCTGTGGGAACCCATCCCCAGCACAGCACAGAGACATCTGGTAGTTAACAGCAAAGCCACAAATCATCTCTAAACTCACCTAAACAAAGCCACAGCTGATCTAATCTATTGCTGGTGACAGTCCAGCTTTGAGTTGCTCTAAGTGCCCCCCAGCAGTCCTGCAGCAGCCAACAGGAAAAAGAAATCCCTCTGGGCTTAAAATGTACTGGGGGCATTTGGGGAGTGGAGTGGGGAAGGAGTTCAAGATTTAAAAAATTACAGAAACATTTCTAACTCACCCAGGAATGTATCCCCTTTAATCTTGAAAACATACTTCATTTCCAGCTCTCTGACATGTTCAAAAGCATTATGTCTCTAAAGAGGGAGAGGATAATTACCTGTCTAGGCATGAAAAAGTATTACAATACTTTTAGCTGCTTTCCATTTTGTATATCCACATAACTCCTGTGAGTTTGTGATTGCCAATATACAGGGAGTACAGCAACAACATGTTAACTTGTTTTTCTGCTCCTAAAAAGGTTGTTAGTTGTTTCTTTCCTGAACTGTGGCACCCCAGAATATATACTGTACTCATTGGCAGGCAGTTCTTTGATATTCCACTGCTTTCAGCTGATGGTAGCACTATTGTTTTATATTTCAGCACTGAAGGTGCACACACTGATGAGTACTGAGCCCTACATATAAAAGACTGTGCTTCTACATGGCTTCCACTTCCTTCCCTGGCAGCTGACTGCCATATAGCTTTGAAGTTTGTTTGGGTTATGCTCATCCCATCATGGTTGCAGAATGAGGAAAATGTGGGCAATTTTTCAGAGATTCAGAGCATGGCCCACACAGGGGTCTACATAGATAACCCCCTCTTCCCCAGGTTGTTATGTCCCCTCCAGGAACTTCATTTATCAAAAGAAGCTGGCATAAAATGTAGGGAACAGTCAGAGCTCCAACTGAGCTTCAATTCCTGTACATGCCACCAGCAGCTAAAAGCAACAACGAAAATCTTATTAAGTATCTGCACTGAAGCAGGGAAGTAACTTTTTCCAAACTTTATTTTCACAAAGGTGTTTGGGTTCTTAATAGTGTCACCTGAAGGACTGAAAAGCAGAGAACTTGCTTCAAACAGAGGCGTATTTGGAAACTTTGTACAGTCACATTATTTCAAGAGAACTGTTTGACAAATGAGAGTATGGCGAGCGCTAAGCAAAGGTGATCTGTTCAAATAATGTCACAGCCCGAAAGAAAATACCACTATCAGAACTAGTCAAGTGTGCGTCCGTCACAACTAATAGCTCGTGTCAATCCTCCCTGAGTGACAAGCCTTGTTCTCTGAGACAGGCGAAGCAGCGCGCCAGCCCAGCAGCGGCTGTGATGCTCTGAGCAACTGCAGCGAGGCAGTGCACCAGCTGGGACCCTCCAGCTGGCCGAGGGGCTGCTGCCGCCCCAGGGGCCATGCCCAGGGAGGCACAGAAGCGGGACCGGGGGAGTCAAAGCGCTGGTAAAGCATCCTTGAAAATATAGGTCACAAGCCAACGCTAAACTAACATGAGGAACCAGTTCATTTATTTCTTGACAGATGTAATGGGTGGGGTTGGAGAAGAACGCAGCTACGGGTCCCTGAAGTACTTGCACTGCTGCTGTCCACAACAGCACAGATGATATGAACAAACATAAAAGTAATAACAGCACTGCAACTCTGCCAATTTTCATTAAAAAAAACCCCAAACCCCAAAAAACTTACTTGAAAAAGGTGCAGTGAGAGAACTGTGCATTTCTTTCCTTGTTTGGTTTAAGTCATGCCCAGTTCAAGTTACATTAACACATGTATCTTGGATCTGTAAGGGCTTTGTTGTGGTTACCAGGAAAATAGAAAGGAATGACTGTGCTGGTGATTTTTTTTCGATTATGAAATAAAGGGTAAATGACTATAAAAGATGAGCGCCTTGTACAGAGAATATGTGATTTTTTTCCTCCTTTTCCTGACTGCTGCCCCTGTAATCATATAAGTAATTGAGCAGAGACTGCGCCAGCCCTTACAATCTCTCTTCAAGGCACTTAGAAGGTATGAGAACTCATTTTGTCTCATTTGCAGACAAACTTTGCAATTCTGAAGGTTCCTACCCCAGAAAATCAGATTTATGAGATAAAACAACCATAGGGGGAATGTGAGTCTGATGGAGGAAGAAGGGAGCGAAGGCTGATTAGGTTAATGGTGTGTCCACAGTGTTAACTATGTTTAAACTGAGGCCAGGGAACAGGGCAATGTCCTTACCAAGCCTCCTTCGTCACTCCCCACAGAAAGAAAGTGGAAGGAAGGGGAAAAAGAGAAATCCAAAGAAGAACCATGGTGGAAATAATGCAGAGCAAGGTAGAAAGAGGAAGGAAAACAGGAACAGAATGAAGGAAGAGAAAATGCTGTACCAAAAAGCACACAATAAACTGCACAATATCCCATGTAACAGGGATCGGTCACTCCAGCTCATGGTTTGTTCTTCTACCCTTCCGGACTGCGCAGGGTGCCTGTTCAATGTATTAAAAAATAAGATGTATTTCTTTATTTTACGTGGGTTTTTTAAGTTCAAACCACCTTTAAAGTGCATTTGCAATCCTTTAACACTGAACACAGAGGAAAGGCCAGCTACAGTTCTTCCTCCCCAATACACCCTATCTTCAGCACCGTACTCTCTGCCCCAAAAATACATAGTAAGAAACAGGCATTCTAATCTCTACGGACCATTCACTTCAATGGGCTTCGGATTTCTTGAGCCATTCATTTTTGTATTCTAAAGAAACCAAGAGAAAGAGCGTGAAGATCAGAGGCAGCTGAACGTCTTTATGTGTAAAATAACTTGAAAGGCAGGACTTAACTCAGCAAAAGGGAGAGAAAATTCACAGTCCACCTACTCTATCCAGCCATAGATTTGTAATTGTGCCACTTGTAATAAAACTAAAAGAAAAAAAGTTAAAATTACATGAGGAAGGGAGGAGGGTCACGAGTCTGAACTAAAAGCCTGAAAAAATAATTTGAGGACTTCATCTGTCCCTACTGATTTCCTTTTAAGACTGACAGCATGTGGCATTTTCTTACTCTAATTTTCTCCAAAGGAAAAATATGCCACTGTATTAACATTAAATTAATCAGAGGAGCCAAATATATCTGTATGCACAACATATCTGCATCTCTCTATCTCAGAAAACTTTCTACCCCAACTGAGCACCAGCTGGAAGAGACATTCTTGCAATGGAGCCCTTTCTGTTTAATCCCTTAATCTTCTCAACATCCTCAAACAGTAGGGATTCTCTCTTAAACCCGACGGGAAAGTAACACCTGCACTGTTGAAAGAGAGGAAGCACCAGAAGGCAAGCCACTGAGGTCTCAGCTCCCTCTCTCTCGCTCAATAGTTTTCTCTTGAAGATGCCTGTTAAGGGCAGTTTCTATTTAATGGCAATGATGCAGACTGGGCAAAATCCAGGGGCTGAAATATTTTCTATTTCTGAGCAGTTATGCCTTTCCATTCTTATGCTATGGCAAAGGCAAGGGAACTTTAAATGCCAACAAGACCACAGAGATGGATTAACCTGCAGAGACGGATTAAACTGTAAGTGTTGTTATGCCCTGAATGTTATTAGCTTTCCTCCCTTCAATCACCCCTTCTTATTATTCATGTTTACTATTTTGACAGCTTGAACCACAGTGATATTCCTCTCTGTGACTTGTCCTGACTGTTAGTCCTGGGGCTTTATGATGAGTTGCAATGCCTCTTGTAGATTTGGGGTTAAGTGACATGGTAGCCCAGATTAGCTGAGAGGCCACCTCCCAAGTGCTAGGCCCAAATTTCATGGGCCTCCTGGTTAACTGAGCCTTACAAAACCCTGTGAGAAGTTAGGCACAGCGCTCAGAGTCTTGCTATGTCTTCTTGCAGTCTAATAGAAAGGCGAAAACTTCCCTCTCTAATTAGAATTAAAGGTAGGATGTGTATTAATGTGTAGAATTCCTATGTATTAATGTCTTCTAAATCCCAAATCACCCTAATCTCAGATAACCAGATGGATCACAAATGTCACTCACTTCATTCTGGTCTCTCTTTGAATATCTGACTTGTTTCCACCCTGTCCTTTTTTTTCCCCTCTTTTCAGTTTTCGTAATGCTTCATTACAAGTATCTGTTGCAGAAAGGAGAGGTGACTCTAGCTACTCTTATGCTGTTAGACTGGCCTGTTTCTGAAATGACACCTAGAGCTAATTAAGGCAAAATTTTACCAATGCCCAAGAAAATTTTCAAAGAAATTCTCCACACTTCCTTCTTTAATAACCCTCCAACTTTATAAAAGCAATCACTTCCTCTGGAGAAGAGAGCCGACCCATGCGATACCTTAGGGTAAAAGCTGCTTTTTGGAATACAAGATTAGGAGTCAAAATTGGGCACTGAAAAGGGTGGGTGCACAGTGATAAGAACGCACCTTTTTGGTCTTTGACACTTTCATTCTTCCATCTGAGGTCTGCAATTTATGATAGGATGTGCTAGATGTACTGTGACTTCTGGTGAGGATTAAATGTAAAGAATGCTCTAGTTTAGCTTTCTGGGCTGAGAATCTGTGACTCGTTTCATGGTTGGCACACAGACTCAGAGCTTCCCTCAGTGTCGTCTTGAAAGGTTCTGCCTCCTTACCAGGGTGAGATCTGGCCAGAAACCAGTGAGTCACTGAACTGCAACATCACAAAAGAGCTGCCCAGGTGAGACATGTAGATGGTACTGCAGGGGTGGTCCAGAAGGATATCCAGGAGACTGGGGACCTACGTCTACAAGCAGCCCTGAAGCCCTGTAAGCATGTGTAGGGCAGAATGTCTGTGGGTATTCACTTCATTCAGGTGATGCTGATAATAGCAACCACCTCCCCTAGAGAACACACCCCAATTTCCAGGTTGCGTGTGCCCAAAACAGACCAGAGCCTTGAGGCAGATCTTCTCATCTCCTCTCTTTTCCAGCTGAATCCATCACACAGAAGAAAACAGTATCGCAGACTTTTAAATCAGGTCTCAATAAAACATGCAAATAATAACTCAAAGATAGGTAAATTATTTCAACAGGGAAAATTCAGATTGAGTGGGTGAAACTGATCAACTAGAAAGGCTGGTAAACAACCTTTCCTTTATCCACTGGGATAAAGTCTGGAAAGGTAGGCCTATTACTCTAGTCCTTGTTCAACTTTCAGTGGTTTCCTAAGCCAAACAAGTCCCACCAAGGTTTGGCATTAAGCCTGCTCCCCTGTCACAGACAGGCCTCCTTTTTCTCTTGTGTGCTTCTCAGTCAGATCCCTTCTTTCCGTCCCTTTTGCCCACTACCCACCCCACCCCTCATTTGGGAAGGCTGTACCATGCCCACCTCTTCTTAGGGAAAAAGCAATTGTCTTCCTTTCATCTCCTTTCCTGAGGTTTTGTCTTGACCCAGAGGGCAGCAGTGAGGAACTTCTCACTCTCATAATCTCTGTAACGTAATGTACAATACACAGTAGTGGGCAACAAATAAATTAGACAAAGAATACTTGTGTTCCAAGGTTGTGGTATACTCTGCTGTTTTTATGTCTGCAGTGTTTCTAGTGGGGGTCTTTAGAAAGCCAGTGTTAATGCAATGGTTCCCGAGAAATGGAGTGCAATTAGTGAAGGCTCCTGGAAGCATGCAAGGCAGGAAAATCGATCTTTGCAAACCTTGGCCTTAGCCTGGAAAGAAGTGGTTTATGATCATGATGCTTTCTGACCTGTCAGCATCATGGTAGTATATTACAAAGGCTGCTGCCGTTCCTTCCCGGAGCTACACTGGAAACAACAGTGGGTTAAGGGGCAGAGGGCATTATATTGCCCCCTCAGCTATCCAAATGCAAAAAGATATACACTTCATGGCCCAGAAGTGTTTGTAAAGTAGCAACTTAGCACTGTTGTTGACACACCAGCCTAGTAAGAGTTCCGATGCTGTTGCATTCAGAAGGTCAGATAACTTCCCTTACTGTATCTTAACCAGGAGGCTCTGTGGTGAACTCCAATTTGTGGTCAGCATCTTTTCATTTCTGTCCTGACCCAGATCCTGAGTCTTTGCTCCAAACTGGCATGAGATTGGAGGGATCGGAGGCCACTTTGCTGTGTTGTTGCCAGCTAGGTGCAAGACTGTCCAGAGAGAGGTGGGGTGGAGGGGTTGCAAAAATGGCACGTCTCAAAAATCGATACCTTTACCTGGTAAATCCTAAAATGCCACTGTATAATCTGATGGTGCCAGGGGCATGCAATACACTGCCCTTGGGAGACAGCAGCTCTGCTCTGCTGAGGGCTTTAGTGGAATAGCGGTTGGGTAGTGATGTAAGCACATGCACCTCTCGCTTCCAGTTGTCTTGATCCCATTGCTTTGACTTCCAGGTTCAGTAGTTTGAGGCTGAGGATAGAAAAGAACAAGTTGTGAGAATATTTTCTTTCTCTCTCTCTCTTTCTTTCTTTCTGTCTTTTTAATCAAAATCTCTGCAAGTGTGCTGTGAATGGGAGGGTTCTGCTGCAACGTTATTATCGAGACCACTTGTGACACTTTCTCATTAGCCTGTGTAATGGGAAGCCAATCTGCTGCTCAGGAAGCAGCACTGTGAATGATTTTCAGCCACAGATGATACAGCCTGGCTTTGAACTGCTTAGGCCTTGTTGTAACAGAAGCACCAGCAATATTCATTTAATGTGCATTGACCTTTCCCTGACCTGGGAGACAGAGAGGGCTCCTGCTCTGGCTTATCACCATGCCTTTTTTTTGTAAAGGTTTCTGCTTGGCAGACTGCAAGGAGAAAAATATTAAATTCTGTCTGCAAAAGGTGCAGTATGTTTGGCTTCCGCGTGGCTGGGGAAGAGAAGCAAACTTGTTTATTTTTCCCTTCCTGTAGCCATGCTGAGGACACATGCCAACTTTTGAACCTTAAAGGGCAGTGATATGGGGCGAGGGCAAAGGAGTAATTTGGACAATGGGTGTCCCTACGGCATTAAGATAACTATTCCTCTCGCCTTCTGTTGCTGCAGTGGGCTTACACCACTTGTCAGTCACCAGGAGACCTATATCACAGAGGATGAACGTGGGGATAACAGGAAGTTACTGAATGTAGACAAATCCGTCAAGTCTCAAGCTTTGGACATGAAACTCTGAACCACCTCCTGCTCCTAAGCCAATGTCGCTTGTATGCACAGTTGCAGAGCCACAAGCTTTTCATTTCCATGTCCCATCACAGCAGAAAAGAGACTGGGGATGTGCCTTGATGTGGATCTTCTGACCCCAAAGAAGCCTGAGATACTACACAGTAGTAGGCCAGCACTGTCATAGGACTAAATGCACCAGAATTTGAGCACCCACAACACAGTCATAAATGAAGAGAAAGGGAAACATGAGACAGATGTGAAGGGGCATGAAGAAAACGTGTTTTCCTTGCAAACCAACCAGACCTTGAGGGAAGAGATCATGAAGAAGCAGAACACCAGATAAAAGATTACTGCTCGGCCAAACGCATAAGACTTGAGATGGATAAGTCTTTGCTGACAATACCACACAACCACCACAGTGCACAGCTGGGCCAACCATGCCTCAAGACCTGATGGCATAGTTTTGTCTCATTTGCCATTAGAAGGCCACTTTTGTTCTATTTATTCCCACTCCATCTTGTTTTATGCCTCCTTGCTCTACAGATTACTCTGAAAGTTGAGAAAAACACAATGCAGTTTCAGTAGCCTCATTGGAAGAAGGTCATTATCCTTCCATTTCCTTTTTCACCTTTCTTGCTTCTCCGGTTATGGATTGCTGGCCTACTCATGTGGCCTTTGTTTTGATCTCTGCAGTATATGCCATGGCTTAGAAGAACTCATCCAAGGAGAAAATAGGCATTTGTTAGAAATATCTAGGCAAAGACAGAGCAGGATGGAGCCAGTGATGTCTGAGAGACCCTGCCCTGGATGCAAAAGGGTTGTACCACGTTGAACTTCTCTGACATCAGTTGTCACCTTGGTTGATCATGCGAACAAATGTTGGACTGGTGCCCACTGCAAAGGAGCTGTGAAGAAAAGTCTCACTTTCCAAAGTGCTGGCCAATTAGCTGCGGGGCTTTGAAATCTTCCTCTAATATATGTGCACAAACTGTGAGATTTAGAAGGGGGAAGGGGTTTTCATTCCAGCTATTTATCCTATGTAGACTCGGACCCAAAAAGAAGGAGCTAAATGTGTTTCTGGTAATAAATCAGTTTAAACAAATTGCAGAGTCACAGGACAAAGCCTTGCTGCATAGAAAGCCCCAAAGGGGGCAATACTAGAGCCAATTGCACTTACCTGCTAACCCTGGCACTTCTAAAGCTCACCTCTCAGTGCTACTGCCGGCTGTCTTTTTTGACAGCAAGCTTGAATATTTACATAAAATTAATAAAGAACAAATGTTTGTACCATTAATTTCTGGGCTTGGTATTTTTGGCGTTTCTGGTATTTCTCCTCCAGTGTGCAGAAAGCATCCCCATACCCCATCCCTACCCCCCACCCCCATTCTGCTCAAGCTCCAAGTTTGATCAGCTCAATTTAATTTCTGCCCTATGTTCTGAGATCCTCTCATGGGTCCTTGCCCCAATCTGAGATCAATCTGAACATATCCTCTGACAAAATGACTATAACCGATCTCAGCACACTCCTGCTCTGCATTCTGCTAAGTTGATTATAAAGCTAATTGGACACAGAGAACAAAGCAATTTAACCTCCCTAGAAGATGACAGCACTGAAATGCCCAGAGCCATTGAGAGTAGCTCCATGCAGGAGCTAATTTTTCCACCTCCCTTACCCCAGGCAGCCTTCATGCATTGGAAGTTTTAGGGCCATACCTTTCATCAGAAAAGAAACAAAGTGCTCAGAAGCACACTGCACCAGCCCAGGACATTAATTTGCTCGTTCTCTAATATATGTCGAGTTGTGCCCCAAATGGCCCTTTTCACCACTGGGAAAGGTAAGAGCCAGCAGCATTACAGATCCTAAGAAAAATGATGCAGAGGGTGGAGTGAGCCCACTGCTGCTCTCTAAAGATAGCCAAGGAAAATGGGATGAGAATGGAAGAAAAGCAAAGAATGAGCGTTTGGAGAAAACTAAGCAGAGGAATAGAGGAAGAAAGGCAGATGAGAGGAGAGGCCTCTCCTTTGCTGGTGTTGCTCCTTCTTGGACACACAGAGCAATGGCACTGAATGACTTTGGGAAGGGCTTTCTAGTCACCTGGCAAGAGGCTGTTGAGTGGGGGCGGGAGGGCTGAAGGCTGTCCCTGAAGTATATCCCTATGGTTTCTGAAGCCTTTCAAAGGACTTGTTTCCTCCTGGTACTCAACAATGCTTGTTCTCTGTGAGTGTGACAGGGAAGGGACCTCTTTTAAAAAAGTTTTCGTCTCTTGACATTCATCTCAAACACCACTCTGAAGACAAAGACACAGGTAAATGTTGTTTCAGCATCACCCATGGGCTCCAGCAGGCACAACAGCAAACCCTGCTGTTTTCTGTGGTACCAAGGAAGTACTCCCTTGCAAAAACAGGAGAGCCCATATACGCAAAACATCTCAGTCCGTCATGTGACTTGAGCCCCGCCACACGCCTAAGCCCTATTCACAGCCATACTCCCACAATGGGTGTGGGGCTCTGTGGTGGGGGCAGGGGAAAGGCCTCCTTTCCCAAGCACTGCCCTAGGAAATGCAACCTGTTGTGCATCAGCATGTCACCCCCTTTCCCAAACAAAGAGCAGCTGGGATAAAACCTCTACCCCTAAATGTAGATTTATTAACACTCAGCACCGGGGAAGTCAAGGTCAAGGGTTAAAGCTCGCCTTTATCCATCACCTCTTGATATGACCTTGGTGGGGCTTTTTGCAAAGGGCAGGGACAGTTGATGCCATAATGAGCTGCTCCTCCCAGGAGACCCGGCATTATGAAAAAGTACAGAACATCCACCTTCATGTACCCATGCAAGAATGCAGGTTTGATTGGTAATAAGTTACCCATTAAAAATACATGGGAACTTACCTCAGAGAGTCAGAGAGTAGACCCCACAGATTAACGTCTGTTCAGCCAGCTTTTAATGAAAGCAATTACATCCAAGTATCTGAAGCTTTCCTTCCTCATTCTTCTCCAAAGAAAACAGGCTTATTTCACGGAGGAAGACTAGAATGAAAAATAAATTCACAACTGTTGTTCTATAACTGGATTGATTATATTTTGATGTTTGAATTACAGTGGTTTTAATATAACAAAGACTGTGAATATTTAATATTAGCTTACATACAGGTATAATAGCTACTTTTCAGAATGAAATGGTTTTTTTAATTCTGAGGAAATTAACAGTTACTAAAGAAACATGGAAAATACAGCTTGGATGGTCACTGAGACCATTAAATTTAATGAGTTAGACAATATATTGAATCATACAAGGAAGGATCTAATACTGTTTTATCCTGATGAACTACTAAGTTATTTATTCATCTGTCAATCAACACTGGATGTCACAAGTTTTGTCGTTTGAATTTAAATTCAAAACACAGTTAACAATCTGCTCTTACTTCAGTGATCTCCTCTTCTTCCTGTCCCCTTCCTTCCCCCCAAACATAGATGGAGAACCTGTAGCCATTTACTCAGTGGGCCTATGGAGATTGCTCAGTGGATCTATATCGCCTATGGATTTTACTCAGTGGATCTATGGAGATTGCTCAGTGGATCTATATTTCTGAACTTGAACTCCAATATCATATTCATAACTGATGCAATCTGAAGCATGGAATTTCACAGCAGACAAAACATCATCTTCTGCTCCACTGGTCCTCTGTTACTACTGACACTGACACAGAGTCTTTATATTTATCCAGGTAAGGACAGGGGAGAAGGCAAAGTCAGACACCACTCCAGGCTGGAATGATGCCAAATAATACTGGTGTTTCATGTGGGACAATGGCACAAAGACTACGCACATAGACCAGTTTACACTCCTCTTTGTACAGACCTAATCCAGCAGGATTAAATTGTTCTCGTGTGTGAACATTGCACATCCTACCTTCTGTGCAGTACAGCATCTTCTGAGGCGAAGTTAGGGATGCAGATGGAGTTGAAGCATCAGTCTTAGAAAAGAGAGGTGCTTTGGAGTACTCAGCTCATGATACTTTTAAAGGTGCCCAGGAAGTTCAGAGCAGACACTGTGAAAACCAACTCTTTTAAAATTGTCTCCAACTAGGGACCAAAAGACGACGGAACCATAGTCACTTCCATTTTTTAAAACTTTGGCCTTGGTTTAAAGAGCTGAACTGAGAACACGGTATTGTGAGAACCATAACAGCCTCTTAAAGCAGACCTGGACCTTCAATACGCCTAGCAAATGGCCAGAGATGCAGGGCTGGTCACTTCTCCACCCACTTCCAGCAGCAGCACTGGTGAAAGCAGAGGCACAAAACATCTGCCACAACACGCACACGCTCCCATCCCAGGAACCAGCACACCAGATGGGATAAAAAACCATTAGTCAATCCAGGCAAGAGCCCTGGGCCAACAGGAACTAAAGTGGTGCTGAATCTCAGCTGACTCTGAAGCTGGGTAGATTTGGACAAATGTCTCTTTGGCTTTTTTGCCTTTCTGCTCGCTCTGCCTTTCACTCTGCCCTTCTGGGAGGCAGCCATGGCAGGCCACCATCATGGCACAGGGCTGTGTTCCCCTCCACCCCCAGAAGCTACAGAGAACTGACACATGGGAGGTCCCTTGGTAGCACTTACCAGTGCCCAACCCTGCCAGGGCAGGCTGTGGGTTCAAATGACGTTAATCTGCAAAATCCTCTGATTTTTCCCTGGGCACCTTCTGTGTTGTTTAGGCAAAGTGCCTCTCTCAGAGCACTATATTTTTTTTCTCAATATTGCGTTTATAAGAGGAATTTCCTTACCCAGAACCAGCAGATACTCTCTGCCACTCCACCCTTCCCTATCCCCCCCCC
>NW_009648955.1:4998237-4999091 GCF_000708025.1 Charadrius vociferus
CCCCCGCCCCCATAAAACTATTATTTAAAAACAGGAAAAAATACTCTGGCAAACAATCTTCCCTTCACCCTCCCTGCTATCTGTTTAAATATCCTTGACTGCAAGACATCCAGTACAGAACAGTCATCAATTTTTAATTCATTTAATCTCTTGGTAACAGTGTTCTCGTGAACTGAAGGGCCCCTGAGGAAGCTTCAGAGAAACCTCAGACTAGCATCTTTCACTGGATCCAGGATTGAGATTTTGTGAATATAGTGGACACTGTGCAAACGAATGTACAGGTTAACAGGGAAAAAAAAAATATTTAAACCTGAGTACCTTTAACCCCCATCCAAATCAAAACACATTGTAAACTGGAATGCTGTACCCAAACACGGCACAGAGTGAAACAAGCACCAGGGAGAGAATTCCCTGCATCAGAGTTGTTCATGATTCAGCAAACTTGGGAAGAAGCCCTCCAAGTAAACATGTGGGTTATCTGCCCTCCTGGTCCCACTACTGCTCGCTCTTGTTCCAAGAAGCTCAGAGAACATCCTAATACACTGTCAGTAATTAAATTCTGCTGCTTAAATGCCCTGAAGTCTCAAGAGGGGATAGTTTTTCTCCTCAAGCTTCTAAGTGTGAGGGAAGCAAATACTGTGTATATCTGCACTGTTCTCAAAAAAAAAAAGCCTTTCAGGAATGGGAAAAATGTACCTGTGTACAATGTGAATGTTAATAGGCTCTGCAGGTGCTTTAGAGCAGGGAGTAAGAGGATTCTTCGTTATATTCAATCATGTCATACAATGGTAGCACCCAAAGGCCCCACTAAGAAGTGGCTTTCATTGAACTGGTGTGTTGCATGAAAACAGGGA
>NW_009648955.1:4999101-5011856 GCF_000708025.1 Charadrius vociferus
GGAAAGAGGAAATCCCTGTCCCCAGTGTCTTGTAATCTAATGAAACAGGTTAAGAAATAACCTATAGCTCCAGTTCTGTGACGGCTAGAAACGCTGCGTTTCATCTGAACCCGAACTTTCTCGTAATTGGACATATAAGAACTACAGTTCTCTGGGGAGGCTTTCGGAAAGGGAAACAGGTTTGATTACACTAGGTATGACAACGAACTTAATGCATAAAGCCACATGACCAACACCTCTATAGCATCCAAGCAACACAAAGCATGTGTGCACACATAGCTCTGGATATCCAAAGCGATTTCCCTGTGCCACTGGATATCACAGGCAAATGCTTCGCTAACAAGGGAGAAAGAAGCCTAAAACCTTCAGCCTCTCTTCCCACTTCTCTCAGCCCTCTTGCCTAGTAGACATCCCTGTCCAGTATTTCATTACCCTGGCAAGCTGCTCTGTAGGGACGGACATGGCCCGGTCCTGCTCGGCTTCTAGAGGTCAACGCTGAATAGAGATTGTGACTGGTGGCACTAAATCACACAACATAATTTCCCATCTTTCCATGTGCACCTTAACGTAACAGGCAGGCTCCTACCATAATGACAGGCAGCACAACAAGACAAAGCATTACGCTACAGAGCTACTCAGAAAAAGAATATGCTTTTCTCAGGCTCCTTGACATTATGCAATGCATTTGGGGGTCTATTTTTCCAAAAATGGTGACTAGAAAAATCGTGATGCAAAACGTGGCCTCAATGTTTAGCACTAGAGCCCTTGTCACGACACTCTCTGGTAGAGCTGCAGCTCAGCCAGACGTGTGGATGCTGGGACAATTTGCATAGTTACTATTTCTTGCACAGACTTCCCCTAATGTGTGATGCCTTTTTCTAACCAGGTTATTTGTCATTTGCCGGCAGCAACCCCTGATTCTTTGCCCGTGAACCTCCTGCTCTGTTTCACACTATTAAGAACATTATTTTCCATTCTCCTGTCAGTGGAGAGTGCTGGTGATTAGCACTGCAATATCTGGTCCCCTTTATTGAAAATGTTAATCCTTCCTTTTTGCAGGGTTTCTTTAGCCAGGGGTGTTAATACTTGGTTAATAGAATCAGGCTGCCTTTTTCTTCATCTTTTGTGTGCATGTGTGTTAGGGAGGGATTTCTTTTTTTTAATCTTTTGGTCAGAATTTATTGTAGTCTCTCTTTGGATTCTTTTTTCTCCAGAGGGGCTGCTTTGAGTTTCCTTGCTTTTTTCGCCATGATTATCTTAATGCTTTGCTAACATTTAGCATCCACAACACTCGTTGTTCTGTGTCTATTCTGGTTTCTGCAGTCTTTAAAGGGTGCTTAAGAGTGTGTCCTTGAAGGAGGAGTTACCTGTGTTCACCATCACCCCTCCACACCTCAGTGGGAAGCAGACTGAGAGCTGGGAGCCTTCCCTCACCTGCTACACAGATGAGGCTGTCTTTGGCAGTCCACAAACCTCCCTTCAATATGAAGATCCTTTCAGCATTTGGATGGTAAATGGCATCAAAGATCACCACCCACTGCTCATAAGACATTCTTCCATGAAGAAAGCATGATGTGAAGCACGGGTCACCTGTTGTAACTTCAGGGATCACAGATTCCAGGTGGAAATCTGTGGAGGCTGCCAAGGTCCAAATGCAGACCAGAGGAGGCTGCCGGATGAAGCGCAGGCAGTTTTGTGTTGTGTTACAGTGGTATAGTCTTTTAATGCTAATCAGGTAGTAGTTCAATGAAAACTCTTCTTGTTTTGATGTGAAGAGCACAGATCCTATCTCCCACAAATTGCTGTTGTGATGACTTTCTTTAAAAGGAAAGGCATCACCTAGAGCAATGTAATCACCAAAGGAAGAAAAGTGCAAGAAAAGTGCCAAGTCATCTGAAGCTTTGTCTCTCCTGATTGCAATCATATTTTATTCTCAAGTAAAGAGAAGCTGCTGTGGCAGTGGAGCTAGGAAGAAGTGGCTGTTCAGCATCTGTCTATTGTGGATACAGGACTCCAAGACCATTTTCAAGGTAGCCCCAGTACACAGATTCTCCTCCACTGGAGATAGTTTCAGGAGGCACATCTAGAGCTAGACAGAGCTATGGGAACTGATTGACTCCTTCCCTCCATCTATCCAGCCAGCCAGTCAGCCAGCTGAGGAGGCCAAGAGCAATGGGAGGGCATCAGGGGCCTTCCCTGCATCTTCTACAAAGAAGAGCATGAGGTTGTCAGAGTTGTCATTTTACTCCCTCCTAAATTCCCATTAATATGTCTGTGTTACAAATAAGACACCCCCGCACATGCAAACGTGGGAAGGTGTTGCTCACAGAGGTGCACAGCTCCTGGTATCTGACCCACTTAGAAATGCAACAAGCTCCTGAAGACCCCTACCATCATGACGGCACTTCAGGCGCCTGCAGAAGATGCCATCCAGTGGCAGGAAGGTAGCATTACAAGAGCAGGCAATGAAATCGGCCTTTGACAACACCATCCTTGAAAAAGTTGTATCTGGTCGTGACTTAACTACATAATCAAAATACCCAGGATGTCTGTGGGCTGTGGTGGAGATTTGAGTGACATCCATCTCTAATTATGTTAATTGGACAGTTTTTTTTTTTTCTCCAGAAACCCTTAGGCTTTTGTTTGCAGGGAATAAATAAAGAGGGATTAGTTACGTTTATCTGTGTTTTCCTAAGTCTTTACAGAATAACTGTTATGTATAATTAAGTAATTTGACTGTCCTTGACCAAGCTGATAGCAAATTACCAGTGTAGGGTAAGACATTACTTACGAGGTCCCATTACATTTTGAGGATAGATTACACGGATCTGGGATTTATTGATTTTTATTTAATTTTTGTCAGGAACAACTGGAAATAATGGTCTTATGAAGGTGAAAATGCAATGTGCTTTGACAAGCTGTCTTTGTCTAGCAGCATTGCTTGGCTATATGTCTGTCTTCTTCACAAAGGTTTTGCGTTGAGCCGGCTGCGTAGCAAGTCTTTTCATTCACAGCTTTCCCTTGGCCAGTGTTAAACATGTACTGGTGGGATATATTCAGGTAGCTTTTGCTAAGCAATATCATCCCGGATTTGCTCTCTGTGATCCAGTTAACTGATACGTAAATAATTCACACTCTTCAAGGATCCAGCTTAGCTGCTTCCCCTATGCTTTGCTGCTTCTCAAATCACTAATCCATATACCCTTTTCTTAAAATCTGCTTCCAGTGAGGTTTTCCATATAATTGTCACCACAGATTGATGAGTTTCTCTTCAGGAACCATGAAGCATTGATGTGCAGAGAGAATGTAATACCATCTTGTCTCAAAATAGATTATCTTGCCCAAGATACAGATACCATTTCATTTACGTACTTTGAAGGTACTTTATTGAGCATGCTGGACCCTTACAGATTCCCAGGGAATACATTTTCCTTACAACAGAGACTAGATACTCCACCTTAAAATTCACTAATCTTATTCCACCTTTTTTTTTTTTTTTAGGTATATATTAATTTAGTATAATCACATAAACCTACTTCATACTAAACATACGCACCACTCAGCCAACAGAAGGCTTGGAAGCATGTCCACAGCTCCTGACAAATGGCAAAGAGAAAAAAAATCTTCCAGAGAAACACTGCACTGATGCGTTTGCCAAGAGGCTTGGCCAGAATTGGTTACAGCCAACCACTGTGCTCTAGAAAGTGTGGTATCAAGGCTAGGTTGTCAAAACTGAAAGGCAGCAACTAATCGTAATTAAAGGGTGGGGTTTTTGTCTTCCCCTGGGAACAGGGTGGAAAATAAAACTCTTCCCTAAACCCCATTGTGTGGCTTTGTCTTCCAAACACACTGGGGAAAATAAGGGGAGGAGATTCAGTAAGTGCATCTAGGAGAAACTTGGGATACAGCCAAGAGTCGTGATCTGGACAGTGCCAAGACAACAGGCAGCACAGAAAGGAGGGGCTGCTTCCAAAAGAAATTTTGTAGAGATTTTATCCCTGCCAAACCCTTCTCCCAACCCTGTAAGTAAGCCATGATGGCTATGTCTTTTTTAGTATATGCAAAGCCTCTGTTCCCAGAAATTAGAATGTGGTTGTGATGTTTCTGTTTTTTGAGGAAACTTAAGTGGATTTCCTCAGAGAAGTAAGCTGCACTCAAGGACAGATGTCAATGCACAGACAGCATTTTGGTCAAGGTGGGCATAGGGCAGCCCATGCCTGAAGGTACATGGGCTAAACTGGTCTAGCTTCCTGAGATATGGGATTTCAGAGTTTATTTCTCTGCCAATCTGGCCTGGCACACAGCAAGCAGAATATGCTCCAGGGAAGGCAGCTGCTTTCAACAAGAAAAGTGGGAGAAGGTGGGGGTCCCCCAGCACAGTCCGGGTCAGCCACAGCAGCAAGCTGGGCTGAAGCACTGGTTACTCACTGCTTTGGGTGAGCTTTACTGAGGTGGGATGAACTGACCTTACCTGCTCACTGGCATGGCTAAAGGGCAGTACTTCTCCCCACTCCTCTCCTCCTCCCCCCCCTGCTTGCATTTGGATGTGTGTCTGACTGATTCCTTCAAGCCATCTCTGACTCTCAGTCTTCCCTTGGTGAATCGATTCATAGAATCATAGAACAGTTTAGGTTGGAAGGGACTTTAAAGATCATAGAGTTCCACCCCCCCTGCCATGGGCAGGGACACCTCCCACTAGACCAGGTTGCTCAAAGCCCCATCCAACCTGGCCGTGAACACTTCCAGGGATGGGACATCCACAATTTCCCAGGGCAACCTATTCCAGTGCCTCACCACCCTCACAGTGAGTTTCTTCCTAATATCTATTCTAAATCTACCCTCTTTCAGTTTGAAGCCATTACCCCTTGTCCTATCACGACATGCCCTAGTAAAAAGTCCCTCTCCAGCTTTCTTGTAGGCCCCCATCAGATACTGGAAAGCTGCTACAAGGTCTCCCCTGAGTCTTCTCTTCTCCAGGGTGAACAGCCCCAACTCTCTCAGCCTGTCTTCATCAGAGAGGTGCTCCAGCCCTCTGATCATCTTCATGGCCCTCCTCTGGACCTGCTCCAACAGGTCCATGTCCTTCTTATGTTGAGGGCTCCAAAGCTGGATGCAATATTTCAGGTGTGGTCTCAGGAGAGTGGAGTAGCGGGGCAGAATCACCTCCCTCAACCTGCTGGCCATGCTTCTGTTGATGCAGCCCAGCGTATGGTTGGCCTTCTGGGCTGTGACCACACGTTGCCAGCTCATGTTGAGCTTCTCATGATTCAGCTCATTAAACTGGTGAAAGATAAATAACCATGCCTATGAGGGGAAAAGGGCAGGACGCACTCCTCAGGGACAGGGAGAGGAGGCCCCAGAGACATTTCTTCAGGTTGTGAGAGTGGCCAGCCTTGACCAATGCCCCCCTTCAGGTAGGCTAAGGAAGGACAAGCAATCAGGATTCTTGCATGGGCTACCTTCCTTGAGGTTATGTGCCCTGTCCCCCTACCTGCAACCAGGCTGGCAGCTAGAAGCCACGAGGGAACTTCACCTTCCCCTCACACACTAGACAGACCAGCTTCAGTGTGGAGACACTTCCTCTCTTTCATTTCCCACATGCAGCATCACCAGTCCTTACAGTTTGCCAGAAGTCCACCAACAGCAGTTGTGGTTACGCCACCTTAGTCTGAATAGAAATGTCCAAGTTTTATTCCCATTGAGATGTATGTGAGGGTTTTGTAAATGCCCCTGAGGAAGGATGCTAATTATTTGTCTTATTTTAGGAGTTTTCGTAATACTGGCCTAGCCCTTGTTAAAACCACAAATCCCACAGATCAGAATATTAGATATATTGTCCTTTCTCATCAAAGGGAGCTCAAACTTAGTTCGTTTTCTTTCTTCTCTGCCATGGGGAGATGCAAAACTTGTTTCTTCAGTAGCCCAGTCATTGTCCCTTTGTTCTGTTTGTACAAAGCAAAATACAAAGGTCCTTGAAGAAGCAAACAACCACATTAAACTATTTTCACATTCTTATGACAAAGCACAAGCATGTCAGAAACCTTTTGCTTTTTCCCTTGGAACCTGTCTTTTTTATGTAGGTGCTTCTTAAAACAGCATAAAAAATAAAAAGCCTTCAGTTCATTTCCATTTTAAATCGGAGTAGGGGGAGAAAAGTTCATTTTCCTGAATGGTCTTTTACAACCAGCAGCATGGCAACTTAGAGCTGACACTGTCCCTTCAGGTCTTTGGGTCTTGGCCAGTTCACTGTAGAGGAAAAAAAAAGCCAAACATGTTTGGATTCCTTGCAACAGCTTTTCTAAGTGGCCGCTCCTGCTGTTTTGCGGCTGCTGCCCCAGGCTTCACTGGAGAGCGCTGATATCCCGTGAGCTGCTCATCTGCCCCTCAGCCCTGCGTGCTCAGCCGGGCAGCCTGGTAGTCTTGCATCAGCACTTGTGCAATGCTCTGGTCTCCCGTGTGCACGCTTGCCCTGGCACTGTACATTGACTGCCTGCCCAGCGTGCAAGCTGACACGGCAATGATGCTGTACTCAGATGTGGATCCCCGGTACATCGCTCCTTTCCTCTCTGAACCCAGCCAGTTGTTCCCCTCAGCCAGTGGTCTCTCTCATAGTGATACACATGGGGTCTTGCTGCTGGCTCAGGTTCTGGTCATTCCTGTGCCCGGCCATTTCTCCTCAGGCATATTTTGCAAGGCAGCCAACCCTTACCTGACTCCACACTGTGCGGTTCACCGTCTGCTCCCCTCGCATGGGGAAAGGATGACCATCACTCAAGCCCAGCTCTGCCAGGAACTTGAGCATAAATATAGTTTACACTGGTGAATTCAAAAGCATCTCACTGCATGTCTCATTCTGATCTCACAGAATGAGATCTCTTTCCTTGGCTGCTTGAGACCCTCATAGAGCACAGCAGTTAGGCTTAGTTAGTCCCTGTGTCTCTGCACTTTCACAGAAAAGCTCCTAAGCTGGGAAGATGCTGTGGAGCAGCTTTCTCTCCAGACACTTAACCTGGGTCTCTTGACTTCATTATCAGTGGAATGGAGGCTATCTATAACAGATTTTTCTTACATCTGATTGCTGACTGTGTGGAAATTCGTGCTGTAATACCTTCTTCCCATTCAATTTTTAACAGATTTGGACACAATTCCACCTTGTTCAGAGATGTATCATCATTCCTTCTGAAATCCCAGAGTGTTTGATGATAACTTTTAATTTGGAGGGCTGCAGAGAGCATTGGGTCACTTCTGGTTTTGAGTTTTCAGCTGGTGCAGGGATCAGGGACAAGCAAAATGGATAAACACTGAGTTATGTGCTTGTTAACTGAGCCTCTTTCCTATTTAGAGACAGTTCCATCTTTGAAAAGGTTTTGCTCTTGACAGACATGCTTTACTCTAATATTTTTAATGAACATTTATTACAATAGTTGCATTTCTCAGTCCCTTGTATGTACTGGGCACTGCGGAGATTTAACATAGAGAAAGAGGATGATTGACTGAATTCCTGGTGAAAGATTAAATACTTGTAGCCTCCTAAAAACAGAAAACCTCATTTAGTTCTTTAGCTTTTCTTACATGGCAGCACCCATTCTGTTTTACATGGTGCCAACAAGACACTTAAAAATTTCCTGGACATAATAACCCCTTCTACCCTGGCAGCTCAGCAAGAACAGCTTTCTCTGAAATCTCCCTAATCGATTGACTTTGCCAAGTCTTTCGCTTAACAAATCCTGCAATAGCTTCCAGCATTTTCCCACAAGTGATACCAAATTAATGGGTTTGTAGTCTCCTGGTGGGTCTCTCGGCCTTTCATTGTCTTATTAGGCACACTCTGGCCTGCTGGGAGAAATGTACTGCATTGATAAAGATGCTGGAGGAGGTTCATTTCATGTCCCACTTTTCTTTTACATTCTTGGACTCATGCATGTCAAACCGTTACAACAAACATGGATAAGATTAAAAAGATCAAAGTCCTTCAATATGGGCACATCTCACTTCATGATTAATCCTATGTCCTACATGTCTCATGAAGTCAATGTATGCTGTTCCAAATCTGTCTTGCATTTAAGATCTTGGCCCAAATTCAAAGGAGTGTATTCTTAAAATATATTTGGTTGCTTAATTGTACATGAAAATAAATTGTTGATAACAGTAATTTGAGGACTCAGCAAATCTAACTTTATGCTTCTGTCAAATAGTCCAAAACAAAACAGTATATGAAATCATTACATTTTTAAGCAATGATATTTTGAGCACACAACTGCTTTCCGAATGCTATTTTCTCTGTCATATGTTTAGAGTCACTGTCCTTAAACAACAGACTTTTCTTAGAAAGAACAGCAACAAACACGTTTTTGTTCTTTTTCTAAACAGTTTCAGCTCCATTCCTGCCTTGTACTAGAAATAGTTTCTTTTCCAGATATTTCAGTAAATCCCAGAAATAACTAATGGTTGCACCCCAGCTGCACATGAAAATGCTCACAGTTCACTTTCCACACTCTTCTTTTGGTCACCAGTCATGCTGTACATATGACAGAGTTCATCTCTTCTTCCTTCAGAGATGCCTCAATTAATCAAAACACCAAGAAAGCCCTCTGCCCTAAGCTTCAGACAACAGTTTCTTTCACAGAATCTGTGTTCAGACTTCTAATCATTTCTGTTTCACTTAATTTAAGTCCCAAATTTAACTGCTCCCCTAGAACCGGTAGGTATGTCTGGCCCTAGGCTTCCCTCGAGGACAGACATAGATTGTGGGGCTGGAGAAGTGCTGTAGGACTTGGGGGTTCTGAAACCACCTTCATCAACATGCTTGTACAGGGTTCCCACCACCAAGCCCTTGCACACCCTGGGCAGGAAAGCTCCCCACACCTTCTTGTGGCCCTGAGCCATTGCACAGCTAGGAATACAGTCAGAACAGAGTGAGAAAGAAGAGCAGGCAGAAGATACTTTGGTCAGCCTAGTTGTTGACATACCAGCCTGGGAGGGGAAAGATATAAGTGTCCTGGGTTATTTCTGTTTAATTTCTTTCTGACAATAGTTCAATATATACACAGTAATGCAGCAACTAACACTCTACTTGTGGTCCTTGGTGTGGATGTCACCTGCTCAAGAAAGTCTTGGATAAGATGGGAGCTATAAATGATGATGTGTGTTTGGCTTTGCATGCCAGTCATACATTCACAGATTATAAACTCTGATTTTAACTGTGCTGTTCTCCAGTATTCTTCAGTCAGCAGTTAATTACTTCAACCCCCCTAAGCCATTGGACTGGAAAAATAGGGGACTTGAAGCACTCTCAAGTTACAGTTGCAGGCAGCGTATTTGAGGTAAAAGTCATTATTTAGTCAACAGCTCCTATGAACCTGATGACCCTTCTTTGTTTCTGGAGGTTGGTAACACAGGTAGATCTCAGCATGTCTTGATCTTGCTATCAAAAGTTTCCTTGTTTGTTTTTTTTTTTTTCTTTTTTTCTTCTGAAAGGCTTATTTCTCCTGTTCTTACCCCATCGGTGATCCCTAAACCAATGCACCTTCTTTCCACCTCCTTTTCTTATCTAAAGGTGAAGGCAACTTTTGCTGGAGTGGAATTCCAGGGGATTCTCACCACTTTATCTAATAGTGAGCGGTTGGATAAATGTCGCTGTATGTCCTGGAAGATGTCCTCAAACTCTTCTCACTAGTTTTGATCTCCAGCTATTCCAGTAATGCTGCCTCTTGAAAGGGACTCAACACTTGATATGTTTTACCTCCAACTACAGTTTAGAACCTACTCTTACACTCATCTCAAATAAACCCTCAGTGGACATAAAATTTATCCTCTTCCTGACAGTGCTCTTGGAAGTTTCTCTCTGTGTCAATAGCCTGTGTTCCTGTTCCCAGCAGGCCAGCCAGGACATTCCTAATACAGCGCTTCGTTTCAGGTCAGCCCATTCAGCATCTCCTCCACCACTTTTAAGAACACATCTGAGCAAATGGACTTGATGGCATTCTCTGGTGACATCGTTTACATTCACTCTCAGGCAGTGACAGTGTTAGGCAATCACTGTCACATCCAGAACAATGTCTGGCAGTACAGCATCATCCCAGGCAACTCCTATGGCTGTTGGAACTTAAAAGGGATGCAACCAGGACAAGAAATGTCCATCAGTCCCTCTAGCAATGTATATGTCTCCATCCTGTTGCATTTCACCATGCAGAATACTGGGTTTTGCTTCTGGCACCAGGGCAAAAGAAAACAGGTTTGCCAGAAACTTCTCCTCCTTCTCACATGTGAAGGAGGAAGGAAAGGGTAGAGCAAAAAGGGACCTCACTGAAGGCATCAAGATATTCTTTCTATTGCCATGCCTGCTGATGCCTGAATGTTCTGGCAAGACAGGAAAATCATTGCAGCTCCTGCATATTTCTTTCCAATCACTGGCTATTATCATGTCTTGTGCTTTTTCTATACTTCAAGCAGCTCCATGATCTGTTTTTAAGGTCTCTAGGTTTGTGACTTGCTTTTTTCTTTTCTGCCTCCAGACCTTCTCCCCTCTCTCTTCAGATTCTCTATAAGTCAGCGTTATGGGAGTACTAACATTTGCCCTATGCTTCAATATGAGATAGTGTGACAGATGCATTCAACCCCTTAACCAAACTAGTGGGAGTTTGGTACAGTCTCCAAAGGAGGTAAAGGCCTGAGCTGTAGCCGGGCCAAGAACTCCACTAGTTTCAACCTGTTCTCCAAAAACCCACACAGGACACAGTGAACATCGATACTGATGACTTTGGAACACTGATCATCCAATTAATGGATAAATAACAGGTGGCTTTTCCAAACCTCACTGATCAAAAAACAAAGTAAGTTGTGGGTACAAGGAGTCTCATGCATATCTTTTCCATTGCATGTAATTTGACTGCCAGCCAACCACTTTATCCCATAAGTATCACAGTCTAAGTGAGCCTTCTTTGAGCTCTCCCTGCTAGGCAGCGTGGCTGCACGTCAGTGAGCTCCCCTTGAGCTGGGACACCTCTCAAGCTTGCTCCTCAAGGCAGAGAGACCTTTTACCAATGGCACATCTTTGGTAAGCACTCGATATTGCACGTAGCTCTGTAGTATGATAACTTTGATTTTACCCTGGTAACACTGATTGCATGCTTAATTGATGCTAATAAAACATATACAATCCTTTAGACATAAACGGTTGACCAAGTCTGGGACTAAGTCTGGATACAGCTGCACCTATACTCCTCTCTGAGAAAGAGTTTAGAAAGCAAGGGGGTCCGTTCTGAACTCAATGGGAGGGCCTCCCTTAACCTTTGTGTCTTCAGTCTCTCTGTGAATCGTTCTAACTTAAGTGTAATTCCATTTTCCTTTGTATGTTTTCCCACGCAGTAATTAATAGAATGAACCTTGCCAAAGAACTTAGTTAAGTCACACTTTTGCAACATCATATTAAAATTGCTTTGCTAACACTTTTGATAGTGATTCTTTAAGCGATCTAAATCACCCATCCGCAACAAATTGGCGTAGTCGGCAGGATCCTAAAATCTGCATTCACAAAAGCTAGGAAGCTGCTCTTTGGGCAAGAAACTTTTATTTTGTTGTCAAGGGTTGATTAGCTTTAGAGTGAGTCCTGCTTTGTCTTCCACTTCTACTGTCTTGGAAATTTAAGGGTTGTTTCTTTTTGTTACAGATCGCAGCCTGCTGTTTTACCAGTTCTGAAATTGCAAGATTGACTCAGAAACCTTAGATCAATCACAAACAATGTTAGGTCTTCACCTTCTTTTTACACTATCAGTTTAAAAACATACTGCTCATTTCAAGGGCAGTGCAACAGTTTTCATATATCCGTAATAGTTTTATAGATAACTACCTCTGTCTGAGTGGATAGAAAATGATTAAAAACATGAAGTTCCTCAGGACCACCTATTGTCAAAAATAAAGCTGCCTACTGTCTTCCTTTTCTTTTGCAGAGATGACCCAAAGCTGACTTTGTACTTTCCTCAGTTATCTACCATTTTCCTGGAAAACTCAGCACTGGCAGTGCTTCTCTCTGCCTTGTAATTCCAGAAGTGCTGGCCTCACGCAGCTTACCCATGGTATGTGCTGTTTGGCCGGTGCTCAGAGCCCCCGAGTGTCCCAGAGGCGGGCTCCCTCTGGCATCTCAAGCGCTAGCCGGTCAGCATGGGGTTAGCCTGACAGTCTGAAACACACCCCAGTTTGCTCCAGCTGGTTCTTGGCAAACTCCCTCAAAGCCGTGATTTCTTCTTGCCTTTTGTGATCATTTGCTGGTCAGATTGACTGTGTGCTGACACCTCCAGACATGCTTTTTTGATATCGGCCTCCAGGCCAGCTCTCAGGTATTAACATTCACAATTACATCAGAGTAAGGGAAGTCAGCGCTCTCTGGCAGAGCAACTGGTTGATCCATGGCACTGGAGGAGACCGTGAGACTGGAGATCTTCCTGGAGAAGATCCTCAGTCCCTGTATGACTGCTGTCTGTGTCACTCCAAAGCTGCCACCTGCCTTGCTGTTTTGCTGTTAAAGATTTCCTGCTATATCTTTGCCCTGTCCATACTCCTAGATCCAAGGGATAGACTACCTATGTCCATTGACCCCAGCTTCAGTCACATTTGCAGCCTGGCTACCACAAGAAATGGAAAACCTGAGCAGACATCTGTGCATATACCAAATGTAAACCTCAAATGGATTTTCCCCAGCATATTTCCCTCAGTATGAAGTGACACTATCTCTTGTGTAGGGAGTGAGGTGCTGCTGA
>NW_009648955.1:5011932-5073730 GCF_000708025.1 Charadrius vociferus
TGCTGAACCAAATGGAGAAAGCTGTAAGTAGATGTTTCTGTCAGTGGAGAAATTTGACACCATTTAGCTCATTATCAGTTAGCAGTTCGTATACATTTCACAGTGCTGTATACAATGTCACCAGCAGAGACAGGACAGGAATAACATTAGTAGGCTGGGGACAACTAAGAAGAAGATTTGGAGCATCCTTCCTAAGTAAGAATCAGCTTTTTCCCATGTCAGACTGCTGGGTCTTGAAATAGGCAGCAGGTATGCTGGGTCATATGATGAAGTACTGGGAGCGTGCCTCTGAACACAGTGCTCTATTAGGTGTTAAGCTCTCCACCAGCAAGGTCCTGCCATAGGCTTTGTCCTGTTCTGGATCCCACATGCCAGCTGAGGCTGGTCAATGAATGAGCAAGGAGGCTGACCTGATGGACGTTGTCACAGAGCAGTGAAAAGCCTCAGTCTTCAGTTGCAAATGAATGAGAATCAGGTTTGCCTACCATCCAGCACAGAGTTGAGAGCCAGCTGTGTGATGCTCATGTCCAGCTCAAGATATTTGCCACATTACTGAGACAGAGAAGCGGTACATTAGCTCAACAGACTTCTGACAAGAAGAACCAAAAGCATTTTGACTTAGATCAACTTATCAATTGAAACAGGACATCTCCACAAAGCACCCACTGAAGCATCCAGTGAGAATGGTTGTATAGCTGGCTTATAACCTAAATTTCTGAACATCTACTTGCATAGCTTCATTGCTGTTCCAGGGAGATGCAGCAGCAGACAGATCTTATGCAAGTGTGTGTCAGGTTTACAATTCTTCTCCAAGTCCCGGCTGTTGATGAGGTCAGAGAACTTCCAAATGTAGTTCAGCTGGCAACTGCCAGCAAGGTAAATGAAAAATTCCCAAACCCCCACATATTCTTTACTGAGGACTGTAACATATCACCTCCTCCTGTAAATTTCTGGTGTTGCCAAGTCTAATCTATAGGAAAAGTAGAGTTGGAAAAGTACCACAGCTTCTTCTAATAAGTTACTATTGTGTTTTCAGTGAACTCCAGTAACAGGAAACATTTTTCAAGTATATCATGGAGAATTAATTTCTTGCAATATTCCTTAATTGGATTGCATTTTAATCGACCATTTAACTAATAATGCAAGACATTTGTATTTCAGGATTTTCTGTCTCCAAAACAACAACTCCTCACAGACCCCAGTTTTTCATAGCCATGAATCATGACATCACAGCCATTTCCATGGAAAGACACTTACCTCACAATCTTTGTTGCGTTATCAAACAGAAGCAGCTGGGTAATGTGGGTGAATAATCCTGTTCTGTATATTCAGCAATAGCAAAATGAATACTGAAAATTACTAGCAAACTAAATAGCTACTTCTATAAATACTCCCTTTTCAAAAGTTCACCCTATTTTAAAAGCCACTTGTTAAACGCTATTTAGTATATATATAAAGACTGATGGATGAAGACCAAAGTCCTTGAAGCAAACGCAGGAAAAATACCTCATAGCTAAGAGTAAAGTAAACTTCCCTATCAGTTTGCCTTATCTGTATGATTTTTTTTTCCCATCAGCCATGAAAAGGCATTTTGCTTTCTGTTGCTACCAACTGCTTGGGCATTTTGGTTCACAAAAAAAAAAAAGCAAACAAGTGTCCTGTACATCAGTTACCATAGCACTTTCCACCACTGCTTTTCATTCCTCTCAATGTTGAGAGGCGACACTAAACCTTTACTCAGGTTGAGAACCACCCATTTTCTCCACAACAAATGGAGACAAGTGATAAGCAGTGAGTGATGAGCACAAGAATCTTTTCTGGAGAGTCAAAGAACTCAGATTAATCAGTACCAGTGGAAAAGGATGTGAGCAACAATGGGAAAATACCTCAACAGTTTCAAAACAACCTAACTGGGCCAAATGCAAAGCTGATACCAGTAAGCACAACACCTTGAAAGGAAACAAATGCCTTTCTGTACACCATGATCTGAATTGCTCAGCGTACTCAACATGATGACCCACCATGTTGTTATGACTGTTAACAAAAGCAAAGAGCCCAACAGCATCTGGGCACCATGACACCACTCATTCTTAGAAAAGGTATCCTGCCCTACAAGCGGAAAAACTTTGTGCTACTGAAACACATCCTGTCCTTGTGCTTAGATTATGAGGTAATTCATTCCAGGAATTAAGGCATACTGTGCATATTGGATGCAAAATCCAAGCCATAGCCAAACGATTTGTCACTGAAGGCAAATCTGTCTACACATGGAGAGAAAATGTGCACCAAGTAGCACTGAAAGCTCTGGAGGAGATTTTGGATAATAGAGTTATTTCCCTTCCTTCACACTGAAACAAGTGAATGGGATCTTTTTCCCCTTTTCTATCTTGAAAATATTAGAAATCACTACCAAAGCTTGGCTATTACATTCCCTGTGTTAAAAGACCCTGTTTTCTTCTTCATGTGAAAAGAACGTTGAATGCATCACATTTGCTGCTGAACAAATGCATTTCCCAGTTCTCTTAAATGCCAGCACAATTGCTTTAGCAGAGTTAATAAGGGGGGTGGTGATCTGAACAGCCTTATTTTTGTCCTTAGCATTCACCCCAAAAGGAAATGTGTTTCTTACTAATAATAGTGTATGTGACAGAAAATACCAAGTACATGCAACTGTTCCCATTCACTTGCCAAAATGGATAATTCACATCAGGGCTTAAAAAAGTAAAACAAAACAAACAGAAAAACACCCCAAGTAAACAAATTAACCCTTCCCCTCCTACCACCAATTCTTCGAAACCTGAAGCTTGAATCTAAATTATTTTGCCGGTCACCAGAGGGTGAGTTAAAGGGAAGAAGAACAGAGCTCATGTTTCAATTCCCTGAGGACCATGTAAGAAACCATCCTGTCTGTCACATTTTTTTCTCCAGTCAACCGTTAAGTGCATCCTGCCAGTGTAAACCAGACCTGTGGAGGAAACAGCTTATTCACACCCAAATTTATTTCTAGCCATCCATTTTTTGTAGTGCCCAATACAATTCTGACAGGCTCAAACATTCAACAGTCATAAATCCACTTTCCTCCTGCGTCTCCCCAGAGAAATTCTGTAACTTGGCTTGGAACCAGGGAGGCTTAATTGAAATTTATTAATAAATGTTGCAGGTTTTTGTTTCTTTTGCTTCCTGATTTCTGAAGCTAGAAGTACTCACAGTCGCGCTTCCAGGGTTTTCTGTAACCACAATGAAAAGGAATGACATTCTTTACACCTCCTAATTTCCAGTGGCTGAAGCTGTAGGAGGAAAACAAAAGTGATTCAGTACCATACAACTCCAGATGAAACAGATGTGGCAATGCTGCTGCCCTGGTAGTTCAAGCCCTGTGTGCTTGAACCACAAAACTCCAGCTACAGCCTTCCAGGGTGCTAGAAGTGAATGCCACAACTAATTCAAGGGAACAAAACGGTCCAAGATAGTTGGATGAGGGATATGCCTGCATCTCATTAACAATTTGCCTCAAATTAGCAACCAGCTCTCAGAGAAAAGTCTTCTGCTGAAATTTTAAGATGATAGCATTCCCTCTGCTACTTAACCAGGTATTTCTTCCCCTCACTAGGGAGACTTCACCCCGCCAGGAGAACTGTGCCAACAGAAAGTAGCAGGGGGACCCTGTGCCTGCACTGCCTGATGCACTGCCAGCTGCAATGCATCCACTGCTTACCAAGAGCCTGTTCTTGCAGGATGGGACATGGACCCACAGGTGGGCCCAGATCAGGGGGCCCATGGCCAGGCAGGGCAGGGCTGTGGGGAGCTGGAGACCAGCCCTGCTGCAGCATTGCTGGGGTAGGGGCTGATGGCCCCAGGGGCAGACATGGGGTCCTGGGGATTAGGGCAGTGGGGGGAGCCCCAGGGGGTGGGCAGGGACAGGCAGGGCTGTCAGTGCCTTCGGGGCCATGACATAGTCTTGGACAGTTTGGCAGGGGAACTTTTCTCAAACAAAGGCTCTTTTCTGTTCAGGAGGAAGGGAACGTTTTGGTGTTTTACTATGTGCACACAGATATTTGCAGATATATAAAGCCTTCCCCCTGAGCAACTATAGACACCCCAGTGCAAAAGATAGATTACTTCCTAAATAAACCCCATGTTTAAAGGGGGACCAGAGGCTTGTAACAAGTGCACCAAATTCCCACTGTTTGCTACAGGAAACTCTGTGTCTTTTATTCACCCTTCTGACCACAGTGTCACAATGGGAAATTGTAGTCCCATACTGTGAATGTTTTCCTCCATGGAGCAAGGAGTCTCTAAACCCTTATGAGCCTCTGGTTGAATCCACTTAGTATCAAGCAGTAGCTTAGCAGTCAGGTCCTGAAAATCCCTTTTTGACAGTCCAGGACCTGAGAAGAGATTCTCCCTTTCTTCCCTGTTTGTGTTCTTGAAGGCCGGCACAGTCCCCGAGATCAGGCATCCCTCGCTAAAAGGAACTGATCTGCATTGGTGAGGTGTCTACCTACCCACCCAGGACTTTGGTAGGACAGGTTCACAGCTAGTCTCAGGCCCACTTCTCAGATCCCCTGTGTCTGGCAGCTGGACATTGATTCCACACTATTTCTGTCAAAGCCTCATTTCACTTGTGCAGTAGGACCCCAAAGGCTGACCACAGCACAGGTCTGAAGCCTTTCTAGTCTCCGATTCTGATGATATATTTATTCCCTGCAGGAACACTGCTTTCTGGTTTAATCTTCCAGGAAAATCATACAAAAATAAAGTAAGGAGTAAAGGCTTACTAAATAAAACTCTTAACCTTGTCATATTAATCTTCAATAGTAGAAAGCATTATCAACCAGTGGTGGGAAAAGAGCTGATCTGAATCCTTCCTTTTCTCCCTGGTTGGACAGGGTCAGTCCAGGCAGTGCTCAAAACTTCTCTTCTCTTTAGGCCACTTCAGAAACATTTGGCTGTGATTTACTGAATACGGTTTTAAAAGAAAATTGTTCTACTTCTTGTTCTACATCTGCCTTGCAAAGCAAGGATCTCCAGGCTCTCTTGGCTTGGCAAACTTGGATCTACTTTCCTACAGTGTTGGAAAGGCCACTAGCGAACATTCAAAGGCAATCACCTGTGATGGCACACTGACTCTGAGATCTTTTGGGGGCATCCTACACCTCAGTTTGAGTATATAACAGAATAAACTGACACCATCTAGACTGGCTTAACACCTAGACAGAGGCAGCCTTGCAAACTAAACTTTGCTACCAAAATGGCATTCATTGTCCAGCAGAGAAGTATCTCCCATCTGTCACAAATGGACTGTTTTATTTATTCACCTTCCAGTGAGCTCCTGTCATTAGCGAAAAACAGGCCTATATCCCCATCTGTCTAGATTTTGGGGGAGGTGGTGAGGATCTGGGATCTACAGAGCGAAATATGCCTATGAGCTTCTGCACAGTGTTAACAGCCCTTCTATCAAAAAGTAGAAGGCACCAAAATCCTGCAGTGGTAAAAATCCCCTTTTCTCACATGTGTTTGGAGTGAGAAACCAGCACAACTGACCGCTTTCTGGGTGCCCGTCTTACCCCAGCTCTGATGCATGGACGATTTCCCATAGTTGGCTAACAATGAGGCAAGCTTGTGGCCTACGTGGTAGGAGAAGTGGTCCCTTTTTAAGTCATTCCTAAAAAAAAAACCAGACACAGGTAAAATCTTAAATATTAGGTCCATTCTTAGCCTCATTAGGCTTACGGTCATTCCCAGCTCATATATAACGCTAACTAGTCTAGTAATTTTCATTATCAATTGTAAAAATGCAGTATTCAAAGCCACCTTCTTATTTAAGACTGAGAGTTTGAAATGGGGAAAGTGCTAAGAAAAAGAAAAAAACCCAAACAAACCAAAACAAAACAAAAAAACCAAACCCAAATCAGAAACAAAATTAAAGCTCTCTATGCCTTTTTTTTTCCAGTTGTTGAGGGTTTTTTAGACTCCCTTTCATCTTCTTTCCCTTTCAAAGACTAGTCTGTTTTTCACTTCATTTTGAAGACATTTGTTCAATGTGAAGTAGTGTCATGGCTCCCTGGGTGGAAAGCTGTCAGCAAACCCAAAGAGTTGCCACACAAATCAGGACCCACGTGAAAACTTGCCACATGTCTTGAGGAGTTATCTCAGGGAGCAGCCATTTTCTGACAGGAATGTTTCCTCCTTTCCCCATTTGTTTCACCATCCATATTTTTATGGGAACCCTTTTAGCACAGTACTTATTTCTGACTCATAGAAATCAGCTCCAAAGCTTGGGTAATGCCAAAAAGGGGCTATTCATATTCATTCACGCTCTTGTACGCATCTCTGCTCTCATAAAATGGAACATGTGTCTGATGAGCTTATTTACTTTTTAAATGTGCAGCTAGGAAGGATAGAGAGTGTGCAAGATATAATGGTAGTAGCACTGGAATAACATCAATAAGGCATCTGCAAACAGAAACTTCCCACTTTGCCTGACCTCTGCCAAGCTCTGTGCAGTGTGGTTATAATGGAGTGGGAGAAACTCTTTGGTGTAGATTTTATTGTTGTGCCCTTTAAAATACACAGACACGTGCTCTGTTGGTTAATTCCCAAAATAACGATGCTGCTCGGTACAGAGATGACTCATTCCTAAGATGCCACTTGACTGGTTGCTGTTCACTTCCACAGGGAAGAAAACGGTTAAGGTCATCACCTGTGCTGTCAGGTTAGAGCCCCGGACCCTAAGGGACTCCTTGAGTACCCCCATTTGCAGCAGGCTGACTCTGCTGTGACTCAACCTGCACACAAAACTCACAGTCAGCTGTCATACCAGAGCCCTGCTGGATAATGTGATACAGAAAATATTTGGGGAGCAAATGTCTCCCACTCCCTGGCGTACACATGACATACAACACAGACTATCCCAGTGCACAGGGGGAGTGGTCACCATGCTGGGCTGCAACCAGGAGAGAGTCCCTCTAGTAAGACCCCATACTCAAAGGGAAGATGCTCCCCACCTAGCTGCCGTACTCAGGACCCCACACCTCAGCAGAGGCCCCTCTCCTGTATTCTGCCCTGCCTGCCCATGTGACAGACTACAGTGCTTTGAACTGCTGCAGATGCCCAAGAAGGCAGCACCTGGGAGGTGTGTCTACCTACCTTGGCCTGCCAGTGGGGTACCACTTCATCTGCAGAGTACTGAATAGCTGCATGCATTAGCTTGCACCATGAACTCGCAAACTGTCTTCCCTCTGTTCCTTTTATCTGTTCAATTTTCCTTTTTTTTTTTTCCAACTGAAGTCACAGCATCATATAAAATTCTGGTTGGTTTCTTTTGGAAAAAAAAAAAAAAAAAAAACCAAACAAAACCAAACGTTGAATTAGACATATTTTCCCTTCTCCTGCACTCCCTTCCCCTCCGTTTTCCCCTTCCCTTCCCTTCCCTTCCCTTGGACATAGAGGGAAAAAAAAATTGCTCAATCCCAGCTGAAGACTTAGGAGCAAAGGGGAAACCTGAACAAGAAGTACCCTGCTTTCTCTATTGCCATGGCCTGGCAGGAAGCTGATGTCCCAGTACCTCTGCCAGACTGCACAGCCTTGTGTAGGAAATCAGCCATGTGGCAACCTTATCCTCATGCTTGCAGAACGTGAGGGCAGCCCAGCAGGCTAGTTGTGTCACAGGGTCGGGGAAATGGCATTAGTACTTATTAATGTCTCTACTCTGATTTCTTTCTTATCCCCCCCAAAAAGGTCTAAAAGTTTACAGTACCTTGATAACACTCTACAACATGATTGTTAAAGTCAGGCACTATAAAATATGCAGAAATTTTTGCCAGGATGTTATATGTTGTACCTTCTGTCTCTTTTCTGTCTTATAAACCTCTTGGTATTAATATGTTTATTTTTTTTTAAATACCCTTCAGGTTTATTTCTACATATGAGGAAAAACTGCTATTGCTTTTATATAAATCATCTTCTTGCTTGAGCCAGGAAGAATTCCAGAACTAAAACATCAGGTGACACTGCAGACCTCTCTCTGCATGGTATAATACCAAAATGTGCACATGAGATATTGGTTAACTGATCAGTCCTCAGACCTTTCTCTCAGATCTCTCTTCAGCAATAAGCAGGCATCCTAGATAAGCCAATATCTACCAAAGTATCACAGCAGAAAATGACATCCCTCTCTTTTTTCCAAAAATAAGGAACATGATTCTGGGTTTTGCAAGTGTGTTCTTTCCCTGCATTCCTGACATGGTGTCCCCTATGTCACAGGGATACTTATATTTGTGCTAAAAGTATGATGAAATTAAAGAGCAGGATTCTGGAATATCCTTAGGGAATTATTTTGTAAATATGTATGCAGTACTATGAGTCCACTTCAAAGGAAAAAAAGAAAAAAAAAGGAAACAAAAAGGGAAAAAAAATATCAGCTCTTCAGAAGTATTTTTATGAACCTCAGGGATGAGTCATCTCTGGCAGAGGAGATTTAACAGGATGCAAAGAGGGGCTGGCTCCACACTGAAGAAAGGAAATCACCATTCCTTCAGTTTGATGGCTGATTGTTTTAACTAGGGCTCCCCTTACAATCACAAAGGGCCCCCCTCGTACATGACTGACAGTCCTCTTTGGTTCCATGTGGTGTGTGGTCAACCTTGCTCATTACATGGGCTGGGGATGTGAAATATCAGCGACAAGAATCCTCTGCTACCTTGAGAAAAGTCCAGAAGGCTGTTTCCTTCTTTTTTTTTCCCCCCAGAAAAATGCAGCTTCTTTGATAAACACCCTCACCTTTCTTCATCAAGCATGGGAATTCAGTATCAGACAGAGCCATCTCTAATCTCTCAAGTACCTTTCAATCTGCTTGCTACTAGAGCACTAAAATTCCTCTCTATCTCTGTGGCAGATAAAATGAGCTCAAAGTTACGTTGTCAGGGGTAGAGGTCAGTTCCCTGATACATCTAGACAGAAGCCTGTAATCACTTGAGTTTTTGTCCAAGTGAGAGCAGAGAACATGCTGCATTTCTTAAATCTACTTATTAACACGATAACTAATCTAATGGATGCCTTCAGATGCTTGAAAGCTGAAGGCAGGAGCAAGCGTGCATACATATCAGGACAGCTTCTACATTTTCAAGCCAATTTGCTACTTGCCTAGAATTAAAAAGAGGATGACAAGTCCAGATCTGCAAAGAGTTTAAATGGGAGCTAGCAAACTCTAACTATGGCTGACAGCGTAGAGGGGGATGACATCTTCTCTACGTCATGTAAGATTTTCTGCCATGCTCTTAAATCTTTTGAGTCTAAATTTTAAATAATGTATTACTGTCTGCCATTTTAATATTTGCATACAGATATCTGGGACAGAGTTGCAAGAATTCATTCTGGTTAATTTTTCAATCAACAGGTAAAAGGAAAGGAAAAGCAAAGTGTTCCCAGCTACTCTTTCAATGCATCTAGCATTTGTAAGAGCAGAAAGTGTATTCTAGGAAAAGCCCTGGTTTCGATATGGACTCAACAAAATCTTCCAATATCTCATTCAAGACAAATTGGTAAGAGGAGTGTGCTGAATGGACAGCAGAACAGTCTCACCTCCCTTGGTGGAAGGACCCTTCCAAGTGTGAGTCAGGAACAGCTTTTCCGTTGTTCTCAGCACTGAATGGCAGTCGTCCACTTGGCTTCCCAAAAGTCCTGGCCCAGACTCAACGCTGGAGCATTACCTGCATGACACACTCAATTCAATAGGGAAGGAAGCGTGAAGTTCCTTCCTAACACCAATACAACACACACTTTTAAACAAACAGGTAGGTTTAGTTGCTAACTCCACACCTGGAGTGTGAAGCAGGGTTCTCAGAGGCCCTTAAGCCTTCTCAGTTTTAGATCAAATTGTTACTTTTGGGGGTAGAAGCAGTGTCTTTCCTGCCCCAGGCACAGCTGTATAGTGCCGTATGAATAAACAATAAAGCAAGGCAAGAGATCAGAGAAATATAACAGTGCTCTGACACCTCAAGTTTGGTTTAGTTACAAACTGCATCAATTCCTGGCAAGGCTGACCTCACTCATGATCCTGAGAGCTCAATAAATTCAGTTCCACAGAGCTCAGCATGTATTGGTTTTCTGATGAAAACTTTAAAAATCGTGGGTCTTTTTGCTCTCCACAGCAGTATAGTTCTAACGGTGTTGTATAAGCATCACGATTTCTCTCACTGCTTTGAGCGGTTTCTTTCCATGCCCCCACCATGCTACGCACTGCGCTTTCCTTGGTTTTTCTCTCCACTCCAGAGGAAGCTGTGTTTCCATGATGTATTATTAAAGTGCACATGTTGTTTGCGAGCTACCCTGCTACTCTTCAGTAGGGAGACACAATCTAAATGTAAAATAGCATTACTGTGATAAATAAGGAGAATTTAAAACTCTGGCACCTTTACTGTATGTATGAGATGTGCTTGGATGCTAAAAGCAATCATCTTTTGCATGTAAAACACTAGTACCTTGTAGTTTCTTCACTGAGATCTGGAAGTACAGGAACAAAGTCTGACTTCTAAATGACTAATGCGTGCGACTGCGCTGCAGGCCTGACAAGTTCATTCCGCACCCACCTGAAAATGACTGACTGGCTCATAGTAAACAGTATTTAATAATGAGAAGAAACGCCTGAATTGGAAAACAATCCCACCCCATCAGTTGACAGGAAACTTATGAGGTCTTTTGTTAATTCATAGCACACGAAATGTGAGAACTGGGTGGGGGGTGGGGTGGGGAGAGAGAGGCATAAATCCTAAAATGCTTCACTGGCATTAGCCAGGCACCTCACGGTGTGATGGGTATAATTCCCTCCCCGGGAGAGCTCTGCAGGGACCATGTATGAGAGCCGCCAAAACTGAGGCGGCAATGACCCCGCTCTGCGGCACTCTTTGGACTTTAATAGGAACAGCTGGTCAGTGAAGTGTTTGCTAGAAATTTAACAAGGCTCAAACAGTGAGAAGCATCCGCCAATAAATCAAAAGGGAGCAACCGGCTAAATGAGGTTTAATTTAAATTCGTACCTAGGGCTGACAGACGAGAGCTTCGTTGCTCTCCTACATCGCATTAGCACACCGGGTCTGTGCCCGTGTAGGCAGCAGCTTGGGGAAGATGCTCCTGAGTGGCAGCCTGGGGTCTAACGTTAAGGGTGCAGTGACCATGCGAAACTCTCCATCAAACACACAGGGGCCTGGCAGGGAAGTTCGTTTCTCCCTAATGGTACATTTTCCAAGCCATTTGAACATGAGAAAAGTCACCTTGGCCACAGATGTTTTTGGCTTTGCTGTGCCCTTTTGCTGCGGCCAGTTCGGTTGCACTACCCCCCGGCAGAGTGAGCCGCCGCGTCAGAAAAGGCTGTGGCTGTAGAGGGGGTGTCCCTACAATGGCAGCTGGGAATAGTAAGGGGAAGGAAGCCATCTAACATTTCCGTTTCCTTGCCTGAGGAAGCCCACACAGCCTTCTGCAAAAAGCCAGCCTCCCCGGAGCCCCTAGGACACAGTGGGTGCGGGTGGAAGCTTCTGGAAGGTCACCTCATGATGGGCTGATGGCGACAGGTCATGGCCCAAAGGTGGCCATTGCTGGCACCGGGGGGATCATGCATCCCTCCTGCTTCACTGGGCAGTTTTTGGCCTGGCATCAAGGGATAGATTCCAACTTGAGACGCACTCAGGCAAACCGAGTGCCTTTGATCTGCCAGCAGATGAGGGGACCCATGCTGAGGCAAGAATGGAGGTGTGCTGTTCATGCCTGCGCCCCGCTCTGCTCTGCCATGAGCAACATATTGACTTATTTTTAGGGAAATGCCCAATCACCCCTGTGTGGCTTTGGAGAAAAGCCTCGTGGCTCCTTGTGGGCATCTCCAGCGTTGGCAATGGCAGCCATCTCTGGCCTCAGACCGTGCTGTAGCCGACGTCAGTTTGTGCCAGTGCCTGGTGGCACACCTGAAAGAGGCTGGTGCTCGATTAGCGTCTGTGCTCTGCCGCACGGGCTTCCTCACATGTGTGCAGGGGAGAATTGAGTTTGCTGTGTATGTGAGCAACAGCAGCGTCCCCTTTGCCAGAAGGCCTCAGGCTGCGATCGGTGGAAAGAATCGCTTTTCAGGCCACCGGGGTAACACAGGCAGCCAGTCAAAACAGCACAAACAAGAACAGAAAGCGGGATGTTGGTGCAAAAGATTAACCGCAGTACGGGAGGGATGGGGGATGGGACGTTGGTGAGACGCAAGAGCAACAGACCAGTGCCAAGGTGGCTGCCCATGTGCCTCCATGATGGCTCTATGTGCCTGGAGCCAGTGCAGGGCCAGGCAGCCCTGGGGTCCCCTCCCTGCCCTCTCGTGCCTCCAGCCACGGCTGGCAAGCACTGCAGAGTTATGTGGGCAGCCCACTTTGCCACAAAAGACCATTTGTGCCACCCAGTTTTGCTTGCTTTTAACCTCTAGTGACACACAGAGCTGCTGGTGTGTTTGGCCATGATGTGCAAACCAAGGTACGGGGCTGGTTGTTCCTTTGTCTGGGACAGAGACTGGCTGCAGGGGCAAATGGGAGCAGAAACGGTGGGGAACGGCTGAAGGATGAGCTGCAGGGGGTGAATTTCTTTGCGCTGGGCTGTCGGTGAATTCTGCATGGCTGCTTTTTGCATGGATTTGGGGAATCAGTTTGGGTTTCTTTTTCAAGTTAGAACTATCCAAATTAGAATATCAAGTGAGAGATATCCAAAGCATGACACATACTACAAATGTACCAGGGGGTATTTCTGGTGCATGCACAAATCCAAATAAAAGCAACTGTAAGGAAAACTGCTCTGTAAGAATCGTGACCATTGCTTCAGTTTTACTCACTGACCCCTTGAATTGAAGTAAACTCAAGAAACTTTCTGTTTGTAATGCTTTCCAGAAGTTTCAGATAAGAAAAGGCTGAAAATAGTGCACAAAATGCAAGTGGAAAGAGAAAATTGGGAATAACTGACTTATTACAGATATATTGGTATATTGACACTCCATTTTGCTTTTTATATAGGAATACATGCTTGTCTGCATGCACACACATATGCAGACGTAAATGGATTAGATTTGTTCAGAAGCATTTGACAACAGCAGCTACAATTTTTACAAGTCAGAGGCAGCCATATTCCCTTCAGAAATCATCTGGTAGGAAAATATCAAAAGCAGAATGTGCAGGCTTTTAAAGAAATGTGTAGGAGCAAAACAAGCTTATTTCTGTTTTAATCCAAACTGAATCATATGTCTTATGTCAAAGCTATAAAAAACAAGGAAGGTAAAAGAGGTAATTCTTGTACTCCGAACTTTTTTTAACTCTTGTATTAAATTATTTCCTTCTCTTTACAAAAAAGAAACCAAAAAAGTATCAGTTCCTAGCAAGGTAATTTCACCTCTTTCCTACCATTAAGAAGAAACTAAGGAGAGACATCCTCTCCTGGTCTAGTTTGTTACAGCACCTCAAGCTTCAAAGGAACTAGGACAGTTTCCAACAATGGAGGACATGATCCTCAGATCTTTAGTAAGTGAAAAAGCATCCTGTCTGAAACTATTTGGGAGAGGAAGCTTCTCCGGAGACAGCTAATAAAATACTTTCAGTGCTCTGTAAAGGAGATCAGTTGATCCTGTGTGTAAGGCCGCTACCGTTTACCGCCCAGCGGGAGAAATGTGGCGGCCACTGGCCCTTTTCCCAAGACCCAGCGGAGCAGGGTGTGGGTCGGATGAGGGGTTCAGCTGGCGGCACCCGCCATCTGTCCCCTTGGCCACCTCTGCTATTACGTAATGGCCCAGATCTGGTCGACTGACCGGGAGGCCCTGGAGAAGGAGAGCTCCCAGATGGCACTCTGCTGTCACCACAGATACTTATTACACTGCTCCCTCCTCAGGTCTGAGGAGCTTGGGGGAAGGATGGTGTCCAGAACCAGGCTGCATGAAGTTCTTAGGTGCCAGGAGTCTGCTTCCTCCCTCCATTTTTCACAGGGTCATCAGATCCTGCCAGAGCATGGGCTGTACACCAGACTTTGCTCTGCAAAGGTCCCAGGCAGTTCTGGGAAGTACAACACATTCTGCATGCACATACTATCTGCATGGGCTCAACATGTATCATGCAGTGGGGCAGGAGATGCTCCCTGCTCTTCCCTGCCACTGAAAACATGTTTGGGGTCTGCCTAGCCAGGACAGTCAGACACCACACAACTGACACAAGGAGGATAAAAGACGTAAAATCTTTAAGCAAGCCAAAAAGCTTCCAGTAGCCTTGGAGCCGTATTCAGATAAATGACCTTAGACGCTGATGCACCAAAAGGATGATGTCTGGTCCAGAGAGGATTTGTAGTGCATAAATTAGGATCCTGTAAGACACATACCTCCCTCTAACATTACAGACAGCTTCAGAGCACACAGAGGAGTCTGGAGACTCCAGCAGGGAGCAACGTCCATCCAAACAACAGTAGACTTCCAGCAGTGCTTGCTGCCTGCTCGGTAGTTGCCGTCGTACATGAGACAGGACCTGCAATATTTCCCTCCATTGCTGAAAATCAGGGTGAAGCCACTCATTTCTCTTGACATGGTGTGATGGAAGATGAGGACAACTGCCCAAGAGACAGGTGATGTTGTTTCAATGGCACCAGTGGTTTTTACCTAGCCCCCTTCCATTCCCAGAGCAGACTGAGAGCTCTTTGCAGCATGGCTTCTGTCCATGGGTCCTGGGCCACGATGGGTGCTCCTAGATACAGCATCAGAAATAGATAAAATAATAAAAAAACAACAACAGTTCTTGCAATTAACTCCTCCAGGTTCTTGATTTCTCATCCCCCTCACTCGGGTTCTGCAGCCATAACAACAATAGCAGAATGAAGAGTGAACAGTATAATACTGTGAAGTTCAGGTTATCTCTGGAAAATCTTCCCAGAACAGTCTGAAGTGGCCATATGATTTTAGAGAAAGTGGGAGGATGTCACCTTCACTCCAAGGCCAAGTCTAATTTCTGGGCTGGATCCATTAACCCCATCTGAGCTGCACAGGTCTCCAAATGTCCTGCTGCTTCTGGGAACATTGAAATAATATCAAACTAATACAAAACCTATCATCACCCCAAGCCATGTTCTTCCAGTGCTGGGAAACTATTCCATGCCTTTGCACTAATTATGCTAGCTTCTCACATTACGAAAATAGCCTTTTTTTAGAGAGATTTAACCAGGTTCAGAACAAATGAAAGATCCTTTGGCAGACTAGAAAACTGCATAAAATCACCACCATAAAGAGGAAGACATTTCTGAGCTGCTGTCTATGTATTTATTTTCTGCATATGGAATCAGTCATTTTGTATGCTTGATAAAATCAAGGACAATTAAACTAAATTGAGCTTTAATTTCAGACTGAGGCATACGTCTATGGCTGAGCATTTCTTCCTGCAATGTCTGGAATTACTAACCAGCAGCACAAGCTAAGCTGAAATACCAGACAAGGTGGGAACGAGTTCATTGCTCGTCAAAAAAAAACAGACAACGATAAAGGTGTTGGAATACTTTGCATTACTCTCAGAAAAGACGAGTTCAAACAAGGTTTATATTTCAGTCCGGTATATATTTAGGATGAGAAGCAGGACAATGAATGTTTCAGGAGATGGGGAGGAATAGGACAAGGTCAAGCAGAAATGACCCAGCTAATGAGGAATCTCACCATTCTGTGCAAGAGGATAAATGAGTCCCATCGAGGGCTGAGTCCTCAGTATTCATGAACAGCAACACTAGCTGCGCTCTCAGCTTCCTGCGCACTCAACATCACCTCTCTGAGCTGCACCACTGAAGATCCGCGGAGAAATGATCCTTTATTTGCAAACACACAACTGCAACAATTCCTTTTAACCCTAGTCTTCAATCCAACTTTCATAAAAATTCCAACTTTCTTAAAAAACTGAAAACATTTTTCTCTGTGCTTCTTATAATGTCTAATGTATCTGCCTGTTGCAGGGTCTTGCTCTTCTCTGAGTGTCTGGTGCTTCCCTGTGAACTGACTGGACAATCGATCTTCCCTACAAAGTTTGTGTATGCAGCAGACATTATTTCCATTCCGCTCTGTTTGACTCCAATTCTGAAAGGTCCCTGTTCCTGCATCTTTGATGGCAGGTCTGGGCTGGTTGTTAGCCTTGCACGAAGTGCTGAGCCTGGGTGATTTTTGATCTTGTTCTTTCCTCCCAAATCCTCAGATGACCTATGAGAAGAACAAAGCTTTTCCAAGCTGAGCAGATGGCTTGCAAGGGGATACTTGTTCAGGAAGGGCAGGCTGCGCTAATGACTTTTCCAAAGTCCCACTGTCCAGTTGCCAACAATGTAATTTCCAGAAAGTGAATCCTGTGGCAAGACAGCAAGGAAAGGTGGTTTTAACAAGTTGGCAGTACTATCCTTGGTCAACCTGAAAAAGTTGTAAAATCTTTATGGCCATACAAACACCAACCAAGCTGAGTTTTCTAGATGTTCTGGATGGCTGAAGTTCTACAAAGAGGAGATGACGGGAGATTACTTATATTTTCTGGAAAATATAAGTCAGCTGAGGCCCAAGACTCTAAATGAATCGTCTAATTAGAGACCACAGAGAGTCAGAAAAGGATTTTGATTCCATCCAAACCTCCCTTTATCACAGGAAGCTACAGAGTAGGATATTACACAGCCGGGCACGGGGGTGGGAGGGGGGAATAATATATCAAATTCTTTATTAAGTCCTTCTGTTCCTCATTTGTGAAAAATCCATCCAGCACACTCTCTAAGGCACAATGGCTGTCCTCTCAGTAAGTCACTGTTCAAATCCTCCCTATCCAGCAACAGCTGTATTACAGCAGAGGAGGTGTTAGATGTCTTTACTAGAGATTTGCAGAACAGCTTACACAGGGAACTGTGGGTCCTACCATTTCCCCCTCATCTCTAATGAACACTCATGTCTAGAACAATAAAGTCTCCTCTTGTTAGTGATCACTTTGAAAGAAAAATCAGCTATTAAGATGATTAAGATACAGCTCGGGTACAGTAAAACCCTCTAATGTCTATTTCACTCTATCTTTGAAATGCAGACTGCTACACAGAGGCAACCAAATGTCCTAGCTTAACCTCTTACATGGTTATCAAATGAAAAGGAAGAACAGTGAGAAATTCAGCAAATCAAAGGCTTTGCGAGAGGGTTCAGGGACATCAAAACAGCCTCTTCTCACATGCGATACTTGTGAGGGAGAACAGGAGGGAGGAAACAGGCCGTTCAGATCTTCAGTCAGTTTAGGACTTACTCCTATCAGTTTCTGACAGCTTCTTCCAATATAACAAAATTTGATCCACTTCATAGGTGTGACTTATTATCAGTTCTGTTTACAGCACAGACTGCCAAGCAAAAAACTTCCTTACCTGGAGATCAGCTTCCTGTCTCAATCTGCAATAACCGAAGTTACCGGCTCAAACTAAATCTCTTGACTATTAATTTTTTGAAGGAGACAGGAGTGCTATTTGAATGATTAGCTGCCCAAGTACATCAGAGAACAGAATATAAATAGGATTCACTTGCAAAATGGAGGTAGAATCAGACACATGGAATATGTTGAAAGGGAGTTTAATTATACTCTGTTTTTAAAGAGTGACAAAAGCATGCCAGTGAAATTTATAACCCAAGTGTCACAGAAATTTGCAACTCAGTAAAGTTGTCAAAAATATTAAATTATACGGTATGCACAGATGTGGTTGAGAAATTACACAAAGATTTGTTTAAGACACATCAAAGCAGTTAACTTCAATCACATTTTGCCTGGTCTGGTATTCTCTTTCATTTTCAGCAAGTTTAGGGAATTAACACTGGTATTGGCAAACATTTATTCAGATAAATCGAGCGGCAGTCCTCCTAGTTATAGCATGAAGACTCATTCCCTGGATCCCAGTTTACACATCATTCTATCTACCTACCTGCATTTTGGAACAAAGATCTATGATGTGCTGAGAAAGTTACAGCAATAGAAAACACTATCCCTCATATCTAATCACATGGATGTCATGAAGCTGAATTCCTGTTTATCCAGAGGAGTAGAGGAGAAACCCGGCAAAGCTGAAGCAGCTCAACTGGATGTCCATGAGGTGCTTCTAATAATTTTTTGGAATATATCACACCTAGAACTAAGTTGAATGCTCTTCCTTTCAACAGGACCCTTCACAGTCACTTGGTTTGTGACAGCTGCCTTGCTTCATGTCATCAAAGCCCTTGTCCACGACATGGTGATAGAATGTCTCGCCTTCACTTCACTGTATTTTGATTTTGGATAGTTTGTTACCTCTGGAGCAACTGAATTTACTCAATACTAAGCAAAACAGAAGCAGGTAGTCTTTATGAGCCACCAGAAGCCGTTCCTATTTAGGGAAAGTCAGACGTAGCAATGATCAAGGCATGACAGATATGAAGGAATGAGGCTGGGTTCCTATTTGGGAAATTACAGTGTTTTAAACGTAAGGCTGATCATGGAGATATTTTTAGTAAAATCATCTTCTAATTACTTCAGGCTCTGTTCATTTGCCTGTCCTTCAGTCCTTGTGTCCTTGGGAAAATGCAGGAGAAGATTTTGGGTTGTCATAGAGTGTAGTCTTGTACTATGTCACAGGAGGAGCTATAGGTTTTGCCATGGGAATGGCATTACGTATAGTAACTCCTCTGTCCTTTTATCCCCATTTGCGAAACAGGACAAGAACCATCTCATGGGAGCATAATCCAATGCCAGTGGCTGTGAGTATGTTTGTGACCCCAGGGTGGGAGTTACTCCAGAAGCACCAAATTTTATTTTAGGTATTATCGCCAATGAATGCATCTGTGACACCAATTAAAAATCTCCAAAAGATCATCAGCTTGGAGTACTTTGAGCTGTGATGGACATTCACAAGGAGCTTGTATAGACATTGTCTTTCAGATATAATCTGCATGTCTTGTATGTGCACATAGGGCATGTGCTGCTGTATGTGCTGCTGTCCCTGACACTGCACAACAGCCATTCATTTATGTTAGAAAATAATTGTGGTATTCTGGATGATGATTTGTTGACTGGTTAATGGCTGTCACTGAACATACCGTATATACATTAGCTGTCCTGTTTTAATGAGGAACAGAACTCTTTAACATTCCTCTTCTGCCATTTTTTCATTTTTAATATGCAATTAAAAAATGACAAATGTAACCCTCAAAAGGGGTTGGACTAGACAATCTCTCGAGGTCTCTTCCAAACTCAGCTATTCTGTTACTCTGTGAAAATATCCTGGAGTCTTTAAACAGCACTGGGGGGGTTATTATCACCTGTGCATGAACAGCGAGCTGAGTCACCAACACTGCCAGTAACACAAACAGGACTGTAGTGAGCTGCTTTTATCTCTCACTGCAGCAGAAATGCCTTCGCTTTGTTAGAAAATGTGAACATCAGAGCTCACTGAGTGCTATTTCATACAGATGTTTGTTCCATGTATCTTGTTAAAATTTCTCCTGAAAAGCAGGTGTCAAAAGCTATGATCTGGTTACATTTCAGCTGGTCTCCAGTCTTTCTGAGCCTTACTCGATGCCAACACACTGAATGTGCTCCTCTGTAACGGAAGGAAAAAAAATTCCACGTTGCCATCAAAAAGCGCATAAGGCTTAGGTATGTGCATCACTCTGCTGCCAGAACAGCACTGGGGAAGCGTATGCACCCACTGCTGCCAGCCCTCTCAAGCCCTTGGACTAGCGTCGCTTGCCACAGCAGTGGTGGTGGTACAAGTTTTGGTTCACATCCATAAGGCTACGTTTGGCGTTTCAGCTGGCACAGCTGATGCATGACATTCTGCTTGAAACAAACAGACAAAAAGATCCCCCTCCCCCCCCTTCCCTGTTGTTTCATGAGGACCACTTCTGTCAGGTAAGAGGAAACCAGCCTGTGACATGCAACACTTCAGTTTATTGCAGGTTATCTCGGTTGTTTGTTACTAAACTTTTGCTGTGCTGTAACTTCATGTCAACATCATCATCTGGGTTTCCTGGAGTTCATTTTCTTCCGAATAACAAGTTCGAACAAAACCTTCCATTATATCTGTTAAACAAAATTGCTGGTGGCTGATTCAAAATGGCTTGGCCGGCATCCCGTAGCCTAATAGAATACGTGCAATCTTGTGTTGTAAGCCACCTTTAGCTGGGGTCGTAGCACTGATTGCTTGCCTGAATGTCAGAATGAATCTTTCCACTAAACGACTTGCAGCCGGGTAGCAGTGAGGTGATGTGACATGTCTGATATCATTTCTTTTAACGAACAACAGGCACTCTTTGGATGTGAATTGAGTTCCATTGTCACTTAGAATCTGTCCAGGAACTTGTAAACGAGAGTCTTAACACTTCTAGTATCTGCGCTGAAATAATTTACACAGAGTATTGCAAGCCATTTTCAAGGCACATGTACCAAAGCTGAAAAAATATAACTTAACGAAAAGTGCAGGAAAAGTCTTCTGGATTCTACCTGCTATGAGGTAGCTGACTGTTGCCACTGAAGAGTAGATGGTATTTGTGGATAATCTTGTCATTGCATTGCCATTACCAACCATCGTTTACCCCACAGACTACCTGGTCAGCATTTTGTTAGCAAACAGTCCTCATGTGATTTTTGCAGCACAAAGGACCTGGGTTTTGCAAGGAAAACTGTTTCATGACCACACATTAGGCAATTTAGAAAGTTAAGTCACTAGTTCTTTACAAATCAGGGAAGCTGGAAAGAGTTGCTTAGATGCATGGCTCTACCCACCCATTGTCACAGCACTCACCTCATTGGGAGCTTTTGCCCCATGCCATGGTGTGTCCCTGGCAGGAGGTCCATAGGACATGGACCTCCTTGCAACGTCCTCCTGTAACCAGATGGCAGGCATGGCAAACATCCTGCATTTGCTCATTGACTAGTACTTTCAGATTTGACAACTGACCACGAACATGTCCATTGCTACAAATGGTGTGAAAACTTTCACCTTCTTGGGGTGACTTACAGGAATGACCTGTAAGTAGTTATTTTCTGTAAAGGCAGGCAAAGCCCTCTCCAGCAAGCAGCTATGCTCAAAACAATGGTGAGAAGTTAAGCTTAGCAAAAAGCAGGCAAGCCTTTCACTATGACGGTCCATTACGCTAAATCTGCCCATTTCTGCTCTGCAGACTGGGAAATGCACAACCAAGGCATCAGAAATAGTGTGGTGAGCAGGACTAAGGAAGTGATTGTCTCACTGTACTCGGCACTGGTGAGGTCCCACCTCGAGTACTGTGTTCAGTTTTGGGTCTCTCACTACAAGAAAGGTGCTGGAGCGTGCCCAGAGAAGGGCAACAAAGCTGGTGAGGAGTCTAGAGCACAAGTCTTATGAGGAGCGGCTGAGGGAACTGCGGTTGTTTAGCCTGGAGAAAAGGAGAGTCAGGGGAGGAAGACCTTATCGCTCTCTACAACTACCTGGAAGGATGTTCTGGTGAGGTGGGGGTCGGTCTCTTCTCCCAAGTAACAAGTGATAGGACAAGAGGAAACTACCTCAAGTGTGCCAGGGGAGGTTTAAATTGGATATTAGGAAAAATTTCCTCACCGAAAGTGTTGTCAAGCATTGGAACAAGCTGTCCAGGGAAGTTGTTGAGTCACCATCCCTGAGGATATTTAAATGACAGGTAGACATGGTGCTTAGGGACATGGTTTAGTGCTGGACTTGGCAGTGCTAGGTTAATGGTTGAGCTCTATGATCTTAAAGATCCCTTCCAATTTAAACGATAAAATAAATGTTTTCCAAAATAAATGATTCTATGATTCCAAGGAGCATCACAAGAGGTGACAATCCCTTCAGCTGTCAGTCCATTTGCTTTACCAAAACAGTTAGTGGACTGGAGAGGAGGTAAAGGACTAGCACCAGTTCACTCAGGGAATGAAGCCCTGCTGCTTTGAGGGGGAGGAATCCATAGTACGAAATGACTTTTCGAGAAATGAGCATAATTGTGAGACATTTTGTAGTTGTAATGCCTCACGGGTAGATCTGCATTTGCATATCGCACACTAACCAGTCCCTTGTGCATCATTTAAACTCTCTCGACGCACGCAGTGCTCTGTCAGTTTTCATAACCCAGCTGCCTATACAGGAATTGTTCTGTTTTCCCTCCCAAAACTGTGTGTGAAAGCAGAAACGTTTCGCGCTCACAACTGGCTTTGGGGAAAGGGTATTTTTCTCAAATCTTCACAAACTCAGAAAATATTTTGCATACCGATTTAACAAGAGCTGCTACGTAATGCAGTAAATCTTGCATTTCATACTTAGCGAGACCTGCTTGTTTTTCCTCTTTGAAGCCATCATTAGCAAATGTTCCAGGCTTTTGATATCTGCCGCACAGTCCTTGGCAGAGACATGGGCCTACAGGCTAGACTCTTTTCTCCGTCAATACGATGAGGAGTCCCAGTGTTGCAGGCTGCTGTTCTCATTCCATTTCTGCGAGCCTCATCATCACTCCCTGTTTCTCCTCCGAGCCTTAATGTGTCTGTCTGTAATTTTCTGTAAAGCATCAGGAAGCCTCAGTGGCACAGCCAGACTCCAAAAGGACAACGGTTATTACACACAAATGAACAAGGCTCTAGTACTTGTGCATCTACTCTGTGTCAAGGGTTTTGTGGCTCCTGTAAATTGGAGAGGTACAAGAGTTACAGGAGTCGGTGACTAGAAAGCTAGAGCTAATAGTGATCTCTTTTTGCTTCAACCCGTGTGCCTGCATGTTTGTTACTGATGGACTGTTGGCCCACCATCACTCTTCCGGATGGCTCAGTCATGCACTTTGCCTCTCCCTGGAGCTAAACAACCTCCCTTGCTGCACTTAGCCCAACCTGCCTTCTCTGCTGATAAAGTGGTGCCCTCGGGGGAAAGAAAAAGGGGTTTCTTACCACCCTGTCAGACCAAAGCATCCCCTTCAGACACCTGTGTCTGAAGCCTCGAGTCCCGGTCTGGGTAGGTGAAGAGCATTACCAAGCTGTGCGGTGAAAAGCTGTGAAACACACACAAGCCCGGCAGTAACAGAATGTCTCAGCTCACTTCCATGGGGCAACGCTCTTGCAAGGCCGTGCTGGAAACGGCCAAGCTTACGGAGGGGGCAGCGCTTAGGGGGAAAGGCTATATCCAGGCTCTCCAGCCCGTGCACTGCCCCGCGTTCATCATCCCCAGCATGATTACGTGGTTAAACTGGAAGCCTCTTGGGAAAGGGCAGGTGGTGAGCTTGCCCATCTCCAGCTGTAGTGCTGCAAGCATAGCAGCGCATGCCTCCTCCATCCTCCCTGCTGGGGCCAGGGATTTAGGGAACACAGAGCAAGACCTTTACAAGGCTAGCCACAGGAAGGGAGGGTTGATAAGTGTTTCAAGCCATTTTTCACTTTTTCTGCTACTGACGCTGGAGGGGATTGGGCTGGATAAAAATGTCAAAAGGCTTGATTCGGATATTTGAGGAAAGGAGAGTGCAGCACCAGCCTTTTCCCACCACACTCCTCGCGCTGGGCCTGGGAGGCTGCACCAGGCAGCTCGCCCCATGCAGACCAAGAGTCCAGCACCACTTCTAATGGGTGCGCCAGGCTCAGCAACTGGAAACCACCGTCCTCGTTGAACTACATGGATCTTTGAAAAATGACTTAGCTGTGATACCAGAACCAAAGGAGGCTGTGTTTTCCTGCTTGACAGTTGTAAAGGAAAACGAATGGCCAGCCACTAGTCAAACAGGCTGGCACAGGCTCCTCTCGGTTTCAGGGATAAAACACACAGCTTTGATACAAGCAGCAAATGGTGAAAAGCACAAAGCCAAACACGTCCGCTTCAAACTTCAGCATTTGCCTGCCACAGATTATTTTTGCAGAACACCAACGGGTCACACTCACACGAGTAAGTATTACCTGGCAGCAGAATTATCATTGATTTCATACGATTGATTTCTCAGCCCAACAGTAACATACTAAATCTTTTCTTTTAAAAGAACAAACTGACATGGCAGGAGAAAGTAAATTATTCCGGGAGCCCACTGCTTTAAAGAAAGAAAACCTTTCAGAGATGTGTGTTTTTCACTACCTGATGGAGAAGAGGGACTTTTTTACTCCTTCATGCTTTCCAAGCAGTTATTTTATGGGTCTCAAACGTCCATATTGTCAAACCAGAATTCTTCATTAAAAAGATCTTGCGTTACATTGTCTGTAAACTGAACCAAAGGAGGAGATTATAAGTACTAAAATACACAGTGAAATAGCACTGACTGCCAAGCAAACTGACAGAGGGAATTCAAACTAAGATTGTTTTTCTATTCTTATCTTACCTCATTACAAGTCAGAGTTTTTGTTTACCCTGGAGAGAAACATATTTCTGTTTTGTCATGCCTGCTGTGCCGCTTCGAATCTGTCCCCTTGTCCCCGTACTGCCAAGGCTCTCCACAGACTTGCTTCTTTCATGGTCCACTTGAAGACAAATATTGCATAGCCGCGTTCGTGGCCCATTTCTGGGGCTTCTTACTCTGGAGTTCATCAGAACTCTGGCAGAGGCAGCTGCCTGGAATTTATTCTTTTACCTCTTCAGTCCTGGAGTCTGCTCAGTCCTTCAGCTTAAATTAACATGTACACTGGTAAAATGTGTGTGTCTCTATTGGCAGGATACAAGACAAGAGGAAAGTGGAGCATGCAGTGCCCTGGCCCCACAGGGCACCCTATTCAGGGCCCAATTTGCCCTACCCATGCAGCTTGCAGTCAGGGTAGGTGGCAGGAAGGCCAAGGGCATACCCAGCTGCTGCAATAGTAAAATTGGTAACCAGGAGCTCTCTTGGCACTCCAGGGTGTATACAGCACTGATTTACCTAAAAAGGGCTCGAAAGTGTCCCCATGCCCCTGTGCTGTGCTGCAGGGATGTGTCTGACATACCCGCTACTCCCAGTGATCTGGGAGCGTACACGTTGCTGAGTCTTTAACCGTACGCGAGAGCTTTCAGGGCTCAGGAACAGCATAACCGCGAGGAAAAGAGGAATGGCTTACCTGTTACTCTTTTAGGACTTCGTCCCGTGCACTTTGGCCGTTTGTTTTACCTCATTGTTACTGTCTCCCACGAGAGGCAGCCTGTCTGAGCCTTCTGGCTGAAGGGTAGGTCCTCGCTCCTCCTGCCAGCCCTTGCTGCCTTCACTATTCTGCCTCCTTTGGTCACCATCATCTTTTTTCTACGTAAAAAGCCATCTTTTTTCTCAGCATCACTGATGTCTGCTCTCCTCTCCTCTTTCCACTGGAGTTCCCCGTTCTGAGAGCCACCTCACCATCGTTTCACCTCTTCCCTTCCTCTGCAGCACATGAGATGATACCAGTTCTGGCTGCATTTCACACCCTTTCTTCCACGAGAACAAACTTGTAGCATCTGTATGGTGTCCTCTATACTCTTGCCTGGTCTCCAGTTGCTCTCATTGTAATGCACCGCTAATTTGCAGGCGACAGAAACACTGAGCATCCCCTCCCACACCCATGGCACAGTCTGCCCATGGAAGTCTGTACTCCAAGTTTTTTCAGTGAACCCCCCTACCTTTTTGAATTGAATTTTTTACCCTTTGGATGAAAGTTTCCCATCCCTTGATGATCAAATTAGTTCAGAAACTCTTTGAAGTCTGTTTTGATGATAACAAAATTTTGTTCCTCTAATGTTACACACGCCACGTTTATACAGACCTATTTAATATGATAACCTTATCACCTTCTCACATTAGAGGAAGTTCTGAGTAGAAGAGTTAATCAAAATTTAATTTTCCCAAAGTATCATAGATGACTGCTCCTCTACCCAATTTGTGTGCTTTCTGCTAGTCAAATAGACACAAAGATACTGAGGGGGGAGGAAGAGGAGGGAGAAAGGGGATATGAACAGTATTTCTGATTAAATAAATTCCTATCCTGGGTGTTGATCTGACTATAATTTGATTTTATTAAAAAATGTTTATTATTTTTACATCCAGTGTTTTCTAAGAGAAACGGAAATGGTATGCACTTAGATCTTATTTGGGGGGTTTTTGCAACACTGGAAAAAAAGAATATTGTTCCCTCATCAAGTTCCTTGAGCGTCTTCCATGTTTTCACACTTCTGGGTGCACCAGCCTCACTGGAAGACTCATATAATGCTGCTTACAACGTGCTCGTGTGTCGTCGTCGTCCGCCCCCCCCGACTACGGATTGAAATAAATCAGATCAAAATGAGCCCCAACTGAGGGCAAACTGTTTTGTAAACGTCTCAACCTACCTCCAGCCTCAGCCCTACAGATCTCTGCAGCTGAACAGAGATTTTGGCTTGTTGGCAAGCTCAGCAGACTCTTGCCAGGGAAGCAGAAAGAGAGCTAAACTATATTCCCACTGCAAACATTATCTAATTGATCCAGATGTCAGTGCAAAGAGTATGACTTACCTTTGTTTGTCCATGAAATAGGGAGACAGGGTCATGAGGGAGGGAAGGGCGAATGGCTCCTTGCTCCTGTGATGAATACCGTCACAGCTGGTAGATGCTGCTTTGATTTCGCTGTGCAAGTATGACTTACAGGGGCAGTGCTGCCCTATCCATCAACCGGCAAGGCCGGGATCATGTGGGGATGAGTGTACAGGCTTGGAGTGGAGCACTGCCCTCAAGGAACATGAGTGGAGTTGTGCCTGCCCTGGGGCACAGGTTTCTCTGTCTCACATCCGATGACAGGACAACTCAAAAAGCAGGTAGGTAGGTCTAACAGAGGAATGCAAGCTTAAGCAGCTACGCTGTATGCACGGATCGTAGAAATCTGACACTGGAAACAAAGGGATACAGGTGAAATCTAAACCCTGTAGGGTTTGTGAACTTTGGAACATGCAGCAGTCCTCAGGTAAGGCGAGAGCAAACCTTGTGCCACTCCGTAGGAGGATGGAAGTGATGCGGCTATTTAAGGCGCTTCAGCCAAGTATCACTCCCATGCAAGTTAAGAGAATTGCTTGGATTTAGGATTTGATTAGAGAGGTCCAAAGCAAAGCAATATAATCTATGGAAAACAAACAAATCTTGACCAACTAATTTTATGCTTTTAATGAAATTATAAATTTGATTGACCACTGCAAGAATTTTGATGCTACAAAATTTGCCCTCAATAAAAATATTTAACACTGTGCTCACAAAATCCTAATAACACAGGGGAGTAACGTAAAATGATACACATCACATGGAGATGAAACACTGAAGAGCCAGACACCTGCAGGAGAGATGCAAGAGGAACAAACTGGATTTCTACTCTCATTCTCTCTCTCTGTTGACTACAGATGAACCCTAGGAAATCAGCTTGCTGTGTTTGTGAATATTCTGAGATCGTAAGATACAATTATGCATTACACATTATGCAAATATGAAGTCACACCTGATAGACACTCAACTGAGGAGTTGCTACGCTGAGGAGCGGGGATCCTGAAGGACCGCTCCAGTGAACATGCAAGCCAACACAAACTACCCAGTGCGACATGCTGGCCAGGAGCATCAACCCGCTTCCTTAATGCATACAGAAGGGAGTACTAAGTAGGAGTTCAAGAAGTCATCATACCTCCCCAGGTGTGCTCAAATGCCAGATCTGGTCTGGCATTCAGAAACAGCAAATCAGAAATAGTTGAGAGCGCACTACAAGAATTGCACACGTAACAAGAACATACAAGCAGTGAAGGCAGGATCTTAATTAGAAGGATATTTCAAAAATCAAGATGGGCTTTCTGTTTCCTGAAAGATGCACTCTACACAGCTGCAACCTGAAAAAGGAAACAGCCCTATTACAATACAAGTCCAGGAGTTGGTCCGAGTAGGTGGGCTACCAGCTTCAGGGTCATGCTGGATGATAAAGTGGTAGGGAAGACCCATGCAGAACTCTTGCACAACTTTTCATGCAACTGCACACTTGGTTTCTTTCTGGTTCTTGTTGCAGGAAGAGCAAATTGTACTTAAAAATCTCATAACGGCTCATGGCCACCACTGGGCTGGGGGACTCCAACCTGAAAGGAATGCCATTGACTTCTGAAAAACGTGGATAATTTTCTTGGAGGACTGAACAATAACACCACAGTATCCTCGTGCTTGCACTGGTACCAGGGAAAGCACAGGCATCAAAAGTAAACACATCCTTAGCAAAAATATTTTAAACCATTGACTTTATTAAAATACTTAATACACAGTCTGTAGAGGAATGTACTTACATTTTCTGGAAACTCCACTAAAACCAAATTCTAGTTATATATTTAACAAATGACAAAACAGTGGATGAATTCATGCTGTACATCAAAGAACAGACAACTTCGGGTTTTTTTTATCAGCACTATTTTCCTGGCACAGACTCTTCGTTGCTTCTTAGCTTCAATCTCTTGAATATCTAGTAGCAGAGAAAGGAGGTTTGCATTTCTCACAGCATTAAACCTATCTGGGTCAAGTGAAATTCCATTTGTTTTCATCAGGTTCTTCATTTAACCCTTCCCTGGTACCTTCCTTTTCCAGGAAAGCAAAGGCGATTGACCTCTCTAAAAAGCTGCAGGCCATAGTGCAAGAAGAGTTCGACAATCAAATGTTGAACATGGAGGTCTAAACCTTCTCAGAGTCATTACTCTTTCAAGATACCCACTTCAAGCTGAGCGTGGAAAAAAAGACACTGTCAAAATACAAGGGCCACAACACATTCATGGATGTGGTGGAAGACAGCCTGCGGTGCTGCAGGTCTGAAGTAGAAGGTAAACCAAAAGCCAGGTCTTGTTGAAATACAAGATGCAAGGGCTGGGAAGGAGAAAGATGGAAATAACCTGGATACATCCGTACAAGAATGAAACGTCCTAACCTCATGGAGAAGGCTGTAATCATCACAGAAATTGCAATTGCCATAGAACCATGAAGATCAGTGACAAAGTGTATTTTATGACAATCTCAATGACAAGTATAATCTGGGGGAAATTATTTATACTGAGTGAAGAAATAATTTACTGTGTGTTTCAATGCAAGATGCACAGAGGCTGCATAGGTTTTCACATCAAATTCATAAGGCTCTTTTTAGGAGATAATTTTGCAACCTTGCATAGGTGATATTATATCTTTTCTATAGATAATACGCAGAAACTATGTACAGTTGAAAAAAAGAACTTTGATGAACGCATTTTTTCCCCTCAAGTTTTACCAGAGTATAAAAAGTAACTCATATAACTCCTTCAGTTCTCTAAAACACATATGGAATATCCCAGAAAGAGACACCAGGAACGCCATCTAAACGATGCTGTGTGCATTTGTACAACAGGTTGAAACAACTAGAGAAGCCACCACAAAGCATAATCGTGAAGTTTCCATATAGAAAAAAAAATAAAATGCAGAAGTTAATTTTGCTTATGAACATTAAAACTCATTTAAACAGAAATGCATTTTAGTTATAACAAATTAATGAGCTTCACTAGTCAGATTGCTGAATGAATGGTTGACTCACACACTAAGTAAACTATAGAAAGAGCCAATTCAATCCCTGCTTGATAAATGTACAGTAAACTTTAAAATCTGCATTTGGTGTCCAATTAATCCCAGCTCAGAACAACTCCTCCCTTAGACAACCAGAATGCAGCTTCTCAAAACCAGTATTATGAACATGTGCCAGTTGCGCTGCAACAAGAGCCATCAGGGCATTCATGCGCTTCTTCATTTGGTATGAAAGAAAGTCAGCCAGTGGATGAGCACGGTGCGGCAGGACAGCCAACCCCACCTTTGAGTGTACTGTTCCCTGGGACACTCATCCACGCCCCTAAGTGGCTTATTTTTGCCCTGCAATTGCCTAAATCAGGAGACTTTCTGCCTGATGTGGTGTTCTCCCACTGAAACTACCTTCTCTTCGACACAGGAGTTGCCTGGCATTTCTTTTGCTGTTTTGTGCCTGGATCTAAGACATCATGATTAGCACTGCTTATTACTCTTGCATATCACAGTGATGTGTACTTTTTAGTAATATTTACAATGGTATCACTGTGGAGAACTAAGCCCTGTACTAGAAACAGTCTCTTAACAGAGACTTTAATACTAAGGATTTGGTGTATTCCTTATCTACAGATAAACTTAAAAAGGCAAAGCTAAAATCAGCGCGCAATTGGTGTGTTGGGTTTGAACAGGAGGAAAAACCAAACACTCAGCATGTTTCCTTTCAAAGGGATGCTATTTACAAGAAGGATTCACTTTTTTAATATTTCAACAACAAAAACTCAGCTAATTTTGAAATTAGTGAAATCTAAGGCGGCTTAGTTTTTAACCAACACAGAGCACAAACAACATTGCTGTTTGCTGTTAAACACGTCTCAGAAATGCAGGGAAACTATGATCAATTATACTATGGGTGACAAATCGCAACCAGTTGAACAACAATAATAAAAAAACACTTCTGCTTTTTTTAAACATAGCCTCTAAAAAGTACAGCATCCCAATTTTTTCTCAGTTCCAGATTGCTGACATTATAAATTAAAGGTGAAGAGAGATCCGTATATAAACAAGGCAGCTCTTGACTTCATTGTACTGTTCTTGTCTAAACCTTTGGAAATTTCATCTTCAAATACCATAAGGTAAGGTTGAATTTATCAGTTACAAAACAATGTCCGTTCGTATGTGGAATTTGAAAAAAAACAAAAGAAAACAAGCCAAACTCAAAAAAACACACCCAAGTATTTACAGCAATTCAAACTTCTTTTTTTCCAGCCTTCACACTTGCGTTTCACCTTCTGCAGAACTGTAAACACGCTATCCGCTGAGACCAAGGCCCTATGTTATGGTACGTGGCCTTTTGGGCGGTGGGGGCGGCATGAGTTCAGTGTCAGGATCGAGGTGGTGTTTCCGCATCTGTCCTTGAGAAGCTGCTGTACATCTGTCAATGAACTCAAACAGCATCTCCTTCGTCACTGGATTCTGGATGCTGTTGCATACAGCTGGGAACAAAAACATATTCTCAAGTTAATAAACCCATTTGTTGTATTTGGCACTTCAGTAATTTCATCCCTTCTTTGCAAAATAAATAACATAATTTTGCTCAAGTATACAGCCTTAAACGCGGACTTTCACAAGATGGTTGTGTCAGGAGTCAAGTGTCACTGCTTTGCTCCCCCAGAGAGCAAAGCAGTACAGTGGGCCCTTACCTCATGGGAATCTGTCTTTTTAAAACAAACAAACGCCACGTGTGTGTGGACTCTAAAACCACCAAGAACTGACATCCTATTGAGGCAAGCAACAGCAACGCAGGCCTTGTGAGACGTGGCTTTACAACACTCATCAAATCCAAATAGCTAGAAACAAGACTGGTCTAATATTGAAAACCTCTGAATTAAGGTAATGTTTTTTTTCACCACTAAGTACTATAAATACCATAAACCCACAACGCACAGTACTTTTATTTTAACCCATATAACTTCACGTGGCAGAAAGATTTAACACCAAGCAAACTACATGTCAAGCACACTGGACCGTATGATGGAGGAAAGGCCGCAGTGCTGCATGGTGGCCAAGGCACGCATGTACAAGCACACTTGGACTCCTCAACATGACTCCCCAGGTCCTAGTTTGTAAGTAATGGCCCACAGGGTTTTATGGAACAAATAAATATTTTTAATACTTTTCCTATGTAAATTTATACTCCTCCAGTTAATTCCCCCAAGAGACTTAGGGAGGAGGGAAAAAGTAAAAAGTAAGAAATTAAGTAGGAATCCTATGACTATCTTGGAAGAAACCACAAAATGATTAGAACATAATTTATAGCATGTAAGGATTGGTGACAGTATGGATGCTATTTCCATGCAAAATAATCTATTGACCCCCTAGAGTACTAAACATTAAGACTCCTTTAAAATGTACTTGCAATATAGCATTGTTACAAATAATAACGACTCTTAAAAACACTCCTTTCTTTCCTGCAGAATTCCAGAAACATTCAAAACATTACATTAAAATTAATAAAACACCCTGCTAGAATTATTTTTTTATCATCTCATTTATTTTTGGTGCAAAGGTGCTTTAAAAGTTGTACCGTATGTGACTTTAGCAGTTGGAAAGCATTCTGATCGTCAGTAGTTTAGGAACAGAATTTGTGCCACAAGGCAGCTGGTATAACTCAGTATCAATTTTTAAGGGCTGTCCTTGCTTAATCACTCAAAAAGCCCTTCTCTTTTCAATTTGGAAGGCATGGAAGTCCAAAAGCGAGATGGAGACACGTACTTATTTTGTTGTTATTTCAACCACGGGGAAAAAATAAATAGTATTTTTCACCAAGAGAAAACAAATAGAGGAGAAAGGATCTAGAGAAGGGGACAATGGATGTCTCAAATGAGAAAATACAACTTTTGGCGATTTTGAAAGATTATCAAAAAAAAATTTAAAGCCAAAAGAAAACTTTCTGTTCTGAAAATTTCCATAGAAAAATTGAAATATTTCTTACAAAATGGTTCTTCCTGTAGCATTTAATTTTCTTTTAATTTTTATTTTTAGGAAGTTCATTATGTTTTGGCAGGAAAAAAAAAGGACTAACATAACTGCTCTACAAATGGAGAAAATAAGAAGAGAAAAATGGTAGCTACATATGCTCTTAAGAATGAAGGAAAGAAGAATATGGTACTCCTCAAAGAAGAGAAAAGTCCAAGGAAAACTAACTAATGAAACAATAAGGTGAAACAGAGAAGAGAAACTTAAGTCATGGTCAGAAAGAGATGTCATATTTGTCTGACTTTTGTGGCCCATTCCTCTTTCCTGACAGGACTGCTCAGCAAGGATTTCAGCTACATTCAGTGCTGGTTCCCTAAGGTGCCAACAAATTTATTATCTCCTGGCAAAATGACCACATTTTGTTTATTCAAGAAAATCTACTCACTGCTCAGGTAGAAATACAAGTAGAACAGTTCAGAGAAAATCCTACATCATCTATGCATGCCCTAGTAAATAGCATGGTCTTAAATATGATTACACTTCATTTTGGCACTTAACAAAAGTCAGTATCAACATAACTATTGTTATTCAGCCTTGTACACTTTTATTCAAACTCTTACACTTCACCTGAAAGTAAAAAATATCATTTACTTTGCAATACTTGGCAAGATGTTTTTTGGTAGAAGAATGTAAACGTCTCACAATTCTGCAGGGATATACCCCCCGCCCCCTTCATTTGTTTCCCTCTTCATTGTTTGTATGACTATTGCAGAAACTGAAGATGACATTTCCCCCTGTTCATTTGTAGCCCATCTGCCAAATAATGGTTTTGGCGTTTCGAATAGAGGTGAAATTATAACGGATTTTTTGTTCAAGAAATTCAACTCCTAGTGTGCCAGTCTGCATGACACCCCAACAAGCCAACACAACGCTAGGAACTGATGTTAGTTAGTTAACTGCTGTTGCAATGCTATTGTAAATAAAAACTTTTCTGGGTCTCACTTAAAAGGCACGCCCTGCCATTTAAAGCCTCTTTGAGCAAGTGTTCGCAGTTCTACAAAGACTTAGCCACTTGCTTCTGCATTACCTGTTAAATACTGCATCAGAGTATTTGTTTAACTGACTTCATCAAATAACCCTGTAGCCAAAGGATTCATGCTATATAGAAGCTAAACATGACATAAGCATTTGCAAGATGAAATATTGCTATAATAAGTTAGAGTAGCCAGGACTCAAGCTACAAATGAGAACACAGAGCGCCTTTCCTCCTTAACCTAGAACAGAGTTAAAAAAAATAATATTTGAGCAAATAACTTTTAAAAAAATTAATATTTGAGCAATAAACTTTTAAAGCAAATTATTCTACTCACCCATGGCAGTGCTGTAGGCATTTGGAAAGCTTTTGTCTATTCTCTGTCTCATGAAGACCCAGCTGTTGTTCTCAAACTTGCACTCTATAATTTTATTGTCGTACTGTTTCAGTTCTTTTGTCACCTGTTTAAAAAAAAAAAATTGTTTGGGATAAACATATTTTAATTCACATTTTTTTCTTTCTTCTAGGGATAAATAGCAGAAAATCAAAAGCTGCCCTGCATTTTTCAGCAACATGCCTCCATCCTACACAGAAAAACTGCACAGACTACATCTCCATTATACATATGCTCAGCTACTCAACATTTTAAAAATACTTTTCAAATCTGCTGTCAATATACAGCAATTATATTATGCTAAAACATCAGCAGCTCTAACAGAGGGGGGAAAAAGTCACTTCTGGCCCAAATGCAAATAGGTTTCCATGGGAATAAACTGCTTCCAGTGTAAGTGCTACTGCCAGCCTAAGTGCACGAAATGTATTATCCATGTTTCATCAACCGTCTTTGTTGAAGGTCTCAAAGCCAAATGTCAGATTTCAATACCAAAAACAGCTCATGGAAAACCATTCCACTCTTTACCTTACTGAGGATTTTTCTTTTCTTCTTTTTCCTTCATTTGTCTTTAAAAATTAAGATTATAACTCCAAAATAATGTGGGATTTCAAATCACATATGTTCTAAATCTCCTTCAGGCCTCTCTTTATTGATTCATAGATTTGTCAGCAGCCAATATCCTGAGCTATTTGTCTTTCTATTTGGCAACGCTGTGTGGTTTGGAAATGTAGTTTATATGCATTGGACTTCCTAGTTGTTTTGGCTACTTCATCCTATGCATCCTAATCTATGATACAATGCAAAATTTTCAAGTAACCATGGTAACCTGAGAACCTTATCTAACGCTTTAACAATTTTACCCATATACTTCACTTTGTTCCAAAGGGCCTCTTCAGAAGCATAAAGCTGTATTTAACTGCTAGCTGTGTTTAGTTTGCTCCAGTTTACCAACAAAAAGCTGGACAAGGTAATATAACACTTCAGATTCAGGATCTTACGCATAAGCGCTCTCATAAAAAGGGACTGGTTATTGCAATTCATTAGCATAATTTTTCACCTCTGTTGTCTACTCGCTCCCGAGCAGTGACACAGGAATTTACTACTGTCAGAGGGATGCAGATTTGAAAAAGGCCATAACTGTCTCCAGACAGCTTAATAGCACATACCGTGGAAAAGCCCATGAACCTCTTTTCCATTAATTCCCAGATAAAAGCAATTAATTCACGAAAAGGTCCTGAGCACGGACCGAGTCCTCCTACACTGCATGGTACAGGATTTATCCTTAATTTGATAAGCAGAATCCTAACATTTTTCTTGGTATTTACCCTGAATACTTGTGTTCATTCCCAGATAGGGAGCCCTGGGATTTTACGTGCCAAGTGAACATTGCACTATAGGACAATTTCGTTAAATCTGCTTACAACTGAGGCCCGTCCTGCTGCAGGACTGACAGAGTCAGAGTCAGGTTTCCGTGCCTTCATCCCTTCCATCACCTACAAAGAGCTTTTTTGCTAAAATCATTTAATCCTTAAGTGAAGTTTGCATCTGCTGATGATCACTTAGATGAAATCAACCGATTGTCCAGACCAGCAATCTTTTCCTTTGCAGTACGCTCTGCACAGCATGTCACTTCTTTCCATCGGCATTGAAAAGCTATATACAGTCCAGATGTTTGACTGACACACATTTGTGGACGTATTTATGTTCCATTAGGTGTAGGCAGGAAAACACAACATCCTTTTCTAGCACTCTATGGATATGTAAACCCAGGAAGAAACTCTTGGCTGCGCTGTGCCTTGGGAAGGTATATTACTTTGAAAACAGCTGCCTAGTGGAAGCAGGGGCAGCAGGGGGTATGACTGTGTGTCTGATTCTCTGCCAAAGCAGGGAAATGTTAGAAGGATCACCTGCTAGAGAGAGAAACGTATAAAACTGCAGGCAATGACTTCAACTAACCAACCAGCTCATAAGGCTTTCTCATGGTTTATCATTCTTCTAGTGTTCAGATGCTCAGAATAGCAATAAATTAGATGGCAGCTTTATCTGACTGTGGCAATTAAGCAGTATTATTAACTATCTAGATACTTGCTTGGCCATTCATTAGCAATCTGGAAGACAGATCTTTCCACAAAATATGAACACCTGCCAAAGCACTGACATAAATGAATTTTCCCATTAGAAAACTGGTGATCATAGTCTTTTAACAACTGCAAGTTGTAGCAATTATTTTACAAAGGAAAAAATACAGCACCTACTCTTCCCTATACTTTGTTAAGTGACCTCAGTCTTTTAAATGCACCTATTGTAATACTAATGAACATTTTAGGAACTGTTGGGCTTTTGACCAAGACTACAAGTACTCTGAGTAAAACACACACTTCAGCACTCTTCTACTATTGCACCTAGCAGACTTCTAAAAAGGTGTTGTTTATGCACAGGATTGAACAAGCCCACAGCAATCCTTGTATCCATAATTCACACCTTACATCTACCTACCATTTGCATGCTACTTTGTGGTCTTTCAGCTTCAAAGCTGGACAGGGAAACTTTCAAATTTAACTGTCTTGAATTTCCTTCCTTTTGGGAACTCATTCTGAGCTGCTCAAAGCAGTGTCTTCTCAGTTCTCCCTTTGCGGTATGGGGTTCATCCCTCCTTATCCCCCTTAAGTATTACAGTTCATAGGAGTATCTGAATAATGCACCATCATCTCTCTTCCTGAGAGGTACTTCTTCTGGTGCTTCACAGAAACGGGAGAAGTGCCTTTGGAAAGCAGTTCTCAGCCGAAATGCTTGTCCTCAGCAGCAGCAATGCTTTTGGTACAGTGCCAATGCTTCTGCCATACTGTTGATACAACGCCTTAAATCAGCATTCAGCAATTTCAAGACAGAAACTCCCATCGCACTAAGGACTCCATGGAGCCTCCCTTAATTAAATATTTATTCCCTAGCCTATTTTTGGACAGCCAGTCAGAATTAGAAGCCCAGAGGATCACATCTCGGGCAAGGGGCTGTCAGAGGTGGTGTGCATCAGAATGGTGTCTCTGGTCTGGGCCACAACTGTGTTCTGGGCAAGAATGAACACCAACCTGTCCACTACTTGCCTTTCAAGATGCTGGAAATTGTTCCTCAGCAGAAGCATTTGCTGTTCCTGACTGCATAGTTATCAGGAACCAGCCTACATGCCCAACAGAAATCACTTCCCAAAAATATAAAGGAGCTTCCTCTTGGAAGGAAGCTAGGTTGCAAGATGTGATTGGAAAAAAGAGGGGAAGAGCTGCATCCCCATTTCAGCAATAGGTCATTATCAAATCAGACTGGAAGTAATACAAGACCATTGCCTAAGAATGTTAGATTACATGAAGATGACAGCTCTTTTCCTCTCCCTGCTGAGAAAGGCTTCCCACTGCCATCATCATCTGGGCTATTTGCTAGGAAAAACTTTGGTGGGGTAAGTTTATTCCTTTTTCTAAGAATGATGACAGTTAAGGTTTAGGAATCCTTCCATTTTCCACTCTCCTTTCATCCCTTATGTTTTGAAAGAAATTCAAAATATATTAAAAAAAGTGAAATATCTAACCCATCTCAAATTATCTCGCCTGGCAGAATAATGGAGCCATTTTGAGGTGAATCACAACAGTGTGTTTATATGCAGCCACATTTTATGTTAATTTAGAGCAAAATGTGAAAAAAACCAATATATCCAGCTAAAAAAGAGGAGAAACCATCTACATTGAATGCAGCTAGCTCTAGTCCTATGAACATGCTCACACTGCCTCTGCTGACTACCAGTGGCCAAAGCTTTGCTGCCTATCTCCACAGTGCACCTGATCATCAGACTGGTCCATCATTCCACCTGTTGGGTCATTCTTTCATTTACTTGAAGCATACATATTTTCTGTGAAGCCTTCACTCAAACATTAGTCTCATCACCCTTAATCCCAAAGGAGAATGAAGTTCCTGGGCAAGCTGCTACTTTATGTAAGAGGTATTAACAATGAAAACTTAGATTTTAAGGTAATTAAGTAAGTATTTTGGAAAGCATGTCTACAAGCTTAAACTTTACAAATGCATCTACCTTCCCCATATTCAAGTTCTTTAGAAAGAATAAAGGAGGTAAGCTTTTAGATAAATGGAGACTCAACTGAAAGAAGCTCTATGTTTCCATATGTGTATTTTTTTCAAAGCAATTGAAATTATTTTAGCTCAGTAAACAATCCCTTTTAAAGAAAGTGATGTTTGTAAGCAAAACCTTAACACATTCTCTTTCAAATCCTTTCTCTCTTTAAATGCCTTTTCGTTGCACTTTCCCCTCTATTACCAAACATTTAGAGAAGGAAAATCATTCTTCAGTTCACCTATTTCTATTGCTATTCCACGTCCCTAGTCATCAGCCTATTTCTAAGATTCCAGAAGAAATGATTGTACTAGTAGACGCAGAAAATGTTAACTTCCATGAGAAAACAAGTGAGCAAAAGCAGCAGTTGAAATCTTAGGAAATTAAAAAGATCTTTATTTCTAAATACAGAATTGAAAAAAGGAACCATAACACACAGGCAAGATAGATTCTAAATGTAATGGCTTTCTGTTTTCTAAGAAGAATCTGCCTTTTGTTTTTATGGCTGGGATGTGCAATGAAGGCATTCCTTTTTGATACGCTCAAGTACACAAACTGTTTGTTTTCTTTTTTTAAACACAAGTCCCAATGCCTGGAGGGGAGAAAAGTTTAGAGCTGCCATATAAGACCTGGAAAGTAATTCTTCCTCTCTCTGATATCATAACTAACTTTTCTCCATTAGGATCCATTCTCACAGCCAAAGCAAACAAGTGAAAGCAGCACATCCCAAAATAAATGATCAGCTGTGTGTTCATGAGGGATAAACCTTTTGGTTGCTTCCCAGTCTCCTACTGCAGGAAAACTGGAGCCCACACCTTCTCTAGCCATCCATCTTGCAAAAATTAAACGACATTTTTCTAAGAACTGTCCAAAAAATATGACATCTGCGAGCTCCTTGTCCTGACACTACTGGATACATTCAGCCACAAATGACAGTTTAGGAAATGAAACCTCTCTAGTACAATGGTACATCTCAAATCCTGATTTCTGCATTACTCTCAAATGCCGTGACTGCCCACAACTGCAAAGTACTACAGACTTTATTTCTAAACTTCTCAAGCAATGTGGAATGTTCTAGATGACAGAGAGAATTAATCTGCCCACTGGTACTATGATTCCATAGCAGTAAGGGCATCATCTGAAGACCAGGGAGAAGTAATGACAACAGTCAGGGAACAAAAAGAACAATTACATGGGAATTTGAGGAAACAAAGAGGGGTCAAGACTTCCTGAAGGAACAGGATGGAGACAGAAAAAATGAAGCAGCAGTAACAAAATAGCAGCTTCTGAAGATATAAAGATAAGTCAAACTCAAAATGAGATCTTTTTGAAGACTGAAGACTTAAAGGTGACAAGAAAACTCCAAGGACCTTCATGTCAAACCAAGGCAATTGAGAGGAAATGAGGTGTGAGAAATAGGGCTCCCATTTATTTTGAGAATACACCTAAAACAAAGCTTCAAAGTGCATGATTTTAGTGCATGCCCAGCTTCCCAGAGCAATGTGTATAAGGGCCAGGACTATCCTGGGAAAGCACTCTTACACGTGATTACAGATGAGGACATGAATATATGAAATTCTAATGATTTGATTAAGAACATCCTAGAGAGTCAGCAGCCGTGTAGTTATCAGAGCCCCCAACACTTTAAGGGCACAATGCAGCACCTAATACAGATCCCAAGTTGTTCCGTCAGTGCTTCTTCCTCATTCTCCATCAGTTTGTTGAGACGGTTTCAAAGAACTTTTTTCCCCATTCACATAAAGTACCTCATGTTTTCCACAGTAAAACTTCTCAAAGAACTGTAAAAATTTAAGAGATGGCTATTAAATGCCTGTTCATACCATTAGTGTACACAGGGCCACAAACAGTAATACTGTCAACAGGCAAAAGTTAATCAGTTCAATAATCTGCCTCACATTTTTGTTCAAGCCAAGACAGATTTTGTAGTGTAACTTAATATCCTTTTTTTAAAATATGATTCAAGAGATTATTTTATCAAAAACATAGATTTGTCAAAATTAAAACGAGAGCACTGGTAACCAATTCTGTTGCTAAATTAAACATACTGATTGTGTTTCCTTTTAAGTAATATATTACCCAACAAACGGTTATCAGCTTGGGTAAACACAATGCGGTTGATATGTTTATTTAACATTAAAGAAGCCTTCTAAGTGTAACTATGCTGCTTCTTGTGTACAAAGGAAATGGAAATGCTCCAATTTTGAGATCTCATTCCTGGAAAGGAACATTAAGAAATATACAAATTTTAACATTTTTGTTCACACCAAATTAAACCACAATGCTAACAACGAGCACTGGAAATTTATGGAAAAAAAAAAAAACCAAAACTAAAAATCATGTTTCAAAATCCTAAGAGTGAGGCTTTTTTAAACTGGAGTTTTTTGTGTGTTTTTGACTCCCAGTGTCTAGCTCTCACAGTTCATGATTTATTCTTTCTTTTTAACGTACAGTATTTTCTCAAAGAATCTCTCATTCTTACACATAGTAATTTCAAATATGGATACCATTTTCTAATACATAGAATGGGTTGGAGTCCTGGGGTTTTCCTGACAACTGACTGATGGAAACATCAGAAATAAAAAGCCTTCCTCTTATCAGTGATATTACAAGTTTAATGACTTCCAGTGCCAGCTAGAAATAGATTTCTAAATGTATTCTGGAAGGTCTCCTGTACACCTGACCTTGCAACACCATCTGAACTATCTGTGAGAAACTGGTGTTTTTCTGAGCTTTGTTTGGGACTCTCAGAGGAACACTGGTATCTACAACAAAACAGATAACTGGTAACTGCTAAGAGCATGATGGGGAAATATATCTGTGTTTGCACAAAAGCTTTGCTGGATGTTGCACGCTCTTCAAGATACTCTTTTTCTATACTTCCCGTTTCACTCAATAGGAAAACCTGCTCAGCCACAGCAAACCAACAAACTCTTTGAAAACTTTTGGGCATTATAACTCAGGCATCTATAGTACTCAAAGAGCAGTTGACCTTCCTGCTAGACTTTGCCACCTCCATCTAACTCCTGAGGGAACTTTAAAGCTTTTCAAAAACCTATTTTCTTTTAATCATCGTCAAGAATGGGAAGCAGAGATCGGAGGGTCCATACACATCTTGAACAGCTAAATGAAACAAAGTAATAAATGATTCTCCTCCTAGATCGATATCCCTTGCCCAGGCACTCTAATCATCACAGGTCTGTGGATTAAAGAAAAAAGGTCTCCCTGTACATCTTCTGTAAAAACTGAGAAATGGAAGAATTCTGTGCTGAGGACTCATGAACCTGGTGTATCTCCACTGTGATGAGTTCTAAACAAAGTCGTATTAAAAAAGCAGCTCAAATAGTTCTGACCCTCAGCGTGTACTGATGAAAGAGGAAGGAACTCTAGGGGATGGAGGAACTGCAGTAAACGCCCAGGCAGTAAGAGAGCAGTAACAGAGCTCTCAAAGCAAGCGCCAGTGTGAACTTACTGTAGAGAGGGTGCGTATTTGGTGCAAACAGAACTTCACCTCCTCTATAGTTCATGAATTCGTAGGAAGAGGTAAGAACAAATGGTTCACTGCAAGCATCTGGGATAACTTTGCAGAGGCCAGAGACAGCCACCTTGGGTTTGGCAGACCAAGAATAACTGTGCCACTAATAATCCTTGGGGTCCGTACCGAAATTTGAGTGTGTTTGTCAAAGTAGCAAAGAAAAACAGGCAGATGCAAGCAAAGTAATAAAATGCCCAGAATTTTTCAGCAGGTTATGCAAAAACAAATAAGCAAAAAAAAAAAAAAATCCTTTCAGTGAAGGACAAGGAAGCCACTGGAGGTTTCTGAAAAAAGCGACCCCTCATCAGGAAGGTAAGCAACTGTACAGGAGATGAAGATGGAGCAAGGATATACAGTGCAAGTTGATAGAAAAAGCCATAATCATAATGTAGAAATTATTCCGGGAGGAAACGTTTCACCCAAGGCCTGATATACTTTGAGGGTTGTATTTCTACTTGGCATGAGCTAGCTTGTGAAAGCCAGTCTTAGCCCTCATTTGTGTTTTATTCACTCAGACTGCTTTTGCAAAAGTCCCCAAACTGCATGCTAAGACACAAAGATCCAGAGACAAGAGTTATGCATCAGTAGTAAAGAAAATACTTTGAAAACACCACTTAGCTCATTCATAAATTATGAATTTCATAAGGCTTATTATTCTCAGTTTGCAAATGGGGAAACAGAGAGAGATGCTTTGTGGTCACACAACAGGGAAAGCATTTACCCCCCATTAGGTTCTCTAAACCCGATCTTAATTACCCCTCAGGTACTTACACTCCTGCTACCAAGAAATCCTGTGACACAGGGCAGCTGAGATCTCTTTAATAATTTATCAGTAGAAACACAAACAAATCTTCCGGAGACAAAGCAATGCTATCACTATTTTACAACCTTTGGCAACACTATTTCTATACCTCAAAATAAACGAAAGATAACCTAGATGACTGTGTCAGAATAGGATGAAGAGTTTTTCTGACATTTTCTGCCTTTCACATGTTGGACTTCACCTCTATAGCGATGGCTCCCTTGACAAATGTTTGTGTTTATCACACATAGATTTTACAGTGTACTTTCCCATATGACTGTTTTTCATCTTTTCTTTGTACCCAAGCTATTGCTACTGCAGGCGTCTAAATTAATCTCATTTTATCTGTAATTCTTATACCCTACAAGGTGTTCTGCCGCTTGCTGTCTCTTCGCCGGGGATGGGTTACAGGGAGACTCCCCGGGGCTAGGCTATCAGGGGCTTCCCAGCAGCCTTTCTGTCTTGTCTGAGGAAAATTACTTTTACGAGTCAGACAGTATCCGATCGCTATTCATGTGGGTCCCGGCTCTACAAACTCTTATCCTTCTAAGTTATATACTTCTGAGCAGCTTCATAAGATCAATTAGCCCACACTAGTGTTACCAATACCGGGCCCTAAACCTAATTCTAGTCATCGCTTATCCGGCTTCTAAAATGTTCTTAGAAACCGTGGGTTTAGACTCTTTCAGAAAAATGCCAAATGATACCAGAATAAACCAAAAGAAATTTAAAGTAGAATCCAAAGTAGCAAGTAATTGCAAGCGAGTCTTTTAAACCCACTTTTACTTGTAACAACTGCAGCTTTCAAATTACAGCCATTATGAATCATATTCTTTTCTTCCATTTAGATCCCAAACAGCCAGTTTTATATGCTTAAAGTTTTTTCCCCATAAATCGAAATTCACCACTGAGAACAACTGTGTTAACGTTGCAAGGAAATTTGTTTGCTTTGCTAAATTGAGCTTCAAAAGCATGAATTGAACGTACATTCGTGAGCGCAAGTAACGCCTCTTCTTATATCCATTCAAAATGTTTACTTTATTACAGCTTATTATAAAGGTACTGTCTGAAATGCAGCAGCATGACTGTTCAATTTCCAGGCCATAATTATATGATAATCATATGTAATATATTCATATGTCTACTCCACTGCCTAACAAAGCCCAAACTGGTTTGTTAGCTGCTCTGCTTTCCCCGTGGTTCCAATTTCTTTGCCTCAGAACGTTGCTGAACACCAACATTAAGAAAGATACGATCAAAATTTTACTTTGTATTCTTCACTGTAGTTGGCAAACAAAGAAACATATAACATTGGAAGCCGAATTCGGCATACTGACTTTATCAAATACTGGTATCTAAGTGATATGTAAATTATTAAACATGCTACGCAAGCATTATTAGAAAGGTGGGGGGTAGGGAGCGAGATTATAAATTTATAAATGTTTTCAACATCTAGAAATCCTATTAATGCTTGAAAATGTTAAGATTGTACAGAGAGAATGTGTTCATAAACTAAGACCAGAACTAAGCAAACTTGCTTTTAATCTCCTATATTTACCACATGTTTCAGTTTTTGCTTAGGACATATTTACAAAAAGTAGTGAACTTTTTTTTCTGCATACATTTCAGAGGCAATTCCTAGTTACTCATAAATCTGATACTAGAACATAGAGAGGTTTACAGGACGTGTAGGAAATGAAAATTCTGACAATCCCCATCCACATCACTAGACTGAATGGTTTGTCATCAACCAAGTCTCCTACGAACCAAAGGGTCGAGCCAGAGGGGAGAGCTCAGTCATGCTCATTGTAGCTTTTATATGGTCTGTGTAATAGTATTTTTAAAAGAGTGCCAGATCTTGAAATCTGTTACAGCAGAACATCACCTTATTAAGAAAATGTTCAGGTTTTGTATTTGTATTATATAAGAAAGCAAGAACTTTGAATTTTCAAATACAGGCTGACAAAAAAAGTCAAACTACAATGATTTTTAAAACCTCACTGTTTTGAGGAGGCATTCTTGCACCCGATCACTGAGACTGGAGTTCACAACCCTGCTGACTCAACCTTCATTTTTGTAGCTAATGACAGAGGATGGGTTTCAGGTGACTGCCAGAACCACTTAAGTGAGGGAGCTGATAAATGCCGTGATGAAACACTGCAATAATATAAAACACAAAGCCAAGAAGAGCCAAACAACAACCACAAAAATCTACTCAGCAGTGCTATAAAATCCAAATAATAAAGCAAAGATGTGTTGAGGAAAAAGCTGCAAAAGCCATGTCAGCGATTTTTCATTGTACTTTTCATCCTTCTAAGATTTCAATTAGAAGGAAAATAATCTTTTTTTTCCATTACTGATAATACATCACAACAAAAAAGATTAATGGCTGCTGACTTAACACAGACTTTCAAAAATTAGCTTTGATCAAAGCAACTGCTGTAGTGAAAGGCAACTGTCCTAACTCACTTCTCAACTGCCTTTACGGCATTGAGCTGGCTTGAACTCCCTTCTTTTCTTGAACAGTTTGCCTTAAAGTTCAAAGCCTAACTGTCTTTGAGGCTTAAATCACAGAAAGCTTTTTTCCTCCTTCTTTAAAAGCAATTAAAGACGTTCAGTATAATCTGACCTACAATCTAAAACCTAAGCATGCAGGTCTTCTTGATCATTGTGGGGTTACAGAATGGAAGGGGCACAACAGAGAAGTTAATTGTGGCTCAGACACTGCAAATGGTTTTATGGTGCCTGCCAGCTGATGAGGTCAGTCCTCTAAAAGAAAGGTAAGCAAGGGCTAATCTATCAATGGCACAAATTTGTTGGTAAATGAGGCTATAGAGGCATTCTTACTGCTTTACATTTCATTGCAAATCCCTCCTTCCTTACCATTCCTTGTTATTAATGAATCTGCAGACTTAAGAAGCCGGATTTCCCAGGACACGACAGCAGTGGATGTGGGGTGGGCCAATAGATTGCAGCAATCCTGAGGCAGGGGAATGGACAATATTCACAGACTTGTAAGAATCACAACTGGCTTCAGAGGATTTTATGGATTTTGCCAGATGTGGTCTGACAAACCCATGAACTCATTGGTCTGTTTGGTCAGCAGTGTTTCTAGACAAATCAATAAGGATTTTATTCAAATTTCTGTTTTACTGTCAACTAAACAGGATTACAAATTTGAATGGTGAGTGCTGACAAGAGGAGATAATTAATGGTTTGACAATTGGTCCTGCCAAAGCCCTGAATGACAGGAAACCTGGGAAAGCCTGCTGTATATGAGCACAGTTTTCATGGCTTTGCTCATACACTGTCTTATTGTATGGTAGATCAATAACAAGTGAATGACAATATTTAGTCTTCGTTCCTATTTTGCAAAATTACTTCACCCAGTTAGTCTGCAAAAGCTAAGGCAAGCAAAGCCAAGAAAAGCCTCTTGAGTTTTCTATCCAGATGACCTCTTCAAAAAAACCCTCGTCATAAAGCTGTGGATGCAAAGACCTCTGCAAGGGCTGATTCTTAAATTCTCCAGAATTCAGAACCTAATTTGAGCACTCTGCTCAACTGCAAGAGTTGTGTTTGAGCTACCGTCCTCCCCCGTCTGAGACCCAGGACTGAAATAGGATTAGTTCTTTAACAAATACAGCTGAAAACATTTGGTTTGCTTTTCACATGATGTAACAGCATTACAAGTAACATCATAAACCCATTCTAGTGCCAGCCAACGTCACTAACAATTCCAGCCAGGAAAAAAATTTGTAAAGGCTTTTCTCTAGATGAATAGACAGCACTGGAAAGAAAGAAAAGAGAAAGAAAAAACAGGTAAAGGCAATGGCAACTCTGTAACCTGTTGCCTGATAATCTCAGAATGTATTTTTATATGTTAAACCAACTTCATTAGTTTCCTTTAGATAAAAGAGCTTTATGTACATAATTCTACAGTTGAAAAGCCCAAGGTAAAAGGGATTTGATTTGTCAGGCGAGAGTGCACACAGTGGGGAAATCCGTGAACTGAAACGGAAAGCCTTTGTTTGTAGTTTCCTGCTATAACTATTAGCACTAATTACAGATTTTTTTCCTTAAAGTTCTGAATGAAATATTAACAAGCTAGTAATTAAGTAATTCAGGGGCTGTTTGCTTTAGTGTTAGCTTCAGTATTGTAAGTCCAAAACCTCTGACTCACTGATCTATAAACGTCCCTCTAAATTATTCAGAGATGTCCTTTGTTTCCCTTCTATTAAAGTTAACTTACTCTGAAACCTCTTTCTATGCATTAAAGGCATCCAAAGTGTAACAGGTGGAAAGAGAATGTAATGGTGCAGGAAAACACAGTAATTATATCTTGCATTATTGTGTAAAAGAACAAAAATATTCTTGTCTCTAATTCTGCTTTTGCGTATTCCTTTACGTTGCTTCTACTATAGAACAGCCTCTTCCCTACATCCCACACAGGTTTCTTCCACAGGTTTCTTCAGTGGTTGTGTTGACACAAAACTGGGAGGAGTGGCTGACACACCAGAAAGCCATGCCACTATTCACTGTGACCTGGACAGGCTAGAGAGTTGGGCGGAGAGGAACCTAACAAAGTTCAACAAGGGCAAGGCAAGGGTCCTGCAGCTGGGGAGGAATAACTCAATGCACCACTACAGGTTAGGGGCTGACCTGCTGGAGAGCAGCTCTGCATAGAAGGACCTGGGAGTCCTGGTGGACAAGTTGACCATGAACCAGCAATGTGCCCTTGTGGCCAAGAAGGAGAATGGCATCCTTGAGTGCATTAAAAAGAACATGGCCAGCAGGTCGAGGGAGGTCATCCTCCCCCTCTACTCCACCCTGGTGAGGCCACATCTGGAGTACTGCGTCCAGTTCTGGGCTCCCCAGTTCAAGAAGGACAGGGAACTACTGGAGAGAGTCCAGCAGAGGGCTACAAAGATCATCAGGGGTCTGGAACCTCTTTCCTCTTATGAGGAAAGGCTGAGACACCTGGGTCTGTTTAGCCTGGAGAAGAGAAGACCGAGAGGGGATCTCATCAATGCTTACAAATATCTAAAGGGTGGGTGGCAAGAGGATGGGGCCAGACTCTTTTCCATGGTGCCCAGTGACAGCACAATGGGTAAGGGGCACAAAATGGAACTGAGGAAGTTCCATCTGAACATGAGGAAAAAGTTCTTTACTTCGAGGGTGACAGAGCACTGGAACAGGCTGCCCAGAGAGGTTGTGGTCTCCTTCTCTGGAGATATTAGAAATCCACGTGGACTTGATCCTGTGCAACCTGCTCTAGGTGAGCCTGCTTTAGCCGGGGGGTTGGACTAGAAGATCTCCAAAGGTCCCTTCCAACCCCCACCATTCTGTGATTCTGTGTTTGTCTAAAAGAAATGCTCCAACACTTAAGTTAATGTTCTCCCACAATGGTCAGCAATCAAGCGTGGCTAACCATGACCCACTAATGAAATGAAGCAGAAGCTGGGTTGCACTTGTCTGTATTACTAGTAAATTACAACTGGGTAGGTTAACATATGACACTAATCGGACATTTTATTTCTTGTGTGGTGCAGCATTTATAGGTAGGCAATGGACAGCTCTCCGAGGCAGCGAGGGCCATGGTTGACATTAACCACCCCTGGAAGACTACCTGAGTCCTAGCAGACTGAGCAGCTGCATCAAGAGGCTTTACAGCACTATTTTGCTATAGCCTCGTTTCCTCCCACTTAGAGCAATGTCAAGGTCTTGGCTGACCCAGTGAAAGAAAGCCGGTGGATGACTTCTGCAAAGCTCAAGTGAGAGAACTGTTGTCCAGCAGAACCCAGGTCTTTACTTCCCTTCTGTACCAATGCTGACTTCCCTGCTTCATGCATGAAAAATAGATAAAAATCTCACATCAATGCCTGCACAGTATCCAGCACGGCATCTCATGAATCTACTGACTGAGAACATACTCAAATATTTTTTATTACAACACATTAAGTTAAAATCAATAGATTCATTTACTGAAACGGATTTAATACTTCAGCTAATCAAGGGAAAGTAACATTTTTCTGAAAAGAAGTGACATTTCATTATAGCATTTGGCTGTAAAGTCACTGGCAGAAATTTTCCCGTATACCAATTAAACAGTAACTCACTGAAGTTAGTAACATAAAAAGCAATATTGCATATTTACAGTTTCCTCCCCAGTAAATGAAAACATCTACAGTTCTCAGCAATACAAATAAAGTGTCTGCACAATGGTTCTAACAATGCTGCCACATCTATGATCTTTCCTTTTCAAACTTTTCTACACTATTTTTCCCAAAGATATAACATGCTATTTTCTCCACAATCAACCTTTTTTTTTCCTTTGGAGAGAAGCAGAAGTGGCATTTTGAAAACTTCAATTTGCTGAAATAAAATAGCACCACTGAGCTCTGTTGTTCTTCACTTTTATTCTCACTTTACGCTAGAAAGATAAAACTGCAGTGGTTTTACTATTGTCAAACAAAAAGTAAATAAATAATGGTTTTGTTGACTATTACATAACAAGATACTGCATCACTATTATTCAACTGAGTTTTCGTACATATTTCTATTTCAAACGTGAAATTTTACAAATACTATAACCATTCTGGAATACTGCCAAGCAGAGGTATATGTGACCCTTGCAATGAAAATTGTGAAAGCCAATTTGATGAAAAAATCATTTAAGTAAGTATTTCACTATAAATCATAGAAATAGAGCAACGAACTAAGAATGCAAAAAGAAATCATCTTACCTTTACTGTCTACGTACAACTTCATTTCCCCCTAGGATTACTGCTTTCTAGGTATCAAAATCATTCTTTGAATTGTACAGGTGCTATTTATCATTTCCTTATGTAGGAGATAAGCATCCTTCTATTTTCACTGTGATGAAATCTCATCTTTTTGCCTACAGGCCAGCCTTTCATGGGCACAATCTAGTTTAATTCCACCTTCCTCCTTATTTGCTAACCTTCTGTAAAAGCCACCAACTTTCTCATCAGAGGTCTAACAGAACCTAGGCTTGCAGGACTTATCTGGTATTACAGATTATATTTGAGGGTAGAAATGGTGGGAAAAAATGGATCTCTGGAAATCTATTAGCAGTAGCTGAAGTGACATTTAAGCCACAATGCTTGTCTGTGGGGAATACTATACTGGAAATGCTCACTTGCAGTTAAAACAGCTGTACAGTAAGAATTTGATTTTACTTCAGCCTTTAATCTCATAATTGGAGAGACACAGGCAAGACGAGTATTTGCACCATTACTTCAGGTACTTAAAATTTAGGAGCTAGTTTCGGTATGTAATCCACTGAGAGAGACTGCCACCTCTACAAAGGAACTGAAAAGACCCAGCAAGGCAACTGCCAGCTGTTTTTCTTAGAGGTTCCCAGGTTCACCCTTGGATTCAAGTGTTTTCCACTGTCTATACAGAGAGCCTGTGGGTATACTGTGTGGCTGAAATTAGTTCATGTGACTATCCTCCTTTATAGGTATTATAATTAGACAGGATATTATCCACAACCCCTTTTCCTTTGTAAGCTGATATCCTGTATAATTATCTCGTTTGATATTTCTTCTACCTTCTGTGTTATTGTTTGCGGGCCTATTCTTTTTCATTTATCTGAATTTAATCTGCATTTGCCTTTTACTAGCTCTAAAACAGCACAGTACCTCTCAATATGATCATTTTTGCCGTCAACTGCTTTTCTCCAATCTTATCGGTATCTGGCATTTAAAATATTTCTCATTCATGATGTTCACTATGCATTTTATATATTCTATAAAGAAAGGTCTCAGAAACAATTTCCTAGTCAAAGAATTGCCCTGTTATACCATCTCTCACCTTTTGCAACTTCAACATCTTGATTTATTCATGAGTAATTTATTTTAAAGACATTATCATCTGCATTTCGCAAAGGTACTACAAGTTCAACCTCATTTATCAAGTTCGACCTCATTTGTTCAGTTCAGACTCAAAATAACTCACCTCTAAAAAGCTTAACAAATTTAGATATACTCTGCCTATAAACTGTTTACAACAACAATTTGCTTTCTCTTGCCCCCTCAACACCTGATCTTGGCTGATATTCTCAGGATACTATAAAACAATATACAGCTAAGAAATGGTTAAAAAAAGACCTAAAAGACTTTGCCCCAATACTTTCTACTGTGTCATTTGATTAGAATACATTTCTAATAGGGTCTTATTTTTATAAATTTATTTAGAAACTTTTTTTTTTACTTATTCTTTCTCTTTGACTGTTATCCATTCTACTACCTTTATCTCCCTTGCGTACAGCACCAACAAAAGCCTCTAATGCAGAAAGGTCTAATACAGAAAGAAAAGATGAAGAACCGATTTAAAAAAGCAGAACAGATTAATAAAGAACAATTATGATAACAAATATGACATGAAAAGAATAACTTCTGAAGGAAACAATACAGACACAAATTTAGGATACTACTTTCTCTGAGAAAACAATTATCTACAACGAGTTTCCTAAATTGCCCAAAACTCTGAGAAACTTGAGCACACTGCTATATTGTTTGAGTATTTTATTCTAGTCAAAAGAAAATGCAAATGCAATTGCATTTATGGAAACTAAGCGTGGGGATGTCTACATCAAAGGAAAAACCAGTCCCTGCCGCAACTCAGTCAAGCACAGGAGCTGGCCCCATAAACAGCTGTTGTCATCAAGGTATCCTCAATTACTCAGAACAAATTACGCTCTCTATGTGCAGAGGCACACCCAAACAAGATTTTACAATGCAGTTATAACACAGAACAGCTGCAGCAACAAATTACCATGTTCAAGAGCTTAAAATCATCATGGACAAATCATGCCCTTCCCTAAAATGATTTTTGTAAAACATAAGAAAGCAAAAGATGGTGCCAGCCCCAAATCACCCACGTACGGGAGCCAGAACACTCTCAAACACTGAAGCCTGGGAAAGAACAATGTGACAAAGAGGATGAGGACAATAGCAAAACACAACTTGCACGACAGCAGGATAAATCTGGCAGTTTTACAATGACCTGATCAGTTATTCCACCGTGACAAGTATGAGGGCTCAATGCAATGCAGATGAGAAATAACTACAATATCTACACTCTTTTATTGCTAAACCAAACCTCTCATTCCCAGTATCTTTCTCAGCGATTTTTAGTTGGTAGTGAGCAATAACTTTATGGTTTAGAGAAACAGAGCTTAACCCTTTTGTTTAGCCATCTCTTCAACATGGAAAAAACCCTACTGTTTATTAATGTGTTATACTAATGAGACATAATATGCATGTCCTAATGCTGACATTTATCATAGTAAGTTTTCCTACCACTGGCCAAGCTACTGGAAAGGGAAAGCTACTGGAAGCACAATCTGCTTATCACTTTGAAAATCCAGTTTTCTGTATGACTATACTTCTCAGAACAGCATCTGTATGGAGTCAACAGCAAATATTTGGAAAATTGACAGGAAGGTAAGAAAGCAAATGAATTCAAGAAGAAGGAATGCTGGGACAGAAGAAAATAATGAAAAACTAAAGTCTGATGGCACATATATTAGCTACTGCTGGTTTAAAATCTCATTATTTATCAAATGAAACAAAACAAACAAAACAAGAAACTCCAAATCAATCATCCCTAATATGATAAAAATTGGCTTAATCTCATAGGTATTACAAGAAAAGTACTCCAACCAAAAGAACTGAAGAAGAAAATATGAATGGACTTAGGGCTTAATTTTGGAGGCTTTTCCTAAGAGTCACTGCGGGTCAGTGTCACCACAGGAAGAGGGGCCACAGACGAGACTGGAGGAGAAGGCAAGGTATCAATGTCAGACAGCATGACCATGTTTCTGCAGTACTCAGGTGTCCTGTGTTACACTCATGCATTCATCTTCCCTTATTAACATCCAGTAGGCACAACAGTTACGCCCCATTTCACACATTGGCAAAGTCTCCTCAGTGTGTTTACATCCAACAGCTACCCACCGGCTGCTCTTCTTCCACTCCTTACTCTTCAGCCTTGCTCCTAATCTAGCCAGTGCTGCCACTTTCAATTTCCTTTCTTCTTTACTATCATTCTTTTAAAATTATTCATATGGCTCTAAATAAGCTATAAACCTCTTAAGTTTTAGAGACATTTTTGAGGACACCAGCTTCTCTCAGTTTCAGTTATGCCCACAGATTTTTAGTTTAAGCCAAAGACGCTTTATTCTCAACATATACCACACACTGCATTAAAAAATCTATACTGTCTCATTACATGAAAATAGCTGTAGAATGACTTCAAAGGGAAAAAAACCCACCCTTTCTTCTTCTAAATAAACACTTTAGTGAAGAAAACACAGCATGTTCTTTGAAAGAGGACCATAGGATCTCTGGAAGGTAATGCAATTTTACCTCTTATTGAAAAAAAGATGCATCTTTTCATATCTTTGATATTATGAGAAAACCAGTCACTGACAAGGTAAACATTTAACAAAAAAAAAAAAAAAAAAAAAGGATACTAAGAATGAAAGTATTGAAAGCTTTGTATAATGCAAGTTATGGCTGCAGCCATAAGAAAAGATAAAGAGAAAGAAATGACTGGTATACTGTATGTTAATATTATGGACTGAAATTAAGTTCTATTCAATCAGTAACAGCAGAGGCTCAGAAACATCCAACTGTACAATTTCCCAACAAACACAATAAATTATGCAGTTTTATATATCCTTAAGAACTGGTTATATTTCACAATGGTGACTGCTTATACTCTAGAATGTCACAGAACCTGAAAAAATTCAGGTTAGAAAGGACATCCAGCGATCACCCAATCCAACCTCCTGCCCTAGGCTGGTTTAACTTCAAGGATGAGTCAGAATGCTCAGAGCCTGTTCCAGTTAAACTTTGAGAATCCCCATGGACAGAGATGTTACAGTCTCTCCAGGCAACCTGCTACCTCACTGTAAAAATTTTTTCCTGACATCCAACTGGAATTTTCCCTCCTCTCCTTCCTTGAGCATCTCTGAGAAGTGTCTGGCTCTCTTTTTTCTGCAATCTTACTTTAGGTGATGGAAGAATGCAATTAGTCCCCCCTCTTCCCTCCTCTTCTAAACAAACCCAATTTCTTTAACCTCTCCTCATAGGCTACATGCTCTACTCTTTGTCATGACCCTTGCAAGAATTGCTCCAGCGGGGTGACTTCTCTTGCACTGGGGAGTTCCACACAGTCCATGGTTACTCCAGATGTGTCTCAAAAATGCTTGAGCAGAGAACAGTGACTTTCCTCGACCTCTTCAAAGCTATGCTCAAACTAACACAACTCAGGGTAGGGTTGGCCTTCACCAGTGCAAGGGCACATAGCTGGCTTGCTTTCAACCTGTTGCGATTGGGACCTTTGGGTGCTTTTCTGCAGAGCTGCTGCACAGCCCATAATGCTCCGGCTTCCTTTGTCCCCAATGCACAACCCTGCATTTGCTTCTCTTGGACTTCACGAGGTTCCTTTGTCAGCACTTGTTTTTCTAAGCTTTTGGAGAAATTAGGTATTATCATACTGATTTTCTATTGCTATGATATATTTGTATTTCAAAGCCCAGGAAATGGAAGGCTTAAAAAACTGCAATCTGTTCATTTTTACAATACTCATTAAAAGCATTTGAAGATTTTTTTCTTAAACAGTTAATACAGAATTAAATAGAGAACTAAAAAAAAGCCCCAATAAATTAAGATCTACAATCAATTAGCTATTATTTTAACCTTTCCAGAAGGCTTAATTTACCCTATGCTTAGCAAGAACAAACTTGGATTGATTTTCAAAAAAAACTACTAGGAGCTGAAATAACAAAAGCTGCCCCCCCCCAAAAAAAAAAATCATAGTCCAAAACCAAGCACCAATTATTCTATCTTATTGGCAGCAACAACAGAAAACTGTAGAGGTAATCTTCCTAATTCTGTGGACTTCTATGGAACACCACATGCTTTACAAAGAACAAATATTTTAACTGAATTCATAGGCATAATCATGACAAAAAGCAAAATGGGGACTATCTGATCCATCAGAACAGAGAGGATTTACAAATTATAGCTCATTAACATTTTGTTCTTAGGGGCAGCAATTGTAACAGCATACAAAATCACTGCTTCAGTTTTTGCAGTGCTCATGCAGATTTTCTAGTTGTTATTCTTTTTCTGTTTACATCACCAGTTCCAAAGCTAGATTATTTTTAATTTTTTTAGTATTTTTTCCCCTTCAATGTGTCTATAGAGAGTAAATATGCCCACTGTATGCTGGCATTTACTGTAATATAAACGCACACATAAAATATATTACTATTCATTTATAGTACTGGTGTCTAACATTCCCAGGCAGGACTGAGGGCTCTAATATTCCAGGGACCACACAAATGCACAGGCGGTCAGGACCTTAAGAGTTAGCAATTGCCTTTGAGAAAAGCTGCAACAAAGAACATCAAGATGTAGAAAAATGAAAGGAAGTCAAGGGAGAAAGAAATAAGCCATATGCTTTTTTTCTTTCCTAATTAATTCACAATGGTAATGGGTCAGAAGTATTCTATTTTCTACCTTTAACAAACGTGTAACTTTGGAGTGAGCGGTGGGTGATTTCTTGCTGGCACCGTACAACATTTTCTAGCTTGCAGTTTGCTCAGTAAATTCTCTCTGGCAACTCCCTCATCTTATTTACAAGACATAAACTGTGTGGGTAGAGCAGTTTTTTACCTCTCAGAGTTTCTGTTACTGCTGTCACAAATTCAGAATTTTGTTTTTTAATACGTTTAGATTATTGTTTAGGACACAAAGTCAAAGAAAGTCACCTTGAACTTGGGACAGAAGATTGCAAGACGTGCAGCCACTCCAGGTTCCGTCAGGTTCACTGACTGAAGTCCCAGGCTGCACTCCTGAAAATCCTCTCTCTGCTAAGAATCAACTTTATTTTTAATGTAAAACTTTCCTGCGCTCCTGAGGAAGGCAACCACAGCCTATGCCATGTAACTTTTCACATATCCCAGACCACACGAACACCCTGAAGATAAAAACTGTGATACTGAATTTGACTCGGTCCTTTATGTGAAGTGCCAAAGAAAGGAAAGACTGGAAAAGGACGACAGGTTCAGGCACCAGTAAGCATTATCTCAGCATTGTATGACTTCCCATGAGAAGACTGTAGACCGTCATCTTGTAACAATAAACATTAGGAACAAAGCTTAAATTCCTACTCCACCGAGAAATCTATTTTGAAAGGTTACCCGGCAATCAGCCCCACTTTTTAAGTGTTGGTGCTAAAACTGTTTCCATGTGTTGACTTCTGCATGACACACAAATTCAGGTCGTTTCCACAAAAGACAAAGAGAGTAAGAAAAAGGAAGGGAAGGATTTCCTTATGCAGCTTCTCAACAGCCCAATACTAGCAATTTCAATAATGCCCAGTGCAGCTTCCACGTCTAGCAAGAGGATGTGAAAATCCTGCTGTAACATCCCACAAAACTCTATAAAACATGACAGCCACCCACCAATTCTGTTTGGAGACTGTTCACAAGAATAAATATATATTATTAATGTTGATTACTTCAGGATAAAGATACAGTTTAAACTTCAGAAGAGGTAGAATATCATACAGCTTTATCCTCAGTTTGCATGTTTTAATTCAGAGTGACTGTGTTTAATGAAACATGGGGAATCAAGATTATCTGAGTTTATCTTCTTCTTTCACAGTTGTCAAATCATATAATTACCTTCTCAACGCTGTAAAGGTGTTTGTTCCTAGTGGAAGTTGGATCCGGTTCTGTAGCTCTCAAAAGTATTCTTTGGCTTTCAGAATAAACTTATTTCTGTCCAGCATAATCCACTTGTTCTTCTATCACTACTTTCCTGGTTTAAAATAACCTTCTCTGCTTCTTCTTCCCCTCACTGCCCGTGTTAACTCTGCTAATATGAAGATGAAATAATCTTTCTCTGACACTATCTTGCTAAGCTAACCAAGCAAGTTACCACTATTTTTCTTTAACTTGACAGGCCTCTGTTCATCCCAGTAGTGTCTCTTTCAGTTTGAAATAATTTGTCTTCAAGGTGAACAACCTGAATCAAACACTTACAGATAAACCTGTATTTCCTTTTTCTCAGGGACATCTCGCTCCAGATGATTCTAGGGTTGTATTTGTCTTTTTATTCAAGCTGAAGGCATGATATCCTTCTGTTTTATTCTATGGCATTTCATATCACATACAATGCACTAACAGCACAAAATAATACAGGGAGATAGGCAACAGAAACAAAACTCAGATTATGACTTCACAATAAACTAGAAATCCTTTCCTGCTGTGGCAGTGAAAGCAAAAACCTCTGGAAATATGCTGGAAAGTCCAATAAGCAAAGCATCAAATAATTAGGGCCCCAACATACTCTTACTGGCTGTCAAGAGGTACAGAGGGAAAACTTTTACACGTTATTTTGCTAAAAGACTGCACAGACCACATAGCTGTTGTGGAGCTCTGTCAGGACAGCAACTGAGCGTATGGGGAAAGTTGGACTAATTCTCCTCCTAAATTTGGAGTAGTCTGAAGAGCTGTACCCTAACAAGGTGCTCCATATCTGCCCTCTGTGACTAGACTGTGGCAGTCCACATAGCTTTGGGATCATTAATTGGTAGTAGAAGTCATTGTCACTCAGGGAAGAAAAACACGCCAGCTTCAGTCAAGAAATCAGCAGCTTATCCTAGCTTAAGAAATAAGCTCTTGAAAGCAGCAAGTTCACCAATTCATGCCTTTGTCATCTTCATTTAGGAAAAGATTGTTTGGTAAATCATGGCCAATCACCGCAGTAATCATCTACAGATGTTTGATACTGCTGAAGGAGTCATGAATGAGGTCTAGCCTGCTTCTCAGGCATCAGCTCAGCCTCTGCGTCTTGGACAAAAGTAAAGCAGCTGTGTTGAAGATATTTCAGCTCTTGGGAACATTACACTAAATTCTCTGAGGTGCTGCTAAGTTGCCTGTGGATCTTAAAGTAAAGGTGGATGGATTTGTATCTGGAGGGCCTACTGGTTTTGATGTGATACAATCAGAGAAATTATTCTGGGGTGATTACCCATTGCAAGGCCACTCTCTGGCGGAACTTTACCATGCTTTATCATGTCTTAAGTTATAAGTGTATTTGCCGAGGGAAAATGAGGCGGCTCGGCAAGTAATAGCTTAGAAGCAAACTGTGTTCCTGGACTGTAGGCGGTAGGTTTAGCTGTCTCAGCAATCAGCAATACTGTTCTCAAGTTTAATAAAATCACAGATAACAGCTACTGAGCTGCAGGTCAGAGCAGAGAGCTTGATTCCTTGCTAGTCCTTGACAGCAAGACTGCTGTAACTGCAGCAGCAAATTCCCCAGAAGCAAATTTAAAACTTTCAGAATCTTTCCACTGGGCTCCTACCACAGAAACAAAATACTAAGAACACATCACTATTTCCAAAATACTTTTTTCACCGTAACTGTCCTCATATTCTACTAAATCAAACAATTCTATTTTGAACAAAGTAGTATTTATAATGAAACTTTTTAATAACTACTCTTAAAATACTAAAAATAAAATAGCAGTAATTAATCTTTATTTAAATGGTAATTTAATGTGTTAAGAGCCCAAAATGAAGCTAGTCATTAGCTCAATAGTAAAGATTGCCAGAAGCTTCATTACTGATTAATAATGGAGAACACAGTGTACTGAACAGTTTCCCCTAATCCCAGAAGCAACTAGAAACTGAACTGCAAAAACTTTCAACCCTAATAAACTGATCAAGCAGTATCATTTTCTTTATAGTTATAATTATAATATAATGGTTATAGTGTAGCTAAGTTTTCATTCTTATTTACATTGATCAAATCTATTATAAAATTGTCTCATAAATGTTATGAAGATTTCTTGTTCTGTAACCAGGTTAAAAACCCTGTAACATACACTTCCATCAGGTGACTACTATGTATGCTGGGGAAATGGATTTAGTTACTTCTAATAAATGCGACATTTCTATGATAAAATTTTTGCTTTAATAGCTTCATTGTTAGTAAAAGAATACTAACAATATTTAACGTAAATAGATCTAAGAAAGTTTGCCAGTTAATGCCAGCTGATCAAGACTGTCACTTATACAAACCTTTTTTGCTTCATCCAGTTTCCAAGAGCTATTTAATAAACATAACCATTTAAGATCCAAAGAAAGCAGCAAACCACTGCATTGTTCCAAAGTTCTTTGAATGAATGCAGAAGTATATGACAGTAACTACTACTACAACTACAAACATAGCTAGTTAAATGGGAAAGGATACAAAAAGTAAACATTTATGGTGAAACTGTTCTACAACACTTTTGAACAGATACTAGGGTTAAACAATAATTTAGAATAATTTCATTTAGAAACAAAATAAAATTATTAAGAGGAACTACCCTCTATAAAATCAATTCCTTCAATATAACCTTAAAGAACAGTCCCCTGGAAATAAAATGAGAATTCATTTCCACAGCGAATTTGACTTTCAAATCATTAATTAATTTAGTCCTTTCAGCAGGCGAAACAGCCATCATTTTCATACGCCACTGAACATACTGAAACTCACTGAATATTACCCTAGAACAAGTGCAATCACAAATACTATGTAATAACTTAAAAGTTCTGGATCATGAACTCTATTCAAAGTAGCAACATAGAAAATCTTGCAATATCTATAAACTGGCACATTATTGGAAAAGAAAAGTTCCAGGTAGATCCTTCTAGCCAGGAAAACAGTATTTTTTCCATTTCTTCTAATCTATCTGCTACCAGGTACAAGACTCAAAAGCTTCAGAAGTGAACACTTCACATTCCTTTTGTATAATGAAGCACAGAGATCAAACATCTATTAAGCACTACCACTGATACCACCGAAAGCCAGGCAGGAGATAATCAGGTAATTTCAGTTTATCTTACCAGTTCATCTATGTCTCAGAAACACTCTAAATATTAATATATATAAACATTAATTAATTATTGCATGTGAGAAAGAAAGTCATAGAAAAATCATCCCAGAAGAGACGTTAGTATTTCAAAATCTTTTCTCAGACTTGCCATCTACAGTCTTCATCATCAAAGACAATGGTGCAATTATCTCCTGCACGGTTCTGGAAAATCAAACTTGTTTGCTTTTGGGAAGGGATACTTTGATAAGGAATTTCTCTCTCTGCAGTTCTGTAAATGTACATAAATTCAAACATGAATTTATAAGTACTAGCATGGCAGTTTATATGTTTACTGTGAATATTTCAAAGGCCTGGTAACATTCCTATTTGTCCAACTGAAAGTGCACTAAAATGCATTGGGAGTACTGATGTATAATAATGGTTCACTTTGAGTAATAAATCCACGCTGACAGAGGAGTGTAGTGGTTTCAGGCATTTCTTAATGTACATGTTTGGCAAGAAATGCCATATCTTAATAGAATACCTTAATACTTGGGATGTTTGCAAATGAACACGAGTGGGTAATTTATATAACGAGAGAGACCAATCCATCACTCAGCGAGCAAAAGCGCATCTGAACTAAAAGGTTACAAAGACTCTGCCTTATGTATATTCCAGGACCAAGTGTGGTTCACAGGTCTCAACTGGTGGAATCATTAGCAACCGTGTATGAAAGACCTGAAATGCTGATGGGGGAAGAATGAAAGAAATGTGTCAAAAGTTACAAAAGACCATTACGTATCTCCAGAGTACATAAATTTCTTTTCGCAGCACCAACTCTCAATGTGAATTATTACTCCCCAGCTTTGGTGCTGAAGATCTCTATGAAGTTGCAATCCCATCACTCTACACCAGTTCCTCCTGCTGTCACGCAGCCAACATCCTTCCAGAATCTCCAAGAAATCAGATAGGAGCCTCGATTAAAAAAAGCTTATTGCTTTTGTTAACTGGACGCCATTTCCCAATTGTAGCTAATAATACAAGCCACAGAAGAGATGACCTTGAGGCAAATTAGCTTACCGCTTCAGGATTATCTTTAGCATCAGAAACAAAGCAAAGCAATGGCGTGCAACTATATGCTCACATATAAGCCTACACCTCCAAAAATAAAAGTTATTTCTTACAGAGTACAGATTGTGGAATTAGCTTATTCAAACATGTCTATGTAATTGCCAATGGAATCCTGGGCTGCATAGGGAAGAGTGTGTCCAGTAGGTCGAGGGAGGTCATTCTCCCCCTCTACTTGGCACTGGTGAGGCCACAACTGGAATACTGTGTCCAGTTTTGGGCTCCCCAGTTCAAGAGGGACAGGGAACTGCTGGAGAGAGTCCAGCGAAGGGCAACTAAGATGATTGAGGGACTGGAGCATCTTCCTTACGAGGAAAGGCTGAGAGAGCTGGGACTCTTTAGCCTGGAGAAAAGAAGGCTGAGGGGAGACCTTATTATTGCTTACAAATATCTAAAGAGTGGGTTGAAGGAGGATGGAGCCACACTCTTCTCGGTGGTTCCCAGTGACAGGACGAGGGGCAATGGGTGCAAGTTGGAACATAGGAAGTTCCGTTCCAACACACGGAAAAACTTCTTCACAGTTAGGGTGTCAGAGCACTGGCACAGGCTGCCCAGGGAGGTTGTGGAGTCCCCTTCTCTGGAGATTTTCAAAACCCGCCTGGATGCAGTCCTGAGTAATGTGCTCTGGGCAATCCTGCTTTAGCAGGGGAGTTGGGTTAGATGACTTCCAACTCTGAAAATTCTGTGATTCTGTGATTCTGTGAATTTACAGTAATTTAGTGGACAATAAGCTTTGTTTTTCCTAGATAGTAACTGAAAGTTATTTTGAATATCCACACTACCTATTCTTCAGCAAACACAGAATTTAGGATGAGACTACACCAGCAATATATTACCAGGAAGTCTAATATTAACCTACTCAAATTAAATGTATGTCAGATATTTGTCAAGCATTGATATATATAAGGTAAGAACAGCCAACAGAACAGAAAAAGTTACTGTGCCCATATCTTGAATACTCTGCCATTCTCTACCTTAAAAAGGCAACAGTAGAAATACAGAACTGTACGAAGAACAAAAATGGTGCTGATTGGAGATACTGAATGGTTGAATACAGGGAGCAATTAAATAGATTAAGTTTTTGTAGCTTGGAATATGCAAGATTGGGGCAATGTGGAAGAGAAGATAAAGTCAGGAATAGAGAATGACTGCTCGCCATTTCTTCTGACATAAGGCCTAAGTTGAACCAAAATGAATTATTTGGCAACATGTTTAAAAGAAATAAAATACCTTAACTCACAGTGATAGTATGGCTTTGTATGTTGAAAATTTAGTGGAAAATCCCTTAGGCACGTTTAGGGAGGAAGAGCCAACTGAGTGTATTAAGCACCGGCATGCAGATACAACTTGCAGCAGAGAAGGCCCTGCATGCAAATTGCAGGAGACTGGCTGCGTACTCTGTATTTATCCTGGTTTTGCACTCTTTC